>NC_070635.1:8096449-8437126 GCF_947347685.1 Pleuronectes platessa
TCAGTCACTTTGCATGGAAGTGTGTCTGTGTGCGCACATGTGTGTAGGTGATTTTGGGAGTATGTGTGTGTGTGTGTGTGTGTGTGCGACCCACTCCTCTGTTCCACTGTTCCTTTGTGTCTCTGTGTTGTTCCGTTTGATCCACGTGTTTATTGCTTGAACACATTTTTTGCAGACGTATTGATGAGTTCACATTAAACCCTGAACAACACTTTAGGATTTACATCACCTGTCCACACAGTCATGAGCAGAGCTGTTCTGTCTCTCTCTCCTCTCACACGAGGACGTCTTGTTTATTTAAGATTGGGCTTTACCTCCATCTAGTGGGCATTTACGTTATTGCTGGACGACTGGAATCGGTGCAAATATTTGCATTGGGCCATATTCCAGTGCAGAGTCCACTGTCAGGCTCATTCTGTGGATTCCTATGTCACGACTAAAATCAAGTTTTTCAATCCTAAATAAAATGTCTATTATTTGCAAAATGGCAAACATGCTTTTGAAAACTACCATTAGTATCCTGCTTAACTGAGTTGAAGACCCAAGAGATCAAACTTGAATGAATTGATCTCATTGGCAAGTCAGAGGAAGATGTGAACATAACAATGAGAGTTTTACTTACTTATAAAGTTGATATGTGCTGCTCTGGCTCTGCTCTGTTCACTGGTGTGAAAGTGTTTGTCAGGGCCTTTTGCTAAAGTCATTAATATTGAAACCAAAACAATGGGTTTAAAGACGCTAAAACACTCCATAGATCTGAGGTGTACTCCAGAATCTGATGGTGATTCTCATTAATCATTCTTCACGGGTCATTAGTCCAATTTATTATTTAGAAACAGCTGATCGGAGGATGTTGTCCTCCAGGAGGAGACAGCCACAAGATTTAGAGGTGTTGGTGTTCAACATGTGGAACAAACAAATGTCCCCTGTCACGTCTAATCCCCTCCCAGTGTCCCCCACACAGCCGCGCGTGTGGAGCTATGATGTAGTGGGAAGGAATCAGAGCCAATTAGCAGCAGCTATTAGCCAGCTGTGGAATGGGTTTACTAAGGCAAATGAGGAAAAAGGAGCAATCAGAGTTAAGGGTGCATTAAAAACCATGAATAAAACATGAACAACATTTTATTTTATTTTATTTTTATTGTGCGCGTAGGATATATATGGCATTCCGATTTTTTTTAAGTTTTACTGGAAGGGTGACCTCTGAAAGTGTTGCAATATTCATAACCATGTCGTTATTTAATCAGAGATGCAATTAGTCCCTGCGGCCTCGTGTCGTGGTCGAAACAGTGGTCGGCACGAACGGTGGGTAGTGGGCCATCACTTGGTGGATCCAGTCGTTGTACTGGCACATCTTGGAGTAGACACTCGGGTCAGCTGGGTTTCTGCAGCCATGGTTGAACCACTGCACCCCCTGCAGCTGGCCTCCGCACACCATCACACTGCCGCCATTATCCTGAAGGGACAAGGTGGGGGGGGAATGAGCTACTCTGTTGTGACGGTTTATGGAAAATGCATCTAAACAAGTGAGTTAAAATGAAAAGAAAATGCAGTGATACACAGGAGGAAGACTGGGGAACGAGAGACAGAGTATTTAAAACTGCAGACAAGTGAAGAAATGCATATATATATATTTTTTTCCTGGGGTTGTGTATATTCTCACCATGCAGTTATCTGTGTCTGCTCGACCAGCGCAGACCATGCCCATGCTCCAGTACAGGTACTCAGGGAAAGTGTTCACACACGTCTGATCATCCACGACCGGCACGGTGATACACTTCAGCCGCTGCTGAGGCTCGTCTGTGTCGGAGAAGGATGAAGGTGAGTCATCTGCCCTGATTCTTTCAAACTAAGTACTTCAAATCGCGCTGGTGCGTCATCTGAATATATAACATCAATAGGATTTAGGTGTCGGGATATATACACCACCATTACTCATCAACCTGCCCCCCTCGCTCCCTTTCCCTCGCCTTCAGCAGGTCTGAGGATTAGTTTCAGTTTTGATGCAGTGCCACCACTGGCACCGGTGCATGAGGTCTAAACCTTAAATAAACACCATTTTCAAGGTCTTCCGCTTTTAATTAGTCTCAATCACTGACTGGGCATTTTGGCAGGCAATTAGAAACTCCTCTGATTACAGAAAGCCATTTTTTTTACTCATTATTAAAATAGAGCGTTCATGCCTTGTTAGCGCTGCGGTGACCAGAATGTTGATGAGCCGCCGATCAGAATCCAACGTTTCCCGGGAATCGTGATGAAACTATGAGAGTAACAGAGCTTCTATTTGTATCTTTCCAGTTCATGATGAATGCTCTAAAGAGGTCGATGCTACTTGTTCCAAGGACGTCAATCTGGGTAAGTGTTTTGAAGAGGACATGTGCCCCCAATGAGAGCAAGCATTTAAACAGTGAAGGTTTCACGTGTCAAGAATTCTGTAGTTATTTTTAATATTTCAGTTGCAAAGACGTTAAGGTTATTCTAAAGGTCATGGAAGGTCACGTGCCAGGCCAAGGAATAGTCCTGTAAACAAACCCCCTTGAAAAAAACAAAAATTGGGTTTTAAACGTAGTATTTTTGTAGGGATTAGATAAATGTGATTCAGTTAGCTTATCCTTGGCAAAGCTAGCCGCCTGCATGATGGTTCCAGATTCATAATTTCCTCCTCAAAAAAATACTACGCAGATTTCCATGGATCTTTGTGTGAGCACAGCAGTGACAAGGTACATATCTCACCCACCTGCAGAAATGCCCCTCTGACATCTGCATGTCCAATAAATAACCAGCATAGCATAAAACCCTCAGGGAACCACAGAACTAATTGATCCAGTAATTAAATGTAATAGAAAGGAAAAAAGTGAATGAGTTTATTTTGTCAAAGTATCCAACTATTGATTTAAAGCAGTTCTCAAGGGGGAAGGTTGGTTTGCAGTAGAAACCAGGAGCCTTCAGCTGAGATCTCACAGGGAAGCTGGAGTTTAAATCTTTGCAGGACAGGTAATATTTGAGGACTGGATTAGGGAACACTGGTTTATCTTGTAATTGCACTGAAGTCTAATGTGGATACAAGCTAATGAGGTGTTAAAGCCACAGTATAGCACTTTTAAATTCACTTACAGTGATTGGGCCTGGTGGAGCCCCAGCCGCTCACAGAGCAGATCTCCCCGGGCTGCGGGCAGCGGCTGGGCAGTGGGACCGGCTGGACGTGCTGGTTGAACTGGGCAGGCCGGGCCAGACGCACCATGGTGAGGCTGTGGAAGGGCGAGCGGTACGGGCTGTGACGGATCACCTCGGAGACGTGGATGTGCTGCTCGGTTCCTTCCTCCACCGTCACATCGTGGTCTCCCAGGGTTGCAATGGACCCGTGGGCTCTGGGATGAGAGGAGGGGATTTATAGAGATCTCTGAGGCCTCAGGCAGAAACAGGCCCAGGACTAAGGAACTGTAAACCTTAGTCAGACGAGAACAAAAGGCTAATTGGTGTTATTTATTTAGCAAGTGGAATTTTGCAGTTGTTCTGTTAACAGTGTCCAGTCTTATTAACACTAAGAACCACCTCATTTAACATCTCAACACAAAGACTCATCCCACGACTCCCTGACTGACCCCTCTGCTGACCCCAGGCCGATTATCATGTTATATTCTGCTGTTATTTATTAAATTGCATTACGACGTGTGCAGTGCTTCATGAATCACTCGTGAGAGGGAAACAGAAAACACAAAAACGTTCTGCTTTTTTAATCTCGTCAGAAGATTGTGAGAGACACAGCCGGAGCTGCAGGCTGAAGGTCACGAAGAACAACGCTGCAGCAATTGAATTAAACGTCAAGAAAAAATACGCTTGATTTAAATAATACATGGTTGGATTTTAGCAAAGTGGAATATATCAAGCACTTCAGTCGGGTTTCAAACATGCCCGTTTGGGATTTAACTGCAGAGATTGGGAGGAAATTGGATGCACGTTAAACTGAAGCGCGGCTATTAAGGAGGAAACCTTTTTGAAACACTTTTTACATTTTGTTTCGGAAAAAATTGACAAATCAAATCAATTTTTTTATATAGCACATTTAAAAACAACCGGAGTCGACCGAAGTGCTGTACAATGAAAATAAAATGAATAAGAGAAGATAAAAAATAAAATCTCCCTAGAAAGACAGAGAAAGTACAAATTCATCAGTTGCATTGAGTTGTTATTTGGCGTTAACAGCCACCAGTACCCACGTGGGTGCACAGTCAAAGGAGGTCACTATCCACCACTGGTCGATGAGAGCTCCGCTGCAGGACATTCTTCCATCGTGCAGATTCACCTGCCAGGGTCTGGAGTGAGGCGGGCACTCCTTGTGTTCCCCCAGGGGAGACGCTCCTGTAACACGATGAGAAGACACTGAAACCAGAAGACTTTTCTAATGTGGATTATTGAATATTCCAGACACAATGTGGTAAAGAGTATCTACCTGCCAGCCCCAAAGCGAGCACCAGGAGAAGATTCATTCTGCGCCTCTGTTGTTCTGTAACTGACGACTTGTTTGATCGGTCGCGTCTTTATACCTGCCAACTTTTTTATTACCTGCTTTATTACCTGACAGCTTCATTTCCAGTTTGGCTGTAAACTTAGCGATAACCTGAGGGATTTCAACAGGTCCACGATCAGCCGTGGAGACACACCCTGTTTCCTGTGACCTTTTTATTCTTGTCCTGAGATATGATGGTGTATGAAATTTACATTTATGAGGCTTATGAGATTTCAGTGTTTGTGCTTTGGGGAAGTTTATGTTGTTTTCATAGAGACCTGCTGTGCACAGCTTCTGTGAGGCTCCATTAAAACCCCTTTTATGGTCAGTCTGTGTGAAACCCTCTCTCTACAATAGACAATTATCTCACAGATGAATACACACTGCAGCTTCTGAAGCAATACGAAAACTAGTAATGAAAAAGATAAAGAGTGGAGATATGATTCACTCTGCTGGGAAGCTCTCATTAAGTTAATGTTTTACGACAGTGTTAATACATTTGTTAATATTTCACCATGACGCAGTTTTAAAAAGGGCTGTTTGAAAATGTCACAGATTACACAACTCTGAATGTTCCATGTTTGAAGACCACTATGATCGGAAAAGTGTCTTATCATATATTAATGGTTTCTAAATCCATGGAAGAGCAAGTTGTGGATCTCAGGCTTGAAAACAACTGGTTGAATGTGTCCCTGATGGTTTGATCACTGGGCACTTGGGATTAAAAAGGCATTTTGGTGTCAAATTAATAGTTTGTTGACTGAAAATAGACAAAAAGCCTTATTTGATTTTGGTGGTCAAGGGTCAAGGGTCAAAGGTCACCATCACGATAATCTCACAAAACACATTTTTGGCTATGAATCAAGAATCAGTTATCATATGTCAAGTTGGATGAATGATGAAGTGATCATCACAATGTTCTATAAAATATGTGTCGTTTTAGTGATTATCTCAATCGACCTCGTTTCCTGAAACTTGATATATAGAGTAAAAGTGAAAAGTACCTGAAAAAATATCTGCTGATTCACAATAAAGTAAATTAACTTTGTTAAATCAAATTGCCGTGACAAATCTAAAACCATTAGAATATAGAAATCCGGGCTGTGGACAGTTTAATACTATAAATGTTAGAATCCAGTTAGTTGAGTAAAGTCAGATCAGATCTGTCAGATTTCCTCTTCGCTCCCAACAATGTAGAAAATGTGTAAATCTTCAGTTGTGCAGATTTAACTGGTGTCAAACCAGATCGGTACATTGTTATTAGTTGAAAGAAAACGTGTGCAATTAATTCTGCTATAGTAGATGAATGCAGTTTGAACAGAGCTGCACAGTACACATCGATAATATTCTTTTAGAAGTATTGGAATATCATGGTGCCTAAGATGCATGCAGATGTTTGTCCTATGGCTCTTTAACACAGTAAACATCTTTTGTTCAGTTACACGCAGTGATACTTGAAAGCAAATCCTTTGTTTGTGTCGGCTGCAGCTTCAGAAGAGGCCACACGTTGTAGATCTGTGCATTAATTAGAAATCAGAGCTCGTCAGAATCCACAAAACAAACTTCACACAGTCTTTGTGTTTGTGTTGTTCATCTCTGTCGGTGTTCTCTGCAGTTCACGTGTCTCTTTTCATCCATTATTGATTGCGACATGGGGCCTGTGTCCGGGGGGGCCGCCTCAGCCCCGTGGAAGTCTGACGCCTCATCGCAGATTCACACAGATGTAAACACGTGAACATTTGACTCAAACAGGAGAACAACTGACTCCATCAATCGCATAATAAAAGTATCATTAATCCACCAGACACCAGTTTGTTTGTATAAATATGTTTATTTCAAGATAAGATACAAATAGTTTCAATTTATTCAGAGGTGGAACTATGAGGACACGAATTCACCAGTAGGTGGCGCTAGATCATAACGTTATTTGCATTTTGCTCGTTCTGACACCCCTGTGGAGAAATCCATGAGGAGATGCTGCTTCTTTTTCTTCTGCTTGCAAAGTTGTTCTCCCCATTTTCCTCCGTGCAAGCTTTAAGGTGTTTATTTAATACAGTCTTCATTGTGTGGTACGTTGATGGTGAAGATGCTGTTTGAGGTTGGGATGTTCGGGTGAAGTGAGATAAGAGGCAGAGGTCAGATTGTCAATTGACTCTGTAGCCTCTCTCGTCGAGCTTTTAAAGTTTCAGTCACTGGAAATCATTCGTTTTTTTTTTACTGCTGGGCGTAGAAGAAGTGGTAAATCTGGTCATGAGCTATGTTGGCGTAGGTGCTCACAACCATGGAAGTATCCAAGTAAATAGTCCTGCAGGTTGCACACAGAAAAAGACGAGTTTAAAATGTGAATCTACACTTTAGTTTTCATATTCTGCATTTGGGAAAAGGGAAATTTGGGAAAAGGGATTTGGGAAAACTCTTACTTTGCCTTCTCCTCCAGCTTCAGGCCCTTGATGCTCTCCAGGTATCCACTGGCCGTGCTGACGCCGTCCTGGTAGAGGGACTTGACTTTGTCGGTGATCCTGGTCAGAGTCCCCGCCTGCTCCTCCTCTTCGGTCTGCCTCGTCACACGGAAGCCTTCAGCACCTGAGAGAGAGAACAAACCACGATAAATAAGTCAAAGTCAAATGGAAAACAAACATGGATCGATGTCTCCTTCTATTTCAAACTGGAAATCACTTACTGAGAGCGAGGAGCGCGACGAGCACGGCAACGACCAGCAGCTTCATCTTGTCACTTGGATCTGTGAGGACAGAAAACAGTAACATTCAGGGCTCAACTCTTTTCATCCACTAGGGTGGGATGTTGTCACAGGGTTTGATATATATTTGTGTTGATATTTTCCCTGTTCTGATCTTTTCCCTCCTCCACGAAAACATAAAAAACCTTTTCTGACCTTAAACCTCAAAACCATCAACCCTCTTTGAGCTCTCTCTCTACTCGTGCACCGCATTCACGCGTTGTGAGACGTTTGCACCCTGAAAGTGAAGTGGAAGTGTCTCACTCTCTCGTACTCACTCTATTCCTCTCCAGAAACGAAGCTGAGGCCCTGTCGGCCCGAGCCATTTATATAGGAGAGTAAATGGGTTGACTTGTCGCTCCCGGAGCCAAAGTGCACTGTGTGGGAGATAAACCTGCTCTGTTGTAAGGTTTGTGTTTGCGGGACCATGTGTCACATTGTGTCTTGATAAAGAAACTGCATCAAAGGGGGATTTAGACGTCGTCAGGAGTCAGAAGTTTAATCTGGTTTGATTTGAATGAGGAGAGGGATTGAAGGGGGGGGGGGGGGTATTCCTAATACACTGTGATCGATGTTGTTTCTCCATTGATTGCGTCAGTAGTTCATTAATGTAGCACACTCATTAACCTTGCCCAGTTCACAAGCGTACAGAAGGAGGTCCTTGCATAACAGAAGGTGGTGCGTTCGTGTCCGAGTCCTAATAAGATGGCTCCAGGTCGAGAGGGTGTCGAACACGTCATCCGGGCTAATCCAGGTTATGACACATTAAGGCCAGTTAGATAAGATTGGTCGTGCCACAGCTGGAGGGAAGCTACTTGTCCTGTTTCTCTTTCAGCCCTCCTGTGAAATAAACTTGCATGACACAGAATCCATTTTCACAGAATTTACTAGCAAAGTTCCTGGGGCTGTTTCCGGTGTTTGGGATTTGTACATATAACAATTTCTAACAATAAGAGTATTGGGGATATCTCTTGCAGATTCTGTACCCTTTTTAAATCACCTATTTAAAAACCCATTTTTACAGACATGCCTTTACGAGATGACATGACATGACAAAATAAATATTTTAAATTGTGTTCTTTTTATTTGTAATTACTTGTTTTATGAAACTTTAGAGTTTTCCTATTCTTTTACTTGAAAACTATTTCATGAGATCCTTTCTTCTTTTAATCATTATGAAATAGTTGCTGCAATCGCCTCTGATTATTATATAGAAGTAGCGAGTACTTTGTCAACCCCGGTTTTTAGAGCTGTTGTATAAATAGAGCTACTAGTATTAGTAGTAGTAGTAGTTATTGTTGTTGTTGTACTTTGTAATTTTGTGTTTTATATCCCATTCCAAAGAAGTACTTTTTATTTACTTTCCAAAACAGTGTGTTCACTTTTTGTTTGTTCAACCCAGAGGTTTAGTTTGTTTATTGATGATAAATATTTGTCTCTTTAGTTAATAAGTACTAATGTTGTTGTTCTTTCAGGGGTAGAGTGAAGGTAATCACATGTTTGTTAACTGCTAAGGTGAAAAAGTCCCTTTTATTTAACCAAATGAATCAGAGATCACATTGAAATCACGACATTGTTAGGATGCGTTGGTCTGGTTAACCTCCTTTTAATGACACTTTTATCGACTCAGCAGAAGTCTATGAACTTCACAGCTGGCTGCGTAAGTGAAGGCTCAGTCAGAAGTCTTTTTGATGAGTAATTTTCTGTGGCAAGGCGACATGTCCCCCAGAGTCCTGAGTAAACAACCCTGCAGCCGGTCACATGATCCTCGCCTCACATGGCGTGTTGCCTGTGACCCCAGAGCTCTGGTCGGCCTGAGGACAGCTGTGGTCCCAGTCCGAGTCCGAGCTGGCAGTTTGGATTCAATCCAGATGATTCAGTGCTGTGACGGGTGTATTTGTAAAGGTGATGATTAAACCGGGTAAAGCCGTCGGTGCTTATACAGTTTGATACATTATCCCATCAGCCCCGGGCTCTTTGTGTCACGGACCCTGTCACTACACAGTCGGGGTATTTGCATCTTTAATCAAACTGAAGCGATGCAATCACTAGAATGTGTGAAATGAGGCAGACATTAAAAAGAAGTGGTGCTCTTCCAACCTGCCACCATTTCAAATGATCTGCCCACAGGGAAATAAATCTCTTGCCACTCAACATAGGAAATGCTTCAGTGAGTTTTGTTTCAATGAAATCACTGTAACAGCTCTGAGAAGTTATTAAACTTCCTAATGAATTACACTTCTGGAAGAATAGTTGTGTTCTTTAATGCATTAGTGATTTTAGGATTTAATATGGCAACGTTCCAAAAAAATATAATTGGTAAAAATATGAGTCTACTTTATGTGATCTCATCTCTAATTAGGTGTCTTTGTCACTGACAGTGTAAAGCACTCATTTAAAGTTTTAATTACATTTTTTATTTGATCTCATATACAGTTGTTGGAGTTTATGTTGTTTAACTGAAATGTATGTTCAGAATTATAAACCATTATATGATAGAGCACTACTGGTGGAGCCCTGAACCACTTCAGGTGTGAGTAAACCTTCAGCCTCATGAGGGGAAAAAGCACATTTCAAATAGTTTCCAGTTCTTTTTATTGAACACATTCACCCATATACATACACAATCACACACAGACTTTTGGTTAGTGTATCAAACACAAAATACTGTACATGCACAATTTGCAAAGGTGTTGGTTTGCCCTGTTTTAGCCTCTGCACGATTTGGCACTGATACTGATTTTTGGAAAGACGCCAATGAATGTATTTGCATTGTGCATTGCTCTTCTCAGCCTAAACTGGTGAAGTTTCTATTCGCTATGATCTACTACAGGTCGCTGACTGGCGGCTTTTTCAAGTCGGTTGTCTTTATTCAGCGGGCATGACCAGGTCCAGGTAGGCCTTGATGTGGTCGATGACGTCGCTCATGTACTGGCCGACCTGGGGACGCATGTACTCCTCGTACACGCCCAGCGCCGATGTGCGGGCCTTGTCTACCAGGGGTCCTGCCTCCTCAACGAGGCCACTGTGCAGAACAGGGAGAACACAGGGTTAAAGAAATCTCTTTACATCTCAGTGCCCTATTGTGTTACATAATCAGAAGAAATTGTGAATTAATATCAGTAACAATACAGTTGGTAAGTTAATTTGCAGTTGAAATTGACACACTCCTTATAATTGGGAGTTGCAAATAATTCCCTGAAACTAACAGTGTGGGGGGGCGGGGGCACTTACTGGGCAACCTTGACGACGGCCTGGTACGCGGGCTTGGCCTGCACATCATCCACGTAGGTCTTGGCGCTCTGTCCACGCTCGCTTTCACTGATTTTTGCCGCCAGAGGAGCAGCAGCCTCCTGGATCCTGCCGTAAGCGTGCATCAACCTCCTGATGAACATGGTTCTCATGGCATCGTACTTGTCGATAAGCTCCTGCGATGGTGTGGGAACCTCGCACAGGCATGTGGAGACTTGAATGAAAAAGAACGATAAGATTGACACGTTAAAACCAATAAAATCTGATTAGGATGTGTTCATTTGATAGAGCAAGCTATGTTAATTGCAGCTGGTTTGGGGTTTAGTGTGATTCTGCCTTTGAGGCCATTTTTTTTTTTCAGAAATCAGATTTATTTAAATAATGTTCATTATGTGAAATGTTTTAGCTTCAGCAGCTCAGTGTCATTTGAACTCCATCTTTATCTTGCAGGTCAACCCCAGAGAAAGTAAAAAGTAAGTTATTGCAACAAATAGAAACAAAGCTTCTACATTCAGTCATTTGCATCAAAAGTAAAAATCCAACTCTGTCTTACCCTGCAGGGCCAGGATCAGCGCCAAGACGTATTTTGCATTCATGTCTGAAACGAAAGAAAAAAGATATTCTCAAAATCAAACCCTTCTTCTTTTGAATCAATATTACTTTCCATAATTGAGAATTTAAACCTCAGAGGATAATAAAAAGAAAGTTGATGAGTCTGCAGAATACCAAAACTATTTTTGCAAAAATAGATGTTTCAGTGAACTGTGTGCAGAAGTAGAGAGAGAGGTTACCTGCTGCTGGGTTTGGACGTACAGATCCAGGACGTGACAGTCTTCTCTGAAAGCGAGTTGTCTGTAACTGGGAACTCACATCTGGACAGGATGATATAGGGGGGGACCGCAAACAAACGTCATCTGATGAGCAGACACCCACACGTCGACACACACACACACACACTCACGCACACACATGAGCACGCTCATGCACACACATACACCCACACACACTTTCACCTAAACAAAGTCCAGTGTACATGATATTCACTTTAAACACTGTATGTGGAAATATGACTTGGTGGTTATGCAATGTTTGTAAGTTTATCTGTTTTTCGTATGGCGGTGCACTTGGAGACCGCCTGATACTGGAGAGGTGTCACAGTGCAAGCATGAAATCACAGTCACATCTCTAAGGGCAAAAGAAGAAGAATAAACTTTTTAAAAACCTGCCGTGCTGCTGAAATTGAAGATAACGTTGATTAGATTAACTGTTGCTAGTCATTGTATAACATCGACTCCAATCAGAGTCAAATGGTCAGGAGGTCAATCAACCAGGACCCGTCTAGACACACAGCGCTGAACCCTAAGCAATGCATGCTGGGATTTCAATTCTAACCTTTCACCCACATACCCTTGAGACCGACTGCATGGCCGAAGGTGATAGATCATCTGCACCATTATGTTTTTCACAGTCTTTTGTTTCTCTCTCTTTCTTTTTACCATAATGTCTCACTCTCCCTTCACTGTAATTCTACATTTCAGTTAGCAGAGCTAAACCTTAGCAGCCACGGCCACAAGAGAGGAGATGAATGAATCACCAAAATCAATAAGACCAAAGGTCACCGAAACGTCACTCTGCAAACTCTGCTATTTCTATTGGACTCTGCAAAAAATGCTTGAAAATGATACATTTACATTTTTATCTAGAAATGTATTTTCCCTCTTATGAACTTATCTCTGCTTTGCTTGCAGGGAAAACTGAGCCTGTGTGCAAAAAAAGAAGAGCTGCTTTCATATAAAGTTTGAACTTATTCTTCCTGTATTGGATAGAACGGGTAGAGCCCAGTGGAAACCTTGAGCCAGGATCTGTTCAGGAACTACAGACAAGACACACGTGCCAAGAACAATACTTTATTGTCAGCTTCTCCTTTACATTAGATCGGTTGCATTAGTGGCTCTGAATGGCATGTAGCCGTCTAAGCGTGTCTGGATCTTCTCCCACATGGAGCTTCTGGCATTAGAGGCCCACTCAGCATAGCTGTGGGTCACAGGCTGGATGTGGTCTTCATAGTAAGCGCCAAAGAAGCCCACTGCTGTCGCCCCGTAGTCCTGGACTTTAGCTTTTGTCTCCCTGCAAGAAGCACAAGTACACAGATGAGTAATAAGATACACACACACACAAACACACACACACACACACACAATATCAATCGATGTGTCCACAAACTACATTTTTAGTGGTTCTGATAACCGCCAATCATCAGAAAGTACCTGGCCTTCTCCGCCAGCCTCTGCAGTATCCCCGGAGATTCTGGTGGTTCTGGAGCGAGCTTTTGGGCCGACAGTGGCTCGCACGCTGCAGGGGAGGACGAAAAGATGAAGCTGGAAACGAGCGTAAAGGAACTGAGACCGAAGACAATTTGTAAAAGCCTCACCTTGCATCAGTAAGACGAGACCGAGCACGAGCACCTCTGTATGCATCTGCCACAGAGATGAGATGTGGTCATTGCAAAATTCATTTTACCGCCCAAGTGAATCTGTTCACTCGATCAACAACAACATAATCACAACAAAATCACAGATTGCAAAGTAAAATGTAAACAGGGATTAACGACACAGCAAACACAGGCAGAGGAGGAATAATGGTGATTTTACCTTTTCCTCGGACTCTGGTCAGCAGAGGTTGAAACTAAAACCGTGTTATCAAGCCACTTTATTTGTATTAGGTGATCGAGTGCACATTGGTCCTGAGCAGATGACCACTTCATCATGTTGTTCTTGATTTCATCACATTGTTTTATCGACATAAAACTAAGAGGTATCACTGCAACAGCTCTTTGGAAGTTACAAAGCAACGCAAAGTTTCCAACTTATCTATTAGTTTGTCTCCAACTATTGTGTCTTTTTTCATGAATAAAAAGAAACAGAAAATGTTTTTGAAGTTCGACTAAAACGCCTTTAAAGAGATTTGGACTTTTACTCCTCTGGATGAAATTATCCAGATTTTTAAAGTGCAATTCAATCCCCATTCAGGTCACATGGGTGCTACAAATGAGGTTTTGAGGTTTAAACCATTGATTATAATTAGGATTTGACTTTTCTCTTCCCTCGCAAATGTTGGAAAGACACGTTGCTTTTTAAAATCCGCTCAAACCTAAAATCTTGAAATCTCTTCAAGATCAACATTAGCCGAGTTCATTCACTGTCCTGACGCCCATTGGTCAAGATACCTCAGCCCATTTGGCGGATGCTGTTATGTATCCAGGCCAGTCAAAGTCTCTGTTCCTGCAGGAGAGATATCAGTGTTGGTGAAGAATGGAGGGGGGGAGGGGGTCACATAGATAAACAGTTTCAGCCAAGCCAAGCAGTTCTGTGACCAGAGTCCACCTCAGGATCAATTTAATCTTGTCACTAGTCAGGCTCTGTGCTGGCTGCGCGTTCTGATCAGAGCGATGATGTGGACACGAGAGTTCATCACGAAGTTGCTTTCCCCACAAACCTGCGCTCGCAGCTGTCTCAACACACGGGATCAACCTTTCTAATTGTTTTCAAATGGTGTGACGGGGTTTGAACATCTGATCAGAGTGCGTGTGCGTGCGTGAGACCCTGACACGTGCCTCCCATCATGCATCAAAACAGACATATTTGTTATAATACACATTCAGTTTCCCCTCATTAGGTTCATCCAGACAAAACTAATGCAGCTAAGACTCCTGCAGTAAATTCTGCCTTCATGATATTCAGCTGGATTCAGCTTTATGTACTGTAGGTGGTTTGGATTGTATTGTGTGGGGGCCTTCCTGATATAAATTACATAAGAAATAAATATATAAGTATAAAGCACCAATTACAGTCTGATATTAGCATCTATTAACACGACTTCTAAATTAGACTGCATCTGTGTATATGCATTTAGCTTATATAAATTTGAATGTGACATGAGGGTTATTTTAGGCAATATTCATAATTATATGTTTTGGCTTACTTTATACTGCATGTTTCTACTTCAAATTCAACTTTATTGCGCCAGAAGGGAAACACAAGAAAGATTAAAACATCAAAATACATTAATAGATCACGTAAGGACAGAAAACCGACAGCCGAAAGTGTCATTGAAACCAAAAGTAAACGATATGAATCTCACGTTTTCAGTTTTTATTTGGCCGCTCAGTGAAAGCTTAAAGAAGGAGTCATTTCAGACAAAAGTTTTCAATCTCTGTGTCACGTTGTGTCCGGTTCATCTTCCTGAGGAGGTTCATCTTCCTCCACCTCCAACAGCTGAAGCACAATCTTTTCATGACAGGTACAGTGAACATCTGTACTAATGAAACTGCTGAAAGGGCAACAGAGACGTCGAGCTGGACTTTTCTGCGACACCTCACTGGGATCGAAGTGAAAGTGATCTTCATCTGATTTCAGCCCAGACAGTGAGCGGCCTGTGACCTGCGTGCACCAGCCTCTGACCTCCCTCGCTCTGTTCTCTTCACCGGAGTTGATTTCAGTGAACTGGGACGACCGATGGATTATTAACTCAGCATAAACAGTGACTTTAGCCCGGGAGTTGTGAAATGCCTGAAAAGCAGCCATGTTGGCACTTGCCCTTTGCTACCAGCTATTGAAACAAACTTTTATCACGATATTATCTTTTAGACGCTGCTGGCAATTCTTCAATTAGGTGATCGGCTTCGGAGGTCTTTCATTATTGAGCCTGGGATTAAACTCATTATTTGAAGTACTTTTGATCATAGGTTGATGGGTTGGTGTCTAAAACAAACTTCTTTGATTGACACAGTTTCATCCACATATCTTCACAGTGCTGTTAAGTTTTAGAACGAGCCACTTAATGTAATATTTTAACTTCCTCCTCTTAATACTGTTTTCAATAAAAAATATATAGGGCTGCTTACGTTCATTTCTCATTACTATGGAAATGAACACACCCGGATAACAGACACGTGAGTTGGTTTGTTGCCCCATGAAACACAATTAGATACATGTGAGTTTAAATGTGACATTGAAATGATCATACACATAGGATTTCACTGTTCAGGACATTTGTCCGGTGAAATGATACGTGAAAGGACTTTGGAAATTTGTCTGTTATTCATTTTCCATTTGATGATACCAGGCTGAGAGTACAAGCATGGAAACTATCATTATGAGCGGACTTAAATCTTATTTATTGGTTAATTAATGAAAATAAACCTCTAATATTCTAGCTGAAGCAGATGCGTAAGTAGAGATCTTTTCAATATTGATCCATTACTTTAAGTATAAACATGTTCAATGTGAGGAAATACAACACAAATACCTCTGCATTTAATTTGCAGTTTATGAAACCTGATACATTAAAAATAAAGAATCGGTAACTGAGCTCACGTAATGTGTCTCTCAACTAAAAAACGAAGTTAATACTTGTAGATGTTTTCATTGGCTCTGAATACAAAACTACAGAAGACCGTGTGTATTTCTGAATTTATTTTAAATTTCCGAGCCCTGTAATATATTTAAATATGGTCGTGCAGGTTGTTAACATGCAGGGGGTTTATAAAAGAAACACAGAGGATATACTGTTTAGAGGCCAGAATTCTTCATTTATTCATATCAAACAACATATATTCTTCCAAGCATTAAATTGAGCAATTTCATATTTTCTTTACAGGATAAATATTAATGTTATCACCGAACACCTTTTATTTTATTTGGTGGTACTATTCACGTTGCTGCTGGTCAAGAGGGTGATGTGAGTGATATGTGAGTGTCCATCGTGAAGATGTGTGTTTGTGTGTGTGTGTGTGGGGGGGGGGGGGGGGGGGGGGGAAACACCATCTCTTCATCTACTTCACTGAAACGAGTCCTTGATCTGCTGCATCCTCTCCTCGAACCAGCCGCTGAGAACGTCAAGAAAAAAAAACACACACAAGTCAGAGTTGAACATGCGGGACATTTGTGCAAATGTGCGGGGTTTTTCCTGCGGGTGTACACGCGCACATACCGGGTTTTGACTGCCGCGTCGCTGTTGTGAATAGTTTCAAAGGTGGACCTGGCCTTCTCAGCCATGGTCTGGCCCAGCTCGGACATCTTCTCCCCAAATCTGGAGAACTTGTCTTCCATGGTGTCCTCCTGAGCCTCTGCAGGGGACCGACACACGTTAAGGTTATTCACAGGAAACTCGTGGCAGTGACAGGTTTGTACTTACGGCGGACCTGTATATCTCACCTGTGTAGGCGACGAAGGCCAGCATCATTACGGCAACTGCGAGGAAGAGTCTCATCTTGGCTGCGAGTGTCTGAGCAGCAAGGCACAGAGACAGGTTGTGGTTGAAAGCACGTTTTTCACGTGGCAGGAGTTCACATAGAAAATATACTCTCTTTAGAAGCAGCGCCGCGGTACGTCAGCACCACGCCGGGGGGGACAGCTCCCTTATTGCGCAAAATCCTCTCTTCCTAAAAACGCAATAAATTTACGTCTAAAACCTCGCTTCACATATGATTCTCTGCTTGACTTTGATAACTTACTTGAAGAGATGAATCATATAATGATTACTGAGGATAATCTGATGTTCTAATAAAAGAAACCGTCAAAACTTCTCCACCTCGGTGAGGGGTTCACATAAAAAAAATGTGGAACTTACCTGTTTGTTCGGTCTCAGAAGGGGAATCAATCGGGAGTGTGTGAGCGCCTATGTGAGTCGCTTTTATAATCCTGCTCGACCCCGGCAGAGTGACGCAAAAACGGTGGATTTTAAGTCAACACGTACACGTGGTTACCTTGACGAGCCACTGCCTCTTTTATTGATCAGCGCCTCCGTTAACTGCATTAAAAGATAGTGATTATGATAAAGAAACTCTGCACAATAAGTCCTGTGCTCTGCAGGAGCGTGTCAGAGGCTGCGCAGGAAGGGGGGGGGGGGGGGGGGGGGGGGGTCAGTCACACATTTGACAACAAGAGGTGTAGAGTTGTTCATTTCAAAATCAGAAATGTGTCCTCATAGCTCACATCTAGTAGCAAAAATAAATCTAAGAACACAGTTTTTATCTATCTTTGAGGAGATGCCAGCTGTGTGGTTATGTCAGGGGATCTGGTTCCTTCAGGGGTCAGTGTTTAAAAAAGGTGTCGGTAGATAAGGTGAGACGTGCTGCTGGAGGAACATAGGTCAGTAGTGATAGTGTCATTATTACCACTGTAGTCCTCAGCTGTTCTTTGAACCTGTCGTGTTGGACATACACTTGTGTCAAACAGGCATGTATATATTGATCAGAGGGTTTTAGATTAAGAAGTCGGACTTAAGTCATGAATCATTCTGCAAAAGGATCAATATAAAACAATCAAAAGGCTGACTTTAAATAAAAACTATATGATTTGTGATTTTCTTTCTCCTTTATCTCTTGTTTTAACATGTTGTTTTTTTTACATGTTCATACTGATATTTTATTGTGGCCTATTGTATAACTGTCAGTGGATGGAGATGTATTATAATCCCTTGAATGAGTGACTTTTTTTTTACGTTATTCTTTAAAAGTTCTGATTTCAAAACGTGGGGTATTTTAAGTAGTAATACAGAAATATTTTTGGGGGGGGGGAATGAAGTAACTAATTAACAATATTATTGTACATGCATTGAAATTAAAGTAATTGTAGATTTTGGTCAAGGTGGAGCAAATTTGAGGGCTTTAATATCTTTTTTAATTTCATGTTGTCATGCATATTTTGTGTGAGTTATTTTAAAATAGAAAACTAGAAGTTATCCTTTAATAAACCCTTATAATATATAAAAAAAAGTAAAATAGACGTCTGAATTGTTTGAATTGTTAAATTAAACATTAAATTGGACTGGAAATCACAAGAACCTCAGAATTTTACAGCAAATTACTACAAATTATTTAATATCCGATTCATTTTCACAAACTCTGCTAAATCTTGCATAATGCATTCTGCGTGCTGGGGTAGAAGTCGTAGCCTGCAGACTGACGCAGACTTCTTTAGAATATCATCCCTTTCTTTTTTTTTATTAAATGCCCGACTTAGAATCCCATTGCCTCATTTATGTCTCTCTTATCCAGACCTTCCCTTTCTTAATAGGGAAGTAAATCAGACAAATCCAAATGTGGCCCATGTTGTAAGTTAGCATGCAAGACAAAACCGTAACGTGTGTGAACTGAAATAACCCCCTCATTAAAAACTGTGACCTGAGTAAGAGCCAGGAAGTCTGTCCCTGATAGTTAAAAGGCTTCACCGCCACTTAACACATCTACTTTCACACCAGGCACTCTGCAAAAGACCAAATGCACATTTATTGCCGATGATTTGAGCTATAAGATGCTAATGCTACGTTGAATGACCTCAGCTGGCGTCAAATCAGCTTTCACATGCCTCCACTCTCACACAATACCTCTGGAAGACTAAATCTCCATTACTTTTGTGATGAAGTGGGCAGTAGGTTTATGTATGAGCTTGTGCTTGCGTGCATATAATCTCCTCTTGAATAATTGAAGGAGGCACAGGGCGTGAAAGTGCATGTCTTGCGTGCTCCCAATTTGCAATAACAAGCTTACAAAAAAGCTGTTTTTGTGTTTGGCTGAAGGCCCCTGCAGAGCCTGGTGTTGTGTGCCAGCTCTGAATGGGAGGGAGAGGAAGGAGAGAAGAGCGGGGGCTGTAATGGGGGGGGTAAAATCTCTGCAGGGGTGTTATCAGAGGGGTTACTAGCAGTCACGGGCTTGCTAGCACCTGATAAATTGCTGGGAGTTTGTTTTTTTGTTGTTGCTGGGCACTGCTCAGGTTTCAGACACCCTATAAGAACAGACGGAGCAGAAGTGCTGAAACGGCAGGATGCTTGTGGTTTTCCTGTTTTTATTGTTCGCGTCTGGTCCTCGCGAAACAGCGGACAGTCGAGCGAAGGAGTTCCACTTGTCTGAGTTTCAAACAAGCTCCGGTTCCTGACAGGAATGATTTCATAGGGCACAAACACCTCTGTCACCATGTTAGTCATTCTTTCACTTTACATGCAATGCCCTATAACACAGAGAGAAATGGTAAACATGTTTTGTTGTGAGACCAAAAGGTTGTTTTGTACAGAGCAATAATTGCACAACTTCCACAGAGATGCAGGCCATGGTGGATGGTTTGTTTTCACTTGGTGCTGTGGTTTGCCACTCAAAGCGCATTTTGCCATGAACACATTCATACAGTGCATGGGCAGCACTGTTTTTGGCAGCTGTCGAGCAATTTGAGGTTCAGTATCTTGCCCGAGGACCGAACCGCCTTCCTTCTATGTTACACAATAACTACATGTAATTTAAAGCTATACAATTGTAGGTTATCTCTATTTCTAAGAGCGTACTGTAAAAAGTGCAAAATCAAATACAAAAAACCCAGCTGGTTTAACACTATGGTCAATAGCATTAAGTGGTACATGTCTTCTGCCCCTCGGTGACCCTGACCCCCTTTATTTAGAAAATCTTTATGTTCAAAATGTACTTGTCTCTCTACATTTCTTCAACTCATTACATGTAACGCTTTCTGCTGCTCCTTTTCATTCAGAGAGGCTGTGCAGCTTTATTTTCTGACACAGTTTGCTCAATGTCCCATAAATGAAAACACAGCTGCAGCGTCGTGCAGCACGGATTCAAGTGGAGGGGTCAGGGAAGAGGAGCGGAGATGAACGAGGGACAAATGGTGTCCTCTGCTGGCCTCGGCTCCGCACTTCAAAGCGAAAAGCCTGCTGAGTTTGATCAGTGGAGCTTTGAATGCAAGAGGGACTTCTCTGAGTTCAGGACAATGGGGACCATATTCATCCCCTGAGGCAGCTCCAGATGTGAAGAAAGCTGAAAATCGTAATCTTCTTTTGCATTTCACGGCACTGAAATAAGATTGTGATCATGTTTTACTTGGTTCTGGTATGTTTCTTAAAAAAAACTACAATAATAGGAAACATAAATTCAGAAACACATAATTTTACGGTATGGTTTTTATTTGCCTTCATTTCCTGAGGGGATGACATGCAACAGATTGCCAGAAACAAACAATGCAGTTTCATGATATGCATCTTTACCACCAGGCCACTAGCAATATTTGTGTGTGATGGCTTGTTATTGACATGCTTGTTCAAATATGTGTATAAAAGGGCACTGATGCATGTTGTGTTACTTTTGCCAAGCTGAGCGAAAGGCAGGGGCAAGGTCACATTGCGTTGATCCAGTCTGGGGCACATTGTGTTCCCAAATGCCTGCTGTGATCAATAGAAAGGAATCTGTGAGCAGATCTTAACAAGTCTGGACTAGAAAAATAGGCGGGCGGGGGGTGGCTGCATTCGGGGGGAAATGGAGGGCGGGAGATGCTTGGGGTCGATTACAGGTACAAGGAGGGGAGAAGAATTCACCTTTTTTAAATGTAGTTAAATCATTTGGGAGTAAACAGCAGCAGTAAACAAAGAGTTTGGCAAAGAAGTGGAGGTGAGCCTCTGAGCTGTGTGTCAGGAGGTGGATGGAAAGTGGCCAATGGCTTCAGATAAATTCTTCTTATATAATGAGCTTATGTAGCCTTATGCAACAGCTACTAACAATAAGGAAAAGTGGGGTAAACCTGCAACTTTGTTATTAAGGCAAAAAGATATTATTTGATGTAAAAACCTGTGAAAATTTTTCTTCTGAGCATAAATCTGTCAGTTTTGTGGCGCCTCTGCGTTCTAACATATCTGAATCTCATCTTTTTAAAACACAATTATGAATGTTCACTTTCAGAGACGAGGTGGAGACAGAGCTTGTTTTCCAGGTTCTTTATTTACTCAGTACTGTTCAGCACAGTCCAGCCACAGGCCGTGTGCAGTTAGTGAGCAGCTTTGAGGACATGTGAAACATTGGGGACACTGAAGAAACAGACTGGAAGCATTACACTCAAACTCAGTGTGAGCGACAACAATACAACAGCCCGCACAGAGGGGTTACTTCAGAATAATTACACATGACTGCCTGTTCCCAGATTATTTTCACTTTGACATTTCAGTGCATTTATTTTGGTTTGAGTTTTTCGGCCCGTGAGGCTCAAACTCAGCAGTTATTCTTTTGCAACCAAAGGAAATCTACGAAATACATTGTAAAATATCAGGGGGGGGGGGGGGGGGAGTTCATTCAATGTAGAAAAAGCAAAGCATATTACAAATATTTGTCTGTTTGTGCATGAAAGGCTGCTATTTACTGTGGTGCACGTGTTCGTGGAGAAGGGGGTCGATGGGAGGAGTGAGGGTTAGGAGCAAGAAGGTTCATCTGATGCCCTCCTCATCCTCCCTCCTTCCTCTCGTCAACCTCCTAACCCCTGAACAGCAGAGCGCCCAAAATGAAGATATCAACACTATCACCGCTTTCAACTGACCCCTATCTGTGTTTTACTCATTTTCTCCTTCTACTAACATAAACCATCTACAACCATTCAAAAAAAGGAACCCTAAAGAGTCTTTCTTTAAGCAGAGGTCGTCTCCTTGACCTTATCCATGATGGTCTCGATGTGTTCGCGGATCTTGGTGGCGTAGGGGGCGATCAGCTCAGACAGCTCTTCGATCTTGCCCTCCAGGGAGGTGCGCAGCTCCTCGGCGGTGGCCTCCAGCTGGGTCTTGAGCGCCCCAGCCTGGGACTCCAGTTGAACGCCCAGACCGTCAGCCTGGCTCTGCAGCAAGGTGGAGATGTCGCTCAGCCTCTGGCTGGCGGAGTCGCTGGCCTGCTGCACGTAGGGCTGGACCTGTTCCGTCATGCTGTCGAGGTTCTGGGTGCCGCGGGACTGGAGCTCGCCCAGGTAGGTGGCCACGGTGCTGGTGGTGGAGAAGGAGAAGATCATTTTTAGTCTCACATGAAGGACAAGAGGAAAAAATGAAGAATAAGACAGAAAGACTGCTGCACTTACTTGCGGATCTCCTCGGTGTCCTTGTTCAGGCGCTTCTTCAGCTTGTTGGAGTAGATGCCGATACGGCTGCGAACATCGTCGGAGTTCTGCTCCATCATGCTCTTGAGCTCACCCAGATACTCGGTGCTGCGGTCCTTGGCGTCAAGCATGTCCTTCTGCAGTTTGGTGGCCAGAAGCTGCAGGTCCTGAGACAGCTGACCGGTGGACACGTCAGTGTAGGGGCTCAGCTTGGTCTGGATTTCATCTCTGTAGGTTGAGAGCTCTGCCATGGTGTCAGTGATCAGAGTGCTAGAAAAGAGAAGAACGGGAAGGTCAGTTAGGATAAAAATGCCTGAGCTGGGAAGAGGAAGACCGAGACCTGGAAAAGAACGGAGTACTTCAAGGTAAAACCACCTCCAGAAAATTATAAACGAGTCAAATTAACTTACTCTAGCTCCCTTCTGAGCTGAGAGGCCTTGAGGTTTTCCACGACTCCATCAGCGTTGTTGTTCAGCTCAGAGATGGAGGTCCAGAAACGCTCCACGGTGTCCTCCCATGCGTTTGGGGTGGCATCAGCCTGGCGCACAACACGGGCATTGCAGCCTATTGTGGACAAACATAAGAAAACACACATAAATAACCTAGAACTGGGAGAAAATCACATGCTGCTGGTACAAAAACTATCAGAACACTTACCAGTGATGACGGCCAGAGCGAGGATCAGAGCTACAGAAGTCATGGTTGCTGGACAGATTCACCTGTGGAAAAGAAAGGTAAAACCAGATGAAGTGGAAGGAGAGAAAAGTTGACCATATAAACAAAGTCACACCTAAATTTCATTCAGAAATCCAGTTCTCATTCTGCTCTCACTCACCTGAGGGGTTGAGTTCTCCGTACTCACTGAGCAGAGACTGAGGGCTTTTATACAGTCCCAGGGGATGGGGGGGAGAAGAGGAAGGGAGGGGTGGAGGGAGGGGTGGGCGGAGGGAGGTAGGGAGGGGTGGGTGGAGTGAATGCTGGCGCTCGCTCACGTGGAGATGATGATTTGTGTGCTGAGTATAATCCTGTTTCCTTTGCACACACGTCGTGCCACCAACACTGCGACCGAAGTTTGAAGGGTTGATTGAGCAACTTGCTGCCACAAGAATAAACGGGGTCAAAGTTTCATGTCCAGTCACAGACTGATGATGACGTCATGTTTATTTTGTTGTTCTTCCTTATTTGTTCCACAGATATTGATTTTTTTGCATTAAATTCACATATCACTTGTCAATTCCAGAGGTTTTGTTGAGAAGTTTTCTAAAGAAAGCTCAGTTCATCATGTTGTATTTCTTGTATCAGTAAAGGATGAAAGATTAAAAAGATGCCCTAGGATGTTGAAATATAAAATTATCTGTAGAATGTTAGTAAAGTCATTCTTTAAATGGATAAAGATAAATTATAGATAAATCCTATAAAAGTAACTCTGTGTAATTTATGTTGATGTTATGATATCATAAAGATGAATTACTGTGTCAAGAGAATTTATTTATAATGAGCTGGTGGAGCTGTTAAACTGTTGTGTAACTTTTAATTGAGTAAGATGTGGTATTATAGATTGGGCAATTTCAAGAATTTAAATGTTACAAGTTTTAGTTTTTTGATATTTGCATCTGTTTTCAATACATTTTCTTGTGTCTTTTACCTTGTTCATAGTGTTAACAGACATTTAAATTCCTCCTCTGCCTTTTGTTTGCACATGTTTTGTTTATAACGACCAAAGCCCCTTGAGGCTTTTTCTCAGATTGTTATCAGCAGTGAACTAATCTGAATATAAATCCCCCCGGCACCAGGAAGTAATTTAGGCTGCTTCACATGCATTTCAGACCATCACATTTGCATTTCATTGCATTTGCATCTGATCACTCCCGGCAGATAAAGCCCCCAACACATGGGGCACCTTTGCATCTCAATCACATTATCCTATAGTCCAAATGCCTCTTCAGTAGTCCATCGATATGCTGCTCACTTGAGACACATAATGTTGCATGAAGTAGAGCTTTAAATGACTAGTGAGTACATGAAGTACAAATAAAGTGTCCGCAGCACAAATGGGGCATGTTGGGGCATGGGTATACCCTCCGGTCCAACTCAGTGAAAAGATTTATCGGTAAAAAAAAAGGAGAACATGAAAGATTGCATAACCTGTAAAAAAAAAAAAAAAAGAACAAAGTAAGTAAATTATCCAGGAGCCACAAGTCGGTAAAAACAGGATATATCTGTTTTTATGTTGTAAAAGAAATCTAAGAAATCTCCATGATTTTGAAACTGTCACAGAAGAGGGGAAGTTTGACTGTAAACTGCGGCCAACAAATATTTGCTTAAAGTCAGACCACTGCTGTCAGGAGCACCGGTGGATATTTAGATCGGACCCACATCTCCATCACAGACCTGTGATAATAACTGAGGTTTTAATACATTGGAAAGAGACAAAGGTCGATAGGACTTTCTACTCTGATTCCTGAGTAAATACTACTGTGAATAAAACTATTGATTATTGTTACTAATGTAACATTTCAATAAGAGCCTGTCATTGATAGGTTTTGTTTTTACACCACCCTTGTGTAATATTTTAATGGAAGCAGCAAAGAGCTTAGTTGGTGTTTTGTTGCTCTTTTACTTTACATTGGCTCAAAGTAAGAGACTTAACCTCTTGGAAAGTAGCTCAAACTGTTAATGACTCACAGACTGTATCATATTTAACCTGCTTTGATTTGTTATTTTCTCCAGTAACTGAAAACTATCTCACCTGAATTAAACTCCACAATTTAACAAATTACAGACAAAGGTTGAGGTTGTTCCCCACCAGCCAGGATACATCTTAGTGTGTTGTTTTATTTTCTCATTGCCTATGATTACAAGTTATTTTTTTTTACTATCAACTTCAACTCTGAGTCATTCGTTGACCATGTGGAACGACTTTCGTCCTTTAGCACTCAGCCTCTACGTTGTCAGGCCGGCAGTTTTCTACGTCCTGTCATTTTTTGCAACAGAAATGCAACTTTACACGAGAACAAAGTGTGAACGGGCACGACTTGGTAATTAGTGTGAGGACGTGATAACACGAGTGTGTGATAACTCTGAGAGGTCAGCTCACAGATGAGATTAGGACACAGTGCCAGATTGTCCAGCTGGTTTGTAATTGTGAAACAAGCTGGTTCTTTGATGTGTTTTAACAATGAGATGAAACAGTTTTTTAAATGTTGAAGTGTAACTTTTCTGTGGAAGACCTTTGATCTTGCTATATCACGACAATAATGTGTCACCTCGGGAGTTCCAGTCATGATGAAACAATCAGTCGAGTGGGAACCTCCACCCGGGCCCGAACAGACTCCTTTAAACATTTAAACTCACCAGATCTTCCCTGGTGTTCACTAGGATCCATGGACTATTCTCTGAGAAATCTGTGAAAAGGTTGAGAAACACCCGATCTTGCAATGTTTAAAAAAGTGTGTGTGGGGGGAGGGGGGGGGGGGGGTGATGGATCTGCTGCAAATATGTTAATTCCCTGACCCAGGCCACATCATTCAAACTTTCGCTGAAAGCTGTCCAGTGGTTTTTGTGTAATCCCATATACAAACCATTATTCTGAGCAAAATATCCTCATGCTGACCCTTCAGATTTTTTACACATTTATCAAGACGCCTTTTGTTTATTAAGTTGATAGAAGCATGTACTTGCAGCACAACCATGTAGATTCATTTTCAGTGACCTGGACCAGAGTGACCGACCAGCAACACATGTGAAGGAGAGAGATCTCACACCCGACCTCATAAACCAACACTGTGACCAGGACAGAGAGACAGGAGGCAGGAAAGGGAAACAGAGGGACTGGAGTAATGTGAGGTAATACAGTAAAACATCTGACACAGCTATAAACTACAGTCGCTTCTCCTTTTGCACCACAACAACAGAGGCAATGTCCAACGTCTATCAGGACAGATTGTGTGAGAGGGCATCTTTCCATGGTTTGAACCACAGTAACCCAGACGGGACTCTGTTGTTCTCTGGGAGCTGGTGTGAAGAATTTGTTTAAACCTGCAGGATCTCACCCCTCAGACCATTAAAACATCTGTGTGGATGAGTCGGCCGGGTTACTGCCGTTGACGTCTGTTGGCTCAGAGCTGTTTGAACTGGCTGCTTGAACAGGCTGCTTGACTTTAGAAATGACGGTTTTCCCTGCAGCATTTCCTCCATCCTCTGGGCCTGAGTCAGAGTCAGCTGATGGAGATTGGTGCTTACAGAGCCCAAAAATCAGCTGATCGAGCCAAGGTTCTGCTGAGCTTGTGGCACCATGTCTCTGTGATAAAGGGGTCCCGAGTCTGATTCACGTAGCAGTGACATGCTCAGGGTGAAGTGACGAGCTGGTGGTGAACTTATCCTTGGAGGCAAAAGGAGATAAGCCTGGTGTCTAAAGGTGTCAAAGCCAAATGCAGAAACTTCTCCAAACATCCGTCAGTGAGCTGCAAATCTGGAGAATATTTCATCTCATCAACTCCACACTTGAATAATGTGAATAAACAAGAAAGTGAAGTGTTGAATGTGGTGAATTGGAATGAGAGTGGTGTCAATCATAACACGTGAAGCCTGCAGGCGTTTCCACAAACGCTGAAGTATTCCTCTACTTTCTCTAACGGCTCTGAATACCAGAGGAAACAGACGATTATAACTGTTACGTAACATATCAAAAACCTCGACATTTTAAAGGCAGACTCTTGATCTTGGCAATCTGCTCCATCAATTACACGCTTCAATAAATCAAAAGTGTCACGAGATGGATAGTACATGGATTTCAGTGTCACTCATCGTCTCTGCCTTTTCCATTTTGCCCGTTTGCTGTCTGGTGATATTTAGTTTGAAGGATCTATCAGTGTAGTTTGATTTTACTCGTGGAAGATCCAGTGAGTAGGATTTAACAGAATCGATTGGCAGAGATGTAAAAGTATTGATTACCTGAGAATTCTTGAATAATATTTATACATTTTTAAATGAAAATGACCGCTATCCGTGCAAATACACCTGAAAAAACATATGACACGACTATTCGCATATGCATGCTGATGTAACCACGTAGCAGAATGTCCACTCTGCAGTCGGTTGAAGAAAGTGTTATAAACAAGGAACAACTAGAGCGAAAAGTAAGACAAGGGAGTTATCTTTACTTGAACCAATGGCAGGGTTGAAGTGTTACTGACAATAAGGGTTAGAGACACTTGTTGCACTCAATGTGGTAGTTGTGTTGTGACTTTAAAAAAAACAAATCAGGAAGTGAAAGTGTGAGTTTGCGTCACTGAAACCAGACGGTCCAGACTAACACAGTCACGGAGGTTTGGAGTAGACACCAGATGTAAAAGTAGCAAAAGTGATGTATTCACAGGGGTTAGAATGAGCCCTTCATGTACATCTCTTCCACCACGTGTCGGGCATGTTGCACCGCCATTGCGTTTCCCTTTTCTCATTTTAATTGGAGGTTACTCTGCAGATCCCCAGTGAGACCCTCCGGATAACCTTTGGACTTTCTCCACCTCGTCTCTTAGTATAAAGTCCAAAGGAAGTCGAGTGGAGTTATGTGAGGAGAGTGATCATTTGATTTCCGCGGTAGAATTAATACGTAACTTCCTGTCTCTGTCGGACTTTGCCCGCAGGTCATGTCTGAAAACGGCTCTACTGAGAGCTGAGATTTAGGGTTATTCAGTGGGTTGCAATACACATTTCCACCTTTAGAGGCCACTCATTCCAACACAGCATTTTCAAACCACTAGTCCAAAAAGTTTTAGACAAAGCAACACATTAAAACCAGGAAAAAAAGAACAGAACCCAATGTAACTCACCCATAAATCATTTACAGTATATTAAAACATCTGAAAAGGTACTAAGATGTCTTACTATAAAACCCGTACAATCTTTAATCTTCTCCTTTTTACATTTTTTATTTATTTAATCAGACAAAAGGCGCAATGGGAGCTGTGTGTGTGTTTGGAGGGTTAATGGTGTGCGAAGCCTGTGGCAGCTGGGGGCAGAACAGAGGAATGTTGTTTGCCCCTGGATAAGGCAGCGTGGGAGCGATCTGACAGCAGGGATGGAGGCACAAAAGGAAAACTTAAAAACAAGGTGGAAGCCTGATGTGTTTATGAACCTCCAGGCCTGCAGAGACAGACCTGGACATGCCCTGGTCGAAACCCACAGCTGAAACCTAACAGCAGCACCGGGGGGATTTGGAGATTTTGCAATCAGACACGGAACAAACCAGAAAAGATTTACTCCTCAGGTTTTTGTAGAGCTCATATAGAATTTCTTTTATTTTTTGGTGCTTTTTATACAAATGTGAAAGAGCATAAAACTGACTGAACCCTTTTGCAGATATAAGCAGCTGAATCTCTTTAATGGAGTGACTCTACTTGTTCACCAGGGGGCACTCATTCCTATCAGAGAGTATATTGGTCCAGTAAAGTGTGAAGTGAAGTCCAGGAATGTCACTGTTTCTTGTGTTATCATATGTGGAATTTCCTCAGGAATTGCCCATAAGTTGGTAATGATGTGTAATTGTTTCAGTCAATGTTATCAATTCCTTCATTACATTTTTTGATTTGAAAGATATTCTGACATAAGAAGCAAAAAAGCACCTGAAATCTTATCACCATTCAATAATAACTTCTCTGTGGATTCATAAATAACAATAATAATCAGACATACAATCTTATGTTGGGCTTTCACTTTATTTGCATCATAAAGGGAGATGACACTGTGTGGTCACAGACCAACACTCAATATTTACAATCCATTTGTAATACTGTAAAAATATCTATAGACCTCTTCAGATTTCAAAACAGGTGAGTTTATGTTGTCATATTTCTATACAAGGTGAATGTTCTGGATGCAATTTCTGCTTTAGTTGGCTTTGACAAAGGAGTTGAAGAGGGAGGTGAGACGAGCCTGGAGGTCCTGGGTGTAGGGGTCAAGCTTCTCCCTCAGCCCTTCGACGTAGGGGGTGGCCAGCTCTTTCACCTGCTGGGCTCTCTGGGTCAGCTCGCTCTGCACCTGCTCGGTCATCGGGGCCACGCGCTCCTTGAAGTCCTGCAGGTGCAGGTCCACCTTCTGCTTCAGGTCTTCGGTGTAGGGCCCCAGCTGAGTCTGCAGGTCCTTCACGCTCTGCTCCAGGTTGGTCTTCAGCTCCTCGCTCTTCTGGGTCAGGGTGGTCCTCAGGGCCTCGGTGTCCACGGAGTCTGCGTAGGGGGCCAGCTCCTGCTTGAGCTGCTCCACTCTCTGCTGAATCTTGGCCTGGATGTCATCGGTGTAGGGCTCCAGCCTCTCCCTGACAGTGCCCAGCTCGGTGATCACACGCTCTCTCAGCACGTCGGCCTCCTCGGTGACTTTGGTGATCATGTCCAGGGCTGTAGGGGGAAGCTGCTCCTGGAGGCTCAGGGCGTATGTGTTGGCGAGTTCTGAACCTTCCGTCAGACGGGCACTGGACACATAAGTGAGATTGAGATTAAGTCAAATTCATAGGAGAATTGAATCTCAGTTACCAGCATCCAGTGTATTTCATGTCACATATGGTCAAACATTTTGTATGGCGTACCTGACTTCCTGTCCAAACTGAGTTTTCCTGATCATCTGCAGGGTGTCGTCAGCTGTCTCGGTGGCTTTGGCAACATAGTCCCAGAAAGAGTCAACCATCACTTCCATTTGTGGCTTGGGTGCATCAGCGTAGAAGAGGTTGGCATGACAGCCTGTTCAGAGAAGACACGATTAGTTTAGTGACACCTCAGCGAGCCCTGCAGTTCTTTATCATGCAGTTGGTATTTTTCACAATCTAAAATTCACTTTGAAAATACAATACATTATATTTCCATCATACTCACCGCTGAAGACAGCAAGGACGAGCACTACAAGGACCTTCATGGTTCTTAGACCTTTTGACAAAACAAATAACAGAGAGTTAAGTCACCGGAGCGAGCAGCAGGCGGCAAGACAGCTCCCGTTATTTCTCCAGCTCACCTGAGTTTTGCGAGTGTATCTGCAAATCCACCGGGCAATGCTTGTGTCCAGCTGTTGAAGTCCAGCAGCTTTTATAGCAAGCCAGGAAGGAATGATCCCAAAGTCCAGGTGCTAGTGCCTTGCTGTCACCCTGCCTCACCCTGTCCTCACTGTTACCTTTCGCCAGAAAATCCATTCACACACACAAACACACCCATATACTGTTATTGCATTGAACAGACACACACACACACACACACACACAGACACACATGCACAAGTTCATAACCCAGATTCTGCAACTTCATATATCAGTGATTGTCCGGCATATGCAATTATTTTTATTTATAGTTATGACTATCCATGCATCCCTTTATGGCCTTACATGATGCAAAGACCTGAAAATGTGATTCATCAGTGTTACAGTGACAAAATCCAAACGTTTGTCCAAACCCTGTCCTCACAGGATAGTTCACATCTGTAATCACTGAGCTGTTAGCTTTTCTCGGCCACTGATAAAACTCTGCAGAGACGTGCAACATCTCTTTCTTTCATTTCTTTGATGCCCAGCTTGGATTAGATATGAGGCTGGTGTTTTATTGTCTCTAATAGCTGGAGATGTTTGTGGCATTAATTTATGGCTCTGGTGTCTGCGTCACGCCAACGTTTCAGTAATCTCGGTGTATCACAATGAGCAAAGGTCAGCAGAGTCGGACACCGTCATCCTTTGAAGGAAGAAGTGGCCGCGGTTTCACAGGGGACTCAGCACAGTTCAGTTCGGAACCACTTGTAAAGAGTCGCATTTTAATGCCATTCCTTCCTTTGCCTTTTAAGAGATCCTCCAAATTGTCTGAGACTTGAAACTGGAACATTTCAGTGAGAAGTCCTTCATCTTATTCTGAGGGTCCTTCATACAAGTGGGCTCAGCTTTATATCTATTTATCTCCTGCTTCTTTTTATATGGAGAAAGGGTTTGTGAATTTTACTAAGAACTAGGTGTTCCTATTGTTCCTCTCAGTGATCCGTAGTAGTTTGAAGAGCAAAGCTGTTTTCAGAACACCACTATACTAACATGAAACAACTACATTGTTGATGAATGGTGATATAACCAGGACTTTGTAAACAGTGAACGAAACACGCATCCAGTCAAAGCTGACGACGTTTGGCCATAAGTGGAACAAACTGTAAAACTGAAATAACAAATTCAACATTATTGGTTACAAATCACAAATGACATGCAATATAATAAACTTAGAATAAAATCATTTTTGATTTATGTAAATAAACATTATACACAATAGATACACAAATAACAACAAAAAGGAGGATCCCACTGACCCAAATATTAATTTCCCCGAAGATATTATTATGTATTTGAATGACAGTGATAAAAAAGTAAATCAATACACAAAGAGTGTAACAGCTGTGGATGGATTTAACACATCTACTGTGTAAGAGTAAAAGGAAAAGAGTAGAACAAACTGCTTGCTCAGTAATAACTTAGTATCTCAGAAGTTGTACAATACAGGACATTTTTCCAATCTGTACAAGCAGCAGAAAGCCAAAAAACATTCATGTCATTCTCAGATATAAGAAATTTGTCAGCAAAAGAACTCCCACTTTGAGAACTAGGCACCAACAATGTCTTTGCTGCTATTAGGCTTTTACAAGTAAATAAAATCTAACTTGAGTCACAAGGTCAAAAAAACCAAAATCAATGCCCACAGAGTGACTGTCAAAAAGAGAGGACAGAGTGTTTTCCAGCAAAGCCACTTGGTGATTTAATAAACTATACCTGTCACTATTTTCTTTAACTAAATGGTCGATGCAACAGCAACAACAGCTGCAGCAGCAGCTATGAAACAAAGGCTCCACTGACTCAAGCTGCTGGTGACTAAATAGATCAATGTCCACATGCGTCCATCTGACTTTTCACATCTCTGTTAAGAATAAAACTGAAACAAATCAAATGGGTCAAAAACCGTCTCAGACCGTCCAGCTGAAGATAGTGAACCTGAGCAGCCTCATTGTGTCACTGCTTCCTCTCACTGAGAATGGGAATGGGTCTTTTTTTTTTTTTCCCTGAGGAGGATTGTTCCCATGTCCAGTAACGTTTAAATGTACCGTTAAAGTATTTTCTATTAGATGAATATTGTGTAAAAGAGGAAACCCTTATTACCTCTGACATCACCTTTGTGTAGTCAGTCAATGAGAGAGTTTAGTTAGTTGGGTAGTTAGTAGGTTAGTTAGTTAGTTAGTTAGTTAGTTAGTTAGTTAGTTAGTTAGTTAGTTAGTTAGTTAGTTAGTTAGTTAGTTAGTTAGTTAGTTAGTTAGTTAGTTAAGGACGTTGTTTGACTCAAAGAATAATTTATGGCCCATGATTCCAATATAAATCTGAATCAAGTTTTTCTAAATTTGGTGTTGTGACGTTAATCTCTGACATGACTAAATCTTCTCAGGCCTTTTAGAACATCATCATCCTCGAACAGTGAAATGTCTCCATCTCACTGTTCCAATATTTGGGCCTGTGTCAACAGTGTCAGAGAAATACAATGACACTGGAAAATATTGTAGTTCTGACCCTGTCTCCATTACTGATTGACACTTGGCACAAATACCTTCTAGTAAAACATAAAGTTGATAATCTGTGTGATAGTATTTCTTTCTTTCTTTTCAATCCAAAAAGTATTTGATTCACGTTGCCGGACCCTAAAACAAAGTCCAACAATGTAAGAATTCCAAGACTATCTGGACTTATCTCCCGGCTGTTAGCAATGAACTACGTGGATAGTTTATCACAATGCTTTCTGGAAAGGGGGTCAGAGGAGAACATCGGCAACATTCCTCTTGGGTGTAAGTTTTGTTGTTGTGACATATCTACAATGCACATAACTTCTGTGCGGTGTAAAGATTGTGTCTGTGGGTCGTAGCCTCATGAGTCATGTGATTGTAGCCATGCGGGAGAGGCAGCAGATGCAGGAAGAGAGCCGTCGTGACAACATGGCAGGAACTCCTGGACTTTGGGCTCTTGACTACAACTGTCACCTGGCCTCAGTATATATACACGGAAGCTCCCTCGCACACTCGCAAACCCGCTAAACCCCGAGAGATACACAAGCCACACGCAGGTGAGAGTTAGGCAACATTTCAAAACAAAACTTCAGGAGGGAAATATGAAAGTTTTGACTTTTGTTAATGAAGCTTAAAACTACATTGTTGTTGTTTTTCAGGAAGACACAGTCATGAAGGCGTTTGTGGTAATAGCCATTGCTGTGCTGTCTGGTAAGTTGAGCTTTTACCTCATCTGTGTTTTTTTTTAATAAAGCCAAGTCAAAGATGATGTTGTATTGCTTGTTGAGAAAAACGAAATAAATTGATTTAACTGATAAAATCTTAACTAATCTCCAACTGATCTCCTCTGAACAGGCTGTCATGCCAACCTCTTCTATGCTGATGAGCCCAAGCCACAGATGGAAGTGCTGATTGATTCTTTCTGGGACTACATCGCGAAGGCCACCCAGACAGCAGACGACACCCTGGACATGATCAGGAAGTCTGAGTTTGGACAGGAAGTCGAGTAAGTCGTACGAGATACTGGACCACGATGACTGGGCCGATACGTGTTGGTAATACACAGTTTTTGTTTTGGTCTCACCTTTACTTTTGTCTCCCAGTGCCCGCCTGGCAGATAGCGCCGACCTCGCCAGCACCTATGCAGTCACTCTGCAGGAGCAGCTTCCCCCTGCAGCCCAGAACCTGATGACCAAGATCTCCACAGAGGCTGACGTGCTGAGAAACGTGTTGACCAAGGAGCTGGGCACTGTCAGGGAGAAGCTGGAGCCCTACACCGAGGACATGAAGGCCCAGATCCAGCAGAGAGTGGAGCAGCTCAAGCAGGAGGTGGCCCCCTACGCAGACTCCCTGGACTCCGAGGCCCTGAGGACCACCCTGACCCAGAAGAGCGAGGAGCTGAAGGCCAGCCTGGAGCAGAGCGTGAAGGACCTGCAGGCTCAGCTGGGGCCCTACACCGAAGACCTGAAGCAGAAGGTGGACCAGCACCTTCAGGACTTCCAGGATAGTGTGGCCCCGATGACCGAGAAGGTCCAGGTGGAGCTCAGTCAAAGAGCACACTCCGTGAAGAAAATGGTGGCCCCCTATGCTGAGGACCTGAGAGGAAAGCTTGACCCCTACGCCCAGGACCTCCAAGCCCAGCTCATGTCTTTCTACCAGTCCTTTGTCAATGCCAACTGAGTCATCCTCCATCGTCACCCTGCATCATCGTGAACAAGATGCCGGCCTTGTGTGGTCTACCTCTGTTTGAAGCATGTAATAATTTAAACATCTGAACTTTATTGTAAAACAAATTAAAGATACTATTTATTGCTAATTGCAATATTTGCAAAGCAGACATCTGTATATACCTAGTTTTTATTGTGCATTATGTAGTTGGAAACTGTAATTTCTTTGTCTGAAAGATATGAAAAAATAAATAGATTGATCTTAAAGAAACTAATTGTCTGGTCATTACTTTATTCATGATCTTTTACAGAGTAGGTCTCTAATCGTTACATCCAATACAAACATTTCTATTTTACTCTCACTTCACAATCAATCGTGGCACACGTGCTGTTATTCTCTCTATTCCCAGAAAGCATCTTAGTATTTCGATGTAAATTGCCATGTCTCAACATGTCCTGGCTCCTGTTACACTTTTGATTCCATAGAACTTTTCTGGGAGGTTGGCTACTTTTCTTATTCTCGTACTTGTCATCACTTGGCAGGAAACCTCACCTTCCTGGTGTCAACGCTGAGCCTGCTTTGAGAAATGACCAATGTTATGTGAGAGAGGTAACACACTTCACGCATGGGTTTATCCCATTTGAGCCCACAAAACAAAACAAAAGCATGTGTTTCAAGCACCTCAGAACTTTTCTACAATGGAAAACAAGAATTGTGCAACTTCTAACTATTGCACAACACAAAGCCTTATCCTTCCCCTACATTCAGAGTGCCAGCATCCAACGTGGAGGGTCAGAGTCTACTGACAACTCACACGCACACACACTCACACACTCTAACACACTTTATCACTCTCACTCTCACACACACACACATAGACGGGTTTACCAAGCTTTCCATTATTAGAGCCACTAACCAGGACCTCACAAGTGTAATTTTAATGATTAATTATCCATGAGGTAAACTGGTCCTGATAAATTCGGTGTTCCTGCTGGAAAAGGTTGTTAGGAAATCCGTGAAAATGTAAAAAAAACGTGCAATTTTAAAGAAAGGAATAAAAATCCTGGATCCCCTGGTTTTTCCAGTTCTATGCCAAATTGTTGGTTCTTGGCCCATTTCCCATTGTCCCACCAGGTTTCATAGAAATCAGTACAGTGATTTTCAGGTCCTGAAAACATAACCTCCTTGGTGGAAGTAAGAATACATTTTGAATTTTTTTTTAGATATCCTACAAGTGAAAGCGTTGAATATAAACAATATTTCGTTTATTTGACAGAGAATATAACTTTAACAGAATAACAGATTCTCCACAGAACAAAATCATTTCACGAGATTCCAAAGTTACCGAGGCTTTGTTGTGCATAAGTTTGTCCTCTTTCTTCACTGTAACTTAATAGAAATTAGTTTGCATTTGATTAAACTACAGCCCTTTTAAAGTGCTACATCCACTGGGGAGCAAACAGCTGAAAAGCTTTGACTTTACAAATGCAAATCTGATGTGACATTGTCCTGTGTCGGCCTGTTTAGCACTTGTGGCCACTCGTTGCATCGCATTATCAGTCAAAAGAGCCAGAAGGCATCGTTAAGGCCTCGATCCCAACGGCCACGTCCTAAACTGAAGGCTAGACGGTTGTCTGTCCCTTTCACACTCCACACACTCAGAGGAGGGAGCTGTCGTGTCAGGCATACAAGCTGCTTTGAACAAGACACATCATGCCATATTCACCATAGTGATAAATAGAGATTTAGTGTTGTTTTGATGTAGATAGGAGGTTGTTACTGCTGTTGCTGCCGGTTAGATTAGCAGATCAGAGCCTGTTGGCAACAGAAGATAACTGTCTCCGTCTGTCAATGGGTCATTGTGTTGCTCTCCGGCTGTGAGGTTTGTCCCACCTTGTTTTCCCCTGTGGACTGTGGGACAGTTCACTCAAAACATAGTTGAAATGTCCTTTGATCAGCAGCTCGAGTGAATAAAAAAATGTGATTATAAGGTATTGTCTGTTGGAGACTGATTGTGTGGGACTGCAAAGGGAAAACTTTTCCATGAGAGGATGAGGACCAGAGGTGACGGGGCTCCTACTCTTTGGAACAATCTCCCTGAGACGCTCTGTCTGCAAACTCATTATCTGCTAATTCAATCATTTCATGAGGTTTTATTTGATCTTGTTTTCTCACCTGTAACTTTTTTTTTAATTTTATCTATGCTCTATTGCTGTGCGATCCTTCAAATTCTTGTCTATTGTCTTCCTTCAATTTTTCATATTTCATCATCTTGTAAATGTGTTTTGAAAGATGCTCCACAATAACGTTTGTTTTCAAAGTTTATTAAATGGCTATAATACTCAAACTATTACTGAACTTCTTTGAGGTACTTGAAGTGTATTTATGCCCTATGCTACTTTGATGTACTCATCTACATTTTAAAGGGACGTTTTTTTACTTTTCACTTTTATTTAAAAAACATTTAATGCACTGCTTTTTTGACACACTTAATACATCATCAGTTTCCCCAATGAAGTAAATCCGAACTTACAGTACATATGCACATGGTAATGCATCAACACTACTACCACTTATAATAATGATGGCAACAATGATAAGTAACAATTACAATTTTGCAGCTTTACCGGGCATAAATGGAAAATGTTGTGAGAACAAATGTCATTGTCCCCTGAGCCGATAGAAGAGGCAACACTGCCACCCAGTGACAGAGCCGTGTAAGTGCTTCAGTGTGAAAGAAAAATATCAGGGCTCCATTGAGATGTTAAAAGTTCAATGTGTAAGATTTAGGTGTAAGGGATCTATAGGAAGAAATTTAATATTGAATACTCCTCGTGATGTTTTCACTAGTGTGTCTCATCTAAATTGTACGGAATGGGCCCTTTATATTAAATGATTTGTATCTACATCTGGAAAAAAGCTGACAAAACCGGATAAGCAGTGATCCAACCTCCAGGTAAATTCCTGACATGTTAAAGGTAAAGACACACCTTGTTCTGTTAAGGTTATATCTGCACGAAAGATTTCTGTATTTGAGTTTTTATCCATAGTGGTTAGAGGTGGGCTCAAACATAATATCATGACAAATGTTTGTTTTTTTGCACAAGGTAAACAAAGCAAATAAAATAAATGTACATTTATTTGTACCCTCATGGTTGATCGCACAAAGTTGCTTTGGACAGAAGTGTCAGCTAAATGAAATGTCATGTCATGACGCGTAGAGTCTGTGCAAACGTGGGAGAGGGTACTCAAGCTGAAAGTTGCTGAAAGGAACAGGTCAGGGAAGAGGTCCAGGTTTATAGACTCATGATTCAGGTTTTGGCTGTAGCAACGCCACATTAGCAACAGTTGAAAGGTGACAAAATGAGGGAGTGAGAAACATGTGGGTGAGGCTGAAGGAGGGAGACTGGATAAGGGTTGATGACAGGTTGATTTTGTCTCTTTAATAATATTATTACACTGGCCTGCAGCAGAGGCCTCTGTGAGACACCAAACAACAAGGAACAAAAAAAGCCAAAGTCAACAACAAAGTCTTGTCGAACATGACATTTAGTGAAAAATTTGCCCTGCAGGTCTCTTAAATTCTAACTTCTCTGTCAATCTGTAGTCAGCTGCAGTTCAATGTCCACAGATCAGCAGACCTTTAATTTTGTCCACTTTAAGAACACACAGCTTTTTGTCTCAGATCCACTTCGGGCCGGAGAGGGATGCGTGAACTTGACGTGTCCACTGATGTAAGTGTGCGTGTGTTCTTGTATTTCCCGTTTTTCTGTTTGACAGCTTAACACGAAACTTAGATGACAGGTGTCTGCTGTGAAGCGTCGTACAGTCTGGTATTTTTTTTCTTTTTTCTGCCAGACACCTGTGCATAGTACTGATTATAGCTTACCCTCTTTTTGCGCTCTCTATTACAGTTATGTAACAAAGCAAGATGTTAAAAAGATGAATAGCAAATGATCTTTAACAACTCTAATTTTGATCAATCTATCATGTTTGCTGTTTTCCTTTTTCCAAACAGAAAATGTACGTTTTCCCATCTCTACTGGTGGGTTTGTTTTTGCAGCAGTCATCCAGCTCGGTAGGTTTCGCACATTTGAAGCATTCATCTCGTTTGACAACTCTGCCGCTGCGATCCATCTCACATTTGTGTGCATGCGTCCACAGCCCATTTCAACTGCAGGAGCGGCTGGAGGTGATGTGATGATGGCAGCCCTCATCGCTCATAATAACTGATGACCTCAATCACCATTTTATATGAAGTCAATTGATTTTAATGAGCTCATAAAGACTCATCCAGCTGAGATCATGTGGAGTGACACAATCATAATCATTTTTGGAATTACTAATTTCAGTCGTGCGGAAACATTTTTCCTTTATCTCATGTTGTCTTGTTTTTTTAACAGATTGGAATGGAAATGGAGATGAACCAGATATTGTTGAGATAAATAAAGGTGTGTTAAAGATAAAACAAGGAACAATCCTTCATTACACAAATCTCTAGAATGACTGGATCTATACAGTATATCGTGTTGAATTGTGTTCTTATATGACCAAAATGTTTCCAACAACAAACCCTGACAAATCCCATAATGTATTCTTTTTGGTCTTCTTTCAATGCGTCCTAATTGTCTTTTGTCATAGTTTTGATTGAGAGACCCCAAGTGGACAAAGTTAGAAATGCCTGAATCAAACTGTGACATTTGGTCATGTGGATTAAAAAATAACAATAAACGTTTTACCTTTCAGATCTGAATCTACGTGATGGAGACATACAAGTGATGACTGTGAGCCTCTCAACTGTCTCACTTTTAAAGAAATACAGTCAAACAACACTCACAATACTCTACTCATGTTCTTCCTCTTGCATTTCAAAGGGCCGTGACAGGAACATTGTTCTGGGAGAGCAGAGGAGATGGGAGATACCGGTCCCATATGTGCTGGATGAGAGCCTCGGTGCGACTGAGGAATCTTCTTTGTTTTTCGTTCAGCTGTTAAGAAAACAAACTGTTTATGGGCTGATATATAACCGCACCTCTGCCTGTTTGCTTTCCCTGAAACACAGACCTGAATGCCAGAGGGGTTGTTCTACGGGCGTTTGACCAAATACGGCTGAAAACATGCATCGACTTCAAACCCTGGGAAGACGAACAGGACTACATCGTGGTCATCAAAGACGAGGGGTGATTCATTATATTATTGTTTATTGTGACATGTAGGGCTCAGTCTGAAGTCTTGGTTTTGTCAGTGAAATTTTTTTCTCCCATGTTACTCGATGATTTATGATGTGATGTCTAATCAAATGTGAAGCCAAAGAATCTCATACGCCCCCTAGTGGCTGGCTGCAGTAAAGGTTATAAACCCTGCCTCCTCCATGTTAGTGGATGGGATATGGACCAAACTAAAAGTCCACATTAAGCACATTTTTCTTTAGAAGATAGTTTCCGTCATATACGGCACATTGAAGTGTGAATTATTACGCTAAGTTTAGTTTGAATTAATTTAAGGCCGACTCATGATTGGTGGAGAGCATGTCCCGGCACGACACCGATACCGTCACTCCATATCCCAACAGTGGCACCAAATGATGATTAAGTAGGCCTTCATTTTCTTTAGACTTTGGGAACTAAAGGGCCTAATTCCCCAAATGTCAAACTATTAGTTTAACTTCATTTTCTGCCTTTTTGCCAATGTCCTGTCCTTAGATGTTGGTCATATGTCGGGAATCAACGTCAAGGCAACCAAAGTCTCTCTATTGGAGAATGGTGTGATCAGCTCGCCATTGTGGAGCATGAGTTCCTTCATGCATTGGGCTTCTGGCATGAACAGTCAAGATATGACAGAGATGAGTACATCACCATAGTCTGGGAAAACGTGGAAGAAGGTTTGTTTACCTTTTAGGTGAATCTATCATTCTGATGTTTGTATGCAAAAGGAAAAGAAAACACATTTTCCACGCTTTGCTCAGGAAAGGAAAACAATTTCTTGAAACACAGTGCAAATCACACAACCACATTCGGAACGATGTATGACTACGCCTCTGTGATGCACTATGGGAAAGATGACTTCTCGAATGGCAATGGGTCCACCATCATCGCTAATCAACCGGAGTACCAAGACGTGATTGGTCAGCGTCTGGAAATGAGCTCCAATGATGTACGGAAACTCCAACAGCTTTACAACTGCAGTAAGTATTAAGTATTATCTAATTGTGTTATTTGCAATGATGCAGATGATGACAAACTTGTGTTTTTGTGTTCCCAGCATCGGCCGTCACCTTTCTGATGTCGTGCAGCTTTGAGGACGAGAGGGTGTGTGATGGGACGGTTTGTGCTGCAGGAAACACGAGCTGGGAGAGAGTCCACAGCACAATCGCCGGGCCCTTCTCCGACCACACCAGCCTGAGTGCACATGGAGGTATGGACCCGCAGGACCTCAGCTCCTTTTCATCCGTTCCTTTAATCGCTCAGCAGCTGTGCGTTGTGTCTTCTTTATTCTAAGTGATCGCCATATCATTGTGATAGATAGGAAAGAGGCAGTGGAAGTGCTACTTCAGCATTGGCTGCTACTAAATATACAACACTGGCCTATTCACTATGTTTACAGACAATCAAACAAAGTCTTCTCATGAAAACGGCACAACCACAAGTGAAAGAGGTGAGTTTCCTGTTATACGATTCTTCAACAGCCAGGTTGGAGCTATGAGTCGGAATTTCCAACATTATTTTTGCCCACAAATGTTTTGTCTACATTGCTGCCAACTGCACGAGGATCACTTCAGTGCTTAATTGTGTGTAGGTGGAGGCTCCTTCATGCACTGCAGCACATCTTATGGAAAAGAAGGAGACGGCGCCAAAATGCAGAGCAGGAGAATGAATCCAAGGAGGCCACTTCAGTGTCTCCAGTTTTTCTATTTTCACAGTGGCAGTGACAGAGACCAGCTCAACATCTGGATCAGAGAGTACGACAGGGTTGCTGAGGAAAGCACCTATTTAATGGGACAGATCACAGGTCAAATAACACGTCATGCACTTCTGTATCCACTAAACATGGTCATTTGAAAGGGGGTGACCTCACATTGTGCAGCTAAATCCAGTGTTTACTTCAAATTCAGCGGAGGTATTGACATGTAGGACTGGATTTACAAAATATACATGAGCCAGCGGCTGATGAGTGCCAATCAAACGTACCTTAGCTAGTGTGGTTTAAAGCATTTCCAGTGGGAGCAGAACTTTGCATGTGCACTTACGGCATCCCACAGCTATATAAATCATTCTGTATGTCCATCATCCTTCTCCAGGTCCACCAACATCCCACTGGCAGCTCCATCACATCCCTCTCAATGCCACCAGGCCCTTCCGGGTGGAGTTCGAGGTTCGTAAAGGAGCAGGGAACTCCTCTGGGGGCTTTTCGGTCGATGACGTCAACCTGTTTGAAGCCGAGTGTCCACATCATGTCTGGCACATTCCCAACTTTGACCACTTTCTGAGTGACAGCAGCATCGGCACAAGCTTACTCAGCCCACACTTCTTAACCAGACAGGGCTACGGCCTCCAGCTCCTGCTGTATCGCTACCCCGACCACTTCGGCGTTTTCTTTCGGCTGGTGTCCACAGATCACGATGAGCGGCTCCAATGGCCGTGTGCGGGGAAACAGATGACCGCCTCACTGCTGGACCAGAGTCCCAACGTCCAGCAGCGGATGTCGAAGCAAATAAGCATCACAACCAATTCAGAGACAACGTTCAGTGGAGGTGACTGGGAGGCACTGATATTAGACAAACAAAAATACAATGAAGAATTGTACTGTATGTCTGTGTTTATTGAGAGTTCATAATATGTGTTTTTCACATCAAGATAATGGAGAGACATTTCAATACTGGGATAACCCCAGGGAAGTGGGGCATCTCATCAACGACACCAACGGAGAGTCGTACTATGCTGGTCCGAACCTCGGCTACAGGACTTTCCTGTCTTCCAATGCATTTTGGTCGGGGAACTTTATAAAAGGAGGCAGTGTCTTCATTCTCCTCAACTTTGATGGTACGTGGTTTATGCATCTGCATGTTCACTGAACCTTAAGTTCATGGTGCTGATGTTTTTAAGACTGCTCCATTAAATTGGATTGATGCATAACTAGGAACCATTAAAGTCCAGCAGGGTTATGTTCAATCCTGCTGTGTCATGGTGTCTGGATGAGTAACAGGAAAGTTAAACCATAACCAGTTTATGTCAATTAATACGTATTCAGTAAATCAGCAACAGACTTTGCGTTAAAACCTTTTTTATTATGACTTTATATATTAAAAACGTTTATTTTCAGATCTATCAAAACGGCGACCGAATGGCTGGGACCTCCCTCAGCCTCAGATATGGTCGAACTTGAGCCTCGTGACTCTGATGCAGACAGACGATAAGGGAGGCTGCTTAAACCAACAGTAAGCGATTAAGACAACAAGGAAAAGAACAAATACAGTGTGTTGAAAGATATGTTCTCATGTACTGAGTCATTGGAGATTAAATGCCAAAGAATGTGAAAATGCCTGTTACCAAACCAGTAATAACCCCTACCTCTTCTGACAGGATGGGAAACAGTGAAACAACTGTCATTCCTTCTTATACATCATCATCTGCAGTCAGGTACAATGATCTTTGTGTCACTGGCAGCTTCTTTACAGTCTTTACTTAGATCCTTTAATAATAAAATGGAATTAAGATATTATGGAAAACAACCTATCACTGGCACAATCAACTCAATCTTATTGTTTCAGCCATGTTCACATGACAATCTAACAATGTTCTTAAATGCTTTCTAAACATTAACAGCAATGCACTACAGATTTGAACTTAAATCAATGCAACTATAGTTTTACTCAAACTGTTCTCTGTTGTAACCACCATGTTGTCTTCCCAGTCCTTCCATAGGAACCATGATTCCCATGGTGACAACCTCACTGGCCCTGATGGCAGGAACCCTCCGCTTGACACCCTGAAAATGGCAGCTTATATAACAAGATTTTACTCCACAGTACGGGACGGTGTGCGTGAAATTATAATTTCATGACATAAATTTGCCAATAAACTACTTTTAAAGGAACACTCCCTGGCTGTTTTTTTTTTTCCAACCATGTGGAATTCTAGGACATTTTTGGATTGAGGTTATTTCAAAAGAGCTTTTATTATTTGATGATTGAAAGTTTGTAAGTTATACAATTACACGTTTCTCTCTTATATAATAAAATTGATTTCATTGTAATAGGTTTATCATCCTGCTGGAGGCGGAAGAGCAACTTCATGAAAGATCAAATTCATCTTGAAACAGCTTTGCTCTCAGAGAAGCCAGACTATCAAGTTGCGGGACATTGTGTTCTCAGCTCTCCTAACCCCCAAGGCCAACTACACATTCTTCCAGTGTAATTTACCGGGTATACATTTCAGTTCATCATGTGAGCATGCAAACTTTTAATCATTTGCACTGAACATTTCAGAACAATGACACATCAAAAATGGTCCTTTGGCACAATTTACTCCAAGGTGGGGGGACAATGATCATAGCGAAGGGGGGAAATTGAGCCCTCCCAGGGTAAATCGTGCCATGAACGTCTGCACCAACATTTATGGGAGTCCATTCATTAGTTAGGCCTATTGAGACACTTCAGCATGAACCCAAAAGTGGTAGGACGGCTGACGTTAGTATCCCTCGGGCTGTGCTGCGAAGATTGCTGAGAATGTCGCCAGAGATTTACGAAGATTACATGTTCTTTTGAAAAGCAGGAGATCTGTTGTGAAGACTCTTTCACAGTCTTACAATATTTTTTGAAATGTGGCTGGTTTGGTTTGACAGGGTCTTGAACCTTTCACTGTGCTCAACAGTCTCAACCACCTATTACCTATCACACTGACATTTACCGTCTTATATCACCCATCCCTCCCTCGCTTTCTGGCAAACAAGCAAATTAATCCTGGGTCCAACATTTGTTTTGCAACAGAATAATTATCAGCCTGTAGTTGAGCTGATAGATACACAACAAGGTCAACTGGTGAAGGAACTTGTGACAAAAGTGCAACGAGTGAAATTTGTTAATCACAGAAGACATTTTAAGAATCCGCTGAGAATCGTCAATTGAGGGAGATAGAAAAAATATTTTAGAACTGATGGTTTTGATACATCAAATTTGCTGAGCATATTTCATATTTCCATGGTAAGAACATTCATATTTATTTCATATTTGTCTTTGAATTTACTGCAGTTTGATTTTCACGTGACTTCTACTCTCTTTATTTCTTAATGATCTATCAAAACTGTGTAATTGACATTAAACAAACTTCAGAAAAGCGGCTACAGGCTTGAGTAGGTCAGTCACCTGTGAAGACCATCATCATTTACCCCTGAACCAGCGCGGAGAAATGCGCTTCCTGTGTGAACAGTCAGGCGGCTGCTCCCACGAGAATTTGCGCTTCTGCTTCAGGTGTGTCCCTGACGCACACCCTGCGCTGTTAGGCTGTGGTTAGACTCAAAGATGAGTCAAAGAAGGATTAAATTATCAGATGCACAATTCAGAAAGCGCTGCAAAGTAGAGGAGAAAAAGAAAGAACAATATAGAGGGATGAATCAACCCGACTGTGGACATCATTAATGTTTAGTTTTGTCGACATGACATGTTATGCTGTCAGTACAGCTGATTTCAGACTCTTTTTATATTTTTATTATATATTTTTATTATTTTGTATAGCTTGCAATTTTGTCTGCCTGTGTGTGCATCTGTATACAGTCCAAAAGTTCTTGGGGATGCATGACAATTTGCGTGTGTATGTGGGGGGGGGGCGCCAATATGAGATCTCACCGAGGGCGGCAACATTGCCAGGGCCGGCCCTGCACCTTTCAGTCAGAGGGAATTCACGGTAATTCTGTTTTTTCTTCCCAAATATATTCTCACGTTCTACTGAAGCGATCCAGCTCTCCACTTCACTGATCTGTCTATGATGTGCCCCACATCTTCTCTCTGCAGGTGTTCCTCTAAGGTTTCAAGGGTTATCCAAAATGGCCAAGTTGTCTCCATCGATGAGCGATGTGGTCGTCTTGGTACCGTGGAGCATGAGTTTTTCTCCACGCGTTGGGCTTCCATCATGAACAATCAAGATATGACAGAGATGATCACATAACCATTATCTGGAACAACATCATGGATGGTAGAGTGACATTGCCATCTTATGGCGTATTGTTTGCATCCCAATATTCAAAAGCACAACTGGACCGAAGACTTTTACTTCAAATATTGTGATTTTTATGCATAAAAGTCTGGACGTCCTTCCATCTGTAAGTCCATCCGTCGCATGTAGCAACATACAACATCTGAGAGAAATTTTCGATCATCCCTTTTGCTGCAGCATCCACCTGTAGGCTCCAACGGGGGTTTACAAGTATTTGATCATCACTCCCATCATTCCTGTGTTATCAATTGGGGGAGTGATTAAGTTGGAGCCTAGAAGCCAAACACTAATCCTGTTCTACTGATGCAATAAAGGTTTGAATGTTAGTTGTCTGACTGAAATGTAATCACTCAGCAAGTTTCATCAATTAGCAGGCAGCTAATGTCGTGCTGCAATGGAAATGATTAAAAAGAGACGAGAGATCAAACCAAAATATCAAAAACTTAGATAGTCAGAAGTGGTTTAGTGTTTAGTATAACTTTCAGCGTAATTTGGAAAAACTGGAACAAGATATCAACCTGACCTGCCTGAGAGTTGCATGACCGCAATTTTTGTCTTCATAGCCTTGAACCCAAACAGCAACTAACAAACAATGCATGCATGAAATTCTCTGAAAACCTGTTTTGCCAGAGAGTCGTCCTAAGCGCTTAAAAGCCGGTAGTTGCTGCCAAGAGCCTCTGTACAGCTGAGGGCAGGGTGGCAGAAGGTAAACATCAGTGCCCTTTTCTATCCTATTTCAATGCAAGTTAAACTAACAATTCACTTACACATATTGTAGCTATATTGCAGTACCTTTCAGTATTTTGAAGTTATTTTTATGGTCCACCTTCTTCTCTGTTTTTTGACTTAAGTGTGGTCCAAGAAACACTGCAAGGATGAAAGTCTTCATTTTCCTTGTGCTGGGCTTGGCCGTTTCTTCTGCAGACACAGTAAGACTTTACTCATTGTTCAACTGCTTTACTGTAGAATTGACTTGAAATGCATCTGAAACTTTTCATGTTGACCAGATGCCTGATGTTGTATTTACAAACAAACTGTTGATGTGTTTAAACTTCTTATTTTTTTTTTTTTCAGGATGAACTAGAAATAATAGACGTTGATGGTCAGTTTCATTATTTCTACTTAATCTTTTCGTTTTTTTTATTAAAATTTAATAAGTAAGAATTTTCACTTTACAAAGCAGCTTCTCACATTTCTCTCTCCCTCTCTCTCTCTTTGTAGAAGTTGGTCAACCAAAGGACATTACGGAAATAAACAGGGGTAAATTTAATCATCTTCTCCTCATTTAATGAACACTGTTGGGATATTTGTCGACTTGGCTTCATGGGAGAATATGTCAGTAACTACTAGTAGTGATTTTTCTATTGAAATATATATTTTTGTCTCCTGTTTCATCTTAGCTTCAAATTTAAGTGATGATATTTTGGAGGTGAGTTGAGCATTTGGAACAATATTATTCTAAGAGTGATATATGTGTATGTATTCATCTTGTGTGACACCCAAAATATTTCAGGCACCAAACATCCAACGGAGCTCCATTAATGATGACGACTACATTTGGGAATCCCCAGTCCCATATGTTTTGGAAAATGACCTTGGTAAATATAAAATGATCTTGCCTGATAACCCTGAATTTGATGTGACATAGGACATCACCTATGACATGTGTTCTCTAGATTGATGTTATGAAGTCTATAACATGTTTGTACACCAGGTGGTAGCCAGCAGTTTAGTAAGCATCTTTAGTCGGAGGCTGTTGCCACATCAAAACCACATTTCACTAGAAAGAAAACCAGAAAGAGACTGAGTCTTTCAGAGTAATGCACTTCAGCAAGTAAAACTCAATCTGAATTTATTTCATCATCTCTTGGATTTGACCTGTGACACGATTCCCTTGAACAATGGAAGAGATCAATGCTAAAGGAGTGATCCTGAGGGCCTTCGACGAGTACAGGCTCAAGTCATGCATTGACTTCAGACCAAGGAACGAAGAATACTATTACATCTCCGTCAGAAAGTTAAACGGGTATGTATTGTGTTTTCTTCCTGACACTTTTGATAGTCAATAACATAATTTGTCATACAGAGATGTTATATAACATAATAATAGAATTATCTGCTTCCCTCTTTCTTATAACTACACTGGAGTCTTTGGGCATTTAACAAAAACAACAGATATGAAAAACCACGGGGAGTTTTCTTGAAACCAAAATTTGTGTTCACTGTTATTTGCTCGGGGGGCCTATCTTATACCTGGTGCAAATTTAAGGTAATGGCTATCCACCTTGGCCTTTAAAACATGCACCTGTGGCATCAGCCTATTTACATGCACCGTGGCTATGTCGGAACATATTGGTGATGTGTTCTTGAAATAAAAGTGAAATACTGTGGCACTGACTTTAGACCACAGTGTCTTTAGTCAACCTGTTCTGTCATACGCTAACAACGCCCCTGTCCACATCTAAATTTAAAACCACCACACAGGTGCTGATACTGAATAGTGTGACATTGTGTCATTGGCCCTTCTAAAGTACTGGTCAGAAACTCCACAGGGAACCTTTAGTAAGTCACCTTTGGGCTTGTGGAAATCACAATGACTTTTTTCCACTTGCGGACTTTTAATGAATGAATGATTCATAGGAAATATCAACGAGAGATTGACTGCTTCATTTATCAATTAGTATACTACAACTTCTGGGACTTTGTGACTTTGACATTTTTATTTGCTCATTTATCTAATACTCTCATTCAAAAGGAAAATTAATTAACTAAGATTAATTATATTTTAATATATTAACACTTTGTACTCAGATATCAGTCATTCTATCCCCAGTTAAATCAATTTAGTCTTTAAGGCACTACATTGATTGAATTTAAAAACATGACGGTAGTGTTGTAGTCAATGTATTTGTTTAATTATACAAACTGATAAGTCTTTTTCTCTTTTAGATGCTTCTCATATGTTGGAAGGATATTTAGCGGACAGCCGCTCTCCATCGGCAGATTTTGTGATTCAATGGCCATTGTTCAACATGAGTTTCTCCACGCTCTTGGCTTCTTCCACGAACAAAGCCGCTATGACAGAGATGATCATGTAAAGATTCTGTTTGAAAACATCGAAAAAGGTTATATTTCTTGAATTCCTGCTCTTTATATTCAGTGATTTATCTTAAATATATTACAGATGTTAAGGTGCATAAGGGTCCTAGAGTATTACAAATGTACTAATCAATGAATTAACAAATCCATGGATCAAATTGTTTTCTCTAATATTGAATTAGTGATTTAATCTCAACCATCTATGCTGCTCTTTATGTTTTCAATATGGTTTATTGTTATTTATGAGTTTGAACATTAAATTTGCTTTTTATATGTTATTTAGGTTTTGAGAACAACTTTGAGAAAGTTAATAAGACAGACAGCACGGTTTCGGGACTCCCATATGACTACAACTCAGTGATGCACTATGGCTCTGAAGCATTCTCCAATGGAAACGGGTCTACAATTGTCACCAAAGATCCAAAGTTCCAGGATGTGATTGGTCAAAGACAGCAACTGAGTCCAATCGATGTTAAGGAGCTGAACCGCCGCTACAAATGCAGTAAGAGCTTGGTGTTAAAGTTACTACTAGATGTTTTGGGAAAGTGTGTTTCAATGACTAAAATCTGTGAAATAATACACCTATAATACAAAATCCTCTTTTATCCACAAGAGAACTTGTTCAGACTTTTACTTATTTCTGAAAATGTAATTATCCTATTTTTTATTTTATTTTTATTAATATGACCATTATCACCTCCCTGGTTGAAGTTTGAAGCAGGTTTTGGCAACTAACATGAAATAAAATGTACTTTTCATTTTATGGTGGTTGCTACCTGCCACACCACAAGCAATTGTTATTCATTTGTATATTAACTATTTCTTGGCTGTGATTAGTAATTATCTCGGTGCTCCACTGGATCAACTGTTTTGACCCAAGATAGACGAGACATTTCTTCCAATATGTATGATAGGATTACGATGCCGATGGAGTGGTGGGTAAACAGTTTGAGACCACAAAACACTCCTGGAGTTTCAGGGGTACACAGTGTTGCAGCCAAATTCAATACAGTTGAAGTAACTGGGGAACACTTCTTCAGACGTAATAAAACAGAACAAACTTAACATGCCTCCTTACTGATCGTGTGGTGTCATCAAAGTGTTCACATGACCCGACATTCATATTCGACTCGAACCGGTGTCATTTAAACCATGTTTTTAGCCCAAATGTCTCTGATAGCCTCCTCAGAACCAGGTTCATGTACACACAGGTCCCTCGGAACACCGCACACGAGAGCCCGAGAGCACGCGTGGGGGGGACGTTCCTGTGGCTACGTCCACTTCAAGTGGACTTTTAGGCTTGAAACCTGCTGACACTTGGATGACACCACACCAGCAGTGTTTTTATCTGTTGTTTTATTAGGTCTGAAGAAGCGGTCACAATGTACTTCAGTTGTAAAGGATTCCGCTGTAAAACTGGACTCAAAACCATCTCTCAGCCCTCCATCGGACTAATAGTGAATGGATGAGTGAATTTGAATTTTTCAGTGAACTATCCCTTGGGGTCTGACGTTAGTGTCATGCTGCACATAAGCACATGTCAGATTATAGCCACACAATACAGTACATAGCTGTGAATCAGGCAGAGATTGTGAGGCAGAGCGAGTTCCAGGTTCCTAAGGGGGACCTGTAGAATCTCATGCAGTTGTTGTTCATGGAACAGAAAAGGTGTTTCGAGATAATCAAACAATGAAAATGTATCATAATATAATGCACATCAAAATAAACCATTATCTGCAAAACGCATGGCTGAATTGAAGCTATAGCACACTGTTCACTTTTGATATCAAAACTTATCTTCCATTCAATTTTGTTTGTATAGCTGCAAATAACAATGTACATTATTTCAAGGCACTTTACATAGTGAGGTTAAGAACTTAAAACTTACAGAGTAACCCAACAGTTCCCACAATGAGCCTTTCAATCAGCACTTTGAAGACTGAAAAAACTCCCCTTTAGGAAGTAACCTCTGACAGAACCAGAGTCATTATGAATGGCCATGTTTGGGATGAGTGGAGAAAAATGGGGAAGAGAGGAGAGTTGGGTGGAAAGGAGGGGAGACACCAGGATTCGTTGTGTAACCATCATATTTAAGCTCTGCATGTCAGACTGGTTTTTATGATGATCAAATCAAATCAAATCAAATCAAAGTTTATTGTCACATGCACCAATGACAGCGTCATCGGAGTAGTGAAATTCTTGTGACATGGCAGGCAACATCTACGCAGTAGACGACTTTACAAAATAGAAAAATAACATACTATGTAACATAACATATAACATAACATCGTAACATATAATATAGTCAAGTGATGCAGCAGTTTACAGGGTGAAGGATGGGGGAATATTAAATTAAATAATATGAATATATGTAAAACATATAAAATAGTCAAATCAAAGTAAAATGAAGCAGCAGTTTACAGCATGAAGAAATGGGGAATATTAAATAAATGAATATATGGGAAGTAAGTGTATTTGTATGAGTGGGGGAGCAGAATGTACATGGTGACTGTTCAGAGGGTAGAAAAATAACATACTATGTAACATAACATATAACATAACATCGTAGCATATAACATAGTCAAGTGAAGCAGCACTTTACAGGGTGAAGGAGTGGGGAATATTAAATAAAAAGAATATATGTGAAGTAAGTGTATTTGTATGAGTGGGGGAGCAGAATGCACATGGTGACTGGAGTCAAACCTGCAGAATGAGAGGGAGAGAAGACTTGAATACACTTATTCCCCCCAAAGTCAGAACATGGTCTTAAATGTTCTTCGTTCACCTCAACAGAGTCAACCACTGCATTTCACATGTTCTGCAGCTTCTCTAATGAGAGCATGTGTGGAATGAACACCTGCTCACACAGTGACAATGACAGTGGCTGGGAAATGGTAAAACAAGCACAAGGGGGTCCTGAAACGGACCACTCCACTCTACCCACTGCCAGCAGTAAGAATGGTAAGAGTTCAACATTTTCTAAATCAACATATTTTTTATTCTCTTCTTTCAAGTAGGATGAACAGCTTTCATGAAAGTATTGTAATTTAAACGTCATATATATGATTTACTTAAATTATACATCATATTTTAATTATGTTTGTACTACAACATTCTAGGTACAGAAGAAGGTTATTTCATGCATGCTAGCACAGCAAGCGGTGAGGAAGGTGAAACCTCACGGCTAGAGACCAAGATGATGGAGCCAACCAGGGAGTGTCATGTCCAGTGTCTCCAATTCTATTATTACCACAGTGGGGACGAGTCAGACATACTGAACATCTGGATCAGAGAGTTTGACGATCAATTCGACTCTGAGGGAACCCGCCGCCTCATGGGACAGATCACTGGTAATGTCAGACTGTGTTATTATCAGTCTCATCTAAATGGTATGCAAGACTCTGGTTGACTGTGACCTTTCCTTCCCTCAAGGTCCTCAAACATCTCACTGGCGAATCCATCATGTTTCCCTGAATGCCACCAAGAACTTCCAGGTGGAGTTTGAGGCTCGTACAGGAGCAGGGAACTCTTCAGGCGGTTTCTCAATTGATGACATCAATCTGTCCGAGATCGAGTGTCCACATGGGTCCTTGCAGATAGATAATTATATGGAGAGCAACAACAATAAATCAATCATCTACAGCCCACGGCAGTACACCATAGACGGCTATGCCTACCGTATAGCAATACAGTTTAAGGGAGCTTACTTTTCACTGAGAATGCAAATGTTGTCAGGTGAAAATGATGAGAAGCTGCAGTGGCCTTGCTTACAAAGGCAAATGACTCTACGAATGCTGGATCAGACCACAAACTTACAGCTGCACATGTCAGCTGAAAGAAGTTTCACCACTAGCCCATATGACGTCAACAACTTAGGTAAACTGAAGAAAACATGAACCATTCCTTCTAAAATTCACCACCTTAGCACGTGATATGCCAGTGTTTCCTCCCTGGCCATGTATATTTATTCTTCTATCCTTTTTGGAAACAGGTTTAAATCTGTGGGACAATCCTCGTAGGAATGGAACTGAAGTTGTTGATGAGAATAATCAGACTGCCTTTGCCGGACCATTGAGTGGCTACAGAACTTTTGCATTTGATGATCTAATTCAATCCAGAAACTACGTCAAGGGAGACAGTTTGATTATAACCTTCAGCTTCCAAGGCAAGTTGATTTAAATCGTTTTCGCTGCTTTGAATTTTACACCAAACATATTTCAAGCATTTAAATCAATTAAACATTGAGTGAAGGTTTTGTTGCATGCTGTTACTAAAATATTTTTTTTTTTTCTAGATCTCAATCCCTTGATAAAGGAAAGTGCTTTACCATGTCCTGAGCTGGCACCAGTGATGATTGCACATCCTCCCCTGGATCTGGATAGTGGCCCATGTGTACGACGGTAGGACATTGAGTACATGAGCACTGAATTATATCCTCATTTAAACGTTTTAAAGAAAGCTGGGAAATTTGTAAGATGCCTTTAAAATCATGCAATGTCTTTTACAGGATCACCCCCGTTACCCGACCACCTCCTTCTACAACAAAGCCTCCTAGAACGATGCCTCCTAAAACAACGCATCCTACACCAACGCATTCTACAACAATGCCTCCTAAAACAACTGATGACAAAAGGTATTCAGATATACTAACAAATGTTAAACTTGTTGAACAGTGAACTTGTAAAAGCTTCATTTGATGCTGCTTAGGGACTTACAGAAAGGGGTCTGTCTGGGTCTGTTAAAGGTTCAGTTAGTAGAATTAAGTGACGTCTAGTGGTGACGGTTCACGATGCAGCGGAACACCACTAACTTCAGCTTCCCCTTCCAAACATGGAAGAGAACCAGTGGTAGCCTTAACAGTGTATAGTTTGTCCAGTCTGGGCAACTGTACAAAAACTTTGCGGCCTCCGTAGAGAGGGACCCGCTCCCAATGTAAATATAAAGTGTTTAAAGATAATGGACCCATTCTAGGGTCAATTAGGGAATCTAGGGAAATTATTTAGATGAAACACGCCAGTGAAAACATCACCAGGATTATTTGATATTCAATTACTGTCAATAGATCCCTTTTACCTAAATCGCACAGTATACCTTTAAGCAAGGAAATTAAATAAACTCTTAAAATAAGGGAAGAACCAGAATAAGAGTATAGTTGGAATTTGTCTTGTGCTAGCTTCAGCAGCGAATCAATTTTCACTGTTAAATTATTAATTTATTAAATTAATTATTTTCTTTCTGTTAAAGCATCTTTGGCTTCTCTCCTGCAATGGTGGCTTCTCCTGTCCTCACCCTGCTGCTCGCACTGATGCTTTCAATGCCATGATGGACAGGACCAGCCATTTGCCTTGATTGTTTATTCAAAAAAAGGCTGTACTGGGAGACACTGGTCAGGGATACATAGTTCATTCAGACCAGAGCCTTGCTCTTGTGTCATCAACAAGTGAGAATTGAAGAAATGCCTCCAATAAAAAAAGATTGCATTGTGTGGTGGGATCGTTTACTTTAGTTATTTTTGCATGCAAATTATCATTTATTGATTATTCTTGAAAATATGTTAAGTGTTTTTTGGGATATCATGTAATACTATCTTTCTTTAAGGATAAAAATTAGAACATATACACAATTACTATAAGCTTACTATTGAAATACTGATGGATACATGTTATTGATTAAAAATACTAATTGTGTTGTTTAAGAATTTCTTTACTTTAATAAAGATGTGGTGTTAATGGAGACTTAGTCCTGGCTCTTGACTCTTTGGAGGAATTCACCTCTATTTCTGAGTCGGATGTTATTATAATTGAGAAATTACAAATGAATAAAGTACACATAAGAAAAGTCATCTGCTGTGCACATGGGTCATGTTATCTATGACAATAATGGCACTCGGGGGGGGGGGGGGGGGGGGGGGGGAACATTCCTCCGCTAATCAACCGGAGTACCAATACGTGATTGGTCAGCGTCTAGAAATGAGCTCCAATGATGTACAGAATCTCCAACAGCTTTACAACTGCTTTGAGAATTTTACCACACAATGTAATCTAATTGTGGTATTTGTTACGCAGATGTTGACAAACTTGTGTTTTTGTGTTTGCAGTGTGGTATATGCAGCTAATAGATATTTTTAACATGGGTATAAACCAGAATGACATGTTGACGTCTATGGCACCTTATTCTCAGACTTTTTAAATACTATTCCATATGTTTTTCTTGGTTCTCTCCCTTTTTGGAATGATCTTTGACCTAGGGAATAATCTCTGACCTGCTAATGGATGGGTAAAGAAGGAATGTTCTTAAGCAGGCATTTTCAACTTTAGGTACGAAACATGCCCTTATTTAGTCAGAGGCCCTATGTGTGGTGTCATTTTATCTCTAGTTTTGGGGTGAACTTCTCCCCTATAAGAATCTTTGTCAGGCATTGGCAAGGGAGATTTTCAATATTTGGCTTGTGTTGTCTCCGGGTTTCTAGAGCTCGTCCTGACCTGTAACTTCTTGTAATAAACTTTGTTATACTGCAAGTACTGGGTCCGCGGAAAATTATTTTCTTCATCAGCTTCAACACTCTGCTGCTTGAATGACACGACAGCAGCATCTGCCGTCACCTTTCTGATGTTATGCAGCTTTGAGGACGAGAGGGTGTGTGATGTGATTGTTTGTGCTGCAGGAAACAGCAGCTGGGAGAGAGTCGGCCGCACAATCTCGCATTTATCTCGAAATTATTTTTGACATTCATAAACTTCCTATTTTATGCATCTGCATGTTCAGTGACCCTTAAATTCATGGTGCTGATGTTTTAAAGACTGCTCAAATACAATCAGCTACAGACTGTGCTTTGAAACCTTTTTTATTATATAAACAGAGGGTCGCAGTTTTTAATATATTATATATATTAAAAACTTTTACATGTTATTGGCCGTCTTTATTGTCTTGAAAAGTACTAAAACAGGAAAAGACAACTTAACTTAATGTCACAGACACAATAGTGAGGACACTGGTAAATGTTCCGGCGCATTACTTACAAGTATTTTTCCCATTAGTTTGTGGGAACACGCTGACTGGAGGAGATCACAGCGTGCATTTGTGGCGACGCTGATACCGTCTCACGCACACGCACACACACAGCTGTACGCTGGGCTCCATGGACAGAATTGCAGTTAGCTGCGTCATCTCCATTAACATTAAAGTGACTTCCAGCAATTTACCGCGAGGGGGGTAGAGAGAGAGAGAGAGAGAGAGAGAGAGAGAGAGAGAGAGAGAGAGAGAGAGAGAGAGAGAGAGAGAGGTTTCTCTCTTATGAGCTTCATGAAAGATCAAGTTCCTCTCTCACAGAAGCCAGACTAACAAGTTGCGGGACATTGTGTTCTCAGCTCTCCTACCCCCAGGCCAACTAAACATTCTTCCAGTCATACGCGGCTCCTGGTAAATCAGTCTCTTGTGCTGCCCTCTCGGTATTTTACCAACTAGGCAAAGTGACACATGCAATGTAAAACAATACATTGACATCACACCATCATCCTCTAACCCCGGGGACGCACCGGAGGTAGAAGCGCCACAAAAAGCGGTCCGTCTCCTTTCCGCGCCCATGTTAAATAATTGGGCTGTTCGCACCGACAGCGTAGTGCCGGGAAGAACCGGGAAGAGCCCGCGGCCATATCGCGATCTGCAGCGATGGTTTCGGGGTCTGTTCTATTTTTTTCGCTCGCCGCGAGCAAATCGGGCCGGAGAACACACAGATTTCTCCGCAGTTCTCCTGGAGTTTCATTCCCCTGATTTTTGTTCCCACATGATGAAATTTCCCAATCTTTAATTATGTGCTTAATCCACATATTTGTCAGTTGTGTCTAAGCAGACAGACACACACACACAAGCACATAATCTCTTGTGGCGGGCGGCTACAGGCTTGCGTAGGTCAGTCACCTGTGAAGACCATCATCATTTACCCCTGAGACAGCGCGGAGAAATGCGCTTCCTGTGTGAACAGTCAGGCGGCTGCTCCCACAAGAATTTGCGCTTCCGCCTCAGGTGTGTCCCTGACGCACACACTGCGGTGTTAGGCTGTGGTTAGACTCAAAGATGAGTCAAAGAAGGATTAAATTATCAGATGCACAATTCAGAAAGCGCTGCAAAGTAGAGGAGGAGAACTAACGTGTTTTGTCGAAGACGACCTTAGAGATGCCTTCTTTCTTCTTCGTCGACTGTTTGTTTACATCGCCACAGCGGCTTCTCATAGCCTTTTTCTGGCGTACAAATCCACCAGTCAGTGACGGGTTATACAAGTGGTCATACTTTCGGATCTCTTCTGCCAAACGCTCTTCTATTTGGTCCATATTCGTTCTTCTAAATCTTCCGTTGTTTCTGCCTGTATTATGTGGCATGAAACCGGAAATGCGACTCCAGAAAGGATGTAGTCAGCAGACCAATCACATCTCTTGCGGGCTGCTTGAGGCTCGCAGAGCTTTGCTGTATAGTTAGAAAAATTGGGTGACGCACGTAAGCACGTAAGAAGGGATACATAAGCACGTAAGGGGCCCGGAAGGGCTCTTGCGCTTGCGGGCCCGTGAAAACGCAGAAGCATGCTCCGGCCTTTAGTTAATAAAAAAAAAGTACAAACAAATATTTCTGAAATAAATGAACTACTGGATACTGGATGTAGGCTATAAAAAACAATACAAATATCTAATGAAAAATATAAATAGAGTCAGAAATCTGCTGTACTGATCAGCTGATAGCTATTAATGTCGACAAAAGTAAACATTAATGATGTGCAATTCTTGTGCGAGCAGCCGCCTGGCTGTTCACACAGGAACCGCATTTCTCAGCGCCGGTTAGGGGGGAAATGACCACAAGTTGAGTTTTACTTGGGGTATAAATATAATGCTAATAACTAATATCTACTTTAAGCTTTAAAAAAGTAACATACACTACCGTTCAAAAGTTTGGGGTCACTTAGAAATTTCCTTATTTTTCAAAAAAGAGCATTGTTTTTTTCAATGAAAATAGCATTAAATTAATCGAAAATACACTTATATACATTGTTAATGTGGTTAATGACTATTCTAGGTGGAAACGTCTGGTTTTTAATGAAATATCTACATAGGTGTGTAGAGGCCCAATTCCAGCAACTATCACGCCAGTGTTCTAATGGTACATTGTGTTTGCTAATCGCCTTAGAAGACTAATGGATGATTAGAAAACCCTTGAAAACACCTTGTGCAAATATGTTAGCAGAGCTGAAAACTGTTTAGCTGCTGAGAGAAGCTATAAAACTGGCCTTCCTTTGAGCTAGTTTGTAAAGGTCACCTCAGTGCACTTTATGTATCAATAAAATTTACATATTTCATGGGTCAGACGCCTTCAAATTATAAGGATGAGGGAAGGGATCTTTGTATGTATTTGTTAATTATATGTGTTATGATGTGCATTTGGGTTTCTGTAGCGGCAAATATGATAAATATGGGGGAAGTGACGTCCAGCAAGGGGTTCTTTGTTTTTTGGTGCGGGTTGGCGGAGCGACCAGAGGTTCGAGGGATCGGCGACCACTTAAAACCTTCATGGGATTTTCTGAAGAAGCGGGATTATTGCCTGAGAGACTTTTAAGGGATTACTGCAAGTATTGAACGTTTTCTGGGCTCCTGGAAGGGGTGAGGACATCGTGGACACTGTTGGGACGGTTTGCGACAACTCACCACGCCACACCTGTTTATCTTTTGTTTGGGGGGACGTCGCTTCGGGATTATGTGATGAACTTGGGGTGGGAGAAGTATTGATTGTTTGCGGGTTATCTTATGATCCGGGGGTCGGGAAATGTTGATGTTTGGGTTTTGTATAAATAGCGTGCTTATGTTTTCATGTCCGACTTTGTTTGCGGGGACGTGTTGATGGGATATGTGGGGGTGTTGTTGTTCGGTAAATACAGATAATCGTACGCAACTTGTCTTGATTTATTTCGTTTATATATATATTATCTTATGTGTTGTGGGACCTATGACCAGAATATTGGTCCAACCGGTGATTATTCGTTTGTTATAAGTTGGGCAGGCGGCGCGCGCCGTACGCATGCGTAGTAATTTCCCCCTGGGGTTTTAAACAGGGCGAATTGTTACAAGTTGAGTATCTGGAGCATCACATTTGTGGGTTCGATTACACTGAGAACTGTCATGTGAAACTCGCCAGTCTATTCTTGTTCTTAGGAATGAAGGCTATTCAATTCGAGAAATTGCGAGAAAATACACACCGTTGTAGAAAATTGTCTACAACGGTGTGTACTACTCCCTTCAGAGAACAGCACAAACGGGCTCTAACCAGAGTAGAAAGGGAAGTCGGAGGCCCCGGTGCACAACTCAGCAAGAAGACAAGTATATTAGAGTCTCTAGTTTGAGAAATTGACACCTCACAGGTCCTCAACTGGCAGCTTCTTTAAATGGTACCCGCAAAACGCCAGTGTCAACGTCTACAGTGAAGAGGCGACTCCGGGATGCTGGCCTTCTAGGCAGGGTGGCAAAGAATAAGCCATATCTGAGACTGGCCAATAAAAGTAAAAGATTGATATGGTCAAGGAACACAGACATAGACAGAGGAAGATTGGAAAAAAGTGTTATGGACAGACGAATCAAAGTTTGAGGTGTTTGGATCACACAGAAGAACATTTGTGAGACGCAGAACAGGTAAAAAGATGCTGGAAGAGTGCCTGACGCCACCTGACCAGCATGGTGGAGGTAATGTGATGGTCTGAGGCTGCTTTGGTGCTGGCAAGGTGGGAGATTTGTACAAGGTAAAAGGGATTTGAAATATGGAAGGCTATCACTCCATTTTGCAACGCCATGCCATACCCTGTGGACAGCGCTTGATTGGAGCCAATTTCCTCCTACAACAGGACAATGACCCAAAGCACACCTCCAAATTATGCAAGAACTATTTAGGGAAGAAGCAGGCAGCTGGTAAGCTGTCTGTAATGGAGTGGCCAGCGTAGTCACAAGATCTCAACCCCCTTAAGCTGTTGTGGGAGCAGCTTGACCGTATGGTACGCAAGAAGTGCCCATCAAGCCAATCCAACTTATGGGTGATGCTTCAGGAAGCATGGGCTGACATTTCTACAGATTACCTCAACGAAATAACAGCTAGAATGTCAAAGGTCTGCAATGCTGTAATTGCTGCAAATGGAGAATACTTTGACGAAAGCATATGGAAATATGGAATCCAGCATCGGTCTCTGATCAAGATGGCGTTGAAGGTTCCTGGAGGACAAACAGGGAATAATAATAGAAAAGCGTGTGTACACACGAGAGAAAACAAAAATATGTATGGGTTAACTGTATGTGTACATGTATGATCCACAGATGAGACATCCATGCTAAGAGGTGTCACGGTTATTTTTATAATTTTTTCTCATTGCCCATCACAATATCGAATCTAAAAATGATCAACTTTGTAACATAGTCTATTCATTTATTGATTCTTGAATTAATTTGTAAATAAATGCATTAATGCATGTGTTTTTCAAAAAAAAAATTTGATTTATTACCATTTCCTTGCCACTTGTGCTCTTCCATGGACCTCAGTGTGTCACTTAAGCGGATCATTTCATTCTGCCACCCTTAGTTGCTTTAAGGTTCTGCATGGAATGAATCCAAGGTGTGTCTCAGACTAAATATCTTTCAGTTCCTGGACTATAATTAGAGCTGTTTTTATTGAAAACTAATCTTCAGTTTCCTTGTAAGAAACTTGTGGGAGTGGTTTCTCGTAAGAGGTGTCTGCTAATTAAAGCGAATAATTCAGAAAGACACCGAGCCACAGCAGCAGCCAGTGTTCCACCCACTAGTGAAAGTGAAAGAGCTCCTGCAGTGTCCCCCATTCACTAAAGCTACTGAAGAGTGAATGAACCTGCTGCCTCTGGCTCCTCACTCCCCCTCAGATTCCCGGTGCTTCGCTGCCGGTGCAAACAGCCCGATTGATTAACATGGGCGCGGAAAGGAGGCGCACAGCTTTTCGGGGCGCTTTGCGGTGCCTCTGCCTCCGTTGTATCCCCGGGGTTAGAGGACAATGGTGTGACGTTACTGCATTGGTTAAAGTATGTATCATGTCATAATAAATCAGCCTCATGTGGCGCCCTCTCTGCATTGTGCGCCCTAGGCAACCGCCTATGTCGCCTATGCGAGGAGCTGCCCCTGATCTGGAACAACATCATGGATGGTAGAGTGACATTGCCATCTTGTCAAATGTTTCTACGGTATTGTTTGCATCCAAATATTCAAAAGCACGATTGGACCAAAGACTTTTACTCCAATATTGCTTTCAAATATTGTGATTTTTATGCATAAAAGTCTGTAACTCCATCCGTACCATGGAGAGACGCCTGGGAGCTAGTTCAGGCAGCCAACTCGAGCTGCGCTGCTCAATTCATGTGACATACAGCATGTGACCTACCTCACTCTCAACAACCATCTATAATACACACCCACCTTATCAGGTGGTCTATTTAAGCAGGGACACATTTTCGATCATCCCCTTTGCTCGCACTGCTGCTGCAGAATTGCGACCAGTTGCTTCAGCCCCTCCACCGCCCCACCATCCACCTGTAGGCTCTGACGGGGGTTTACAATTATTTGCTCATCACTCCCATCATTCCTGTGTAATCATATGGGGGAGTGATTAAGTTGGAGCCTAGACGCCAAACACTAATCCTGTTTGACTGAAATGTAATCACTTAGCAAGTTTCATCAATTAAGAGGCAGCTAATGTTGTGCTGCAATGGAAATGATTAAAAAGAGACGAGAGATCAAACCAAAATATCAAAAACTAAGATGTGGTTTAGTGTTTAGTATAACTTTCAGTGTAATTTGGAAAAAATGAAACAATATAACAATCTGACCTGCCTGCAAGTTGCATGACCACAATTTTTGTCTTCATAGCCTTGACACCCAAACAGAAACTAGTCAACAAACAATGCACGCATGAAATTCTCTGGAAACCGGTTTTGTTTTGCCAGAGAGTCGTCGTCTGCGCTTAAAAGCCGGTAGTTGCTGCCAAGAGCCTCTGTACAGCTGAGGGCAGGGTGGCAGAAGGTAAACATCAGTGGCCTTTTCTATCCTATTACAATGCAAGTTAAACTAACAATTCACTTACACATATTGTAGCTATATTGCAGTACCTTTCAGTATTTTAAAGTTCTTTTCATGGTCCACCTTCTTCTCTGTTTTTTGACTTAAGTGTGGTCCAAGAAATACTGCAAGGATGAAAGTCTTCATTTTCCTTGTGCTGGGCTTGGCCGTTTCTTCTGCAGACACAGTAAGACTTTACTCATTGTTCAACTGCTTTACTGTAGAATTGACCTGAAATGCAACTGAAACTTTTCATGTTGACCAGATGCCTGATGTTGTATTTACAAACAAACTGTTGATGTGTTTAAACTTTCTATTTTTCTTTCTTTTTTTAGGACGAACTAGAAATAATAGACGTTGAGGGTCAGTTGCATTATTTAATTAATTGAACTATAATAAGTAAGAATTTTCACTTTACCAAGCAGCATCTCACATTTCTCTCTCCCTCTCTCTCTCTTTGTAGAAGTTGGTCAACCAAAGGACATTACGGAAATAAACAGGGGTAAATTTTAACATCTTCTCGTCATTAAATAAACATTGTTGGGATATTTGTCGACTTGACTTCATGGGAGAATATGTCAGTAACTACTAGTAGTGATTTTTCTATTGAAATATCAATTTTTGTCTCCCGTTTCATATTAGCATCAAATTTACGTGATGACGTTTTGGAGGTGAGTTTAGCATTTTTAACAATATTATTCTAAGAGTGATATATGTGTATGTATTCATCTTGTGTGACACCCAAAATATTTCAGGCACCAAACTTCCAACGGAGCTCCACTAATGAGGACCGCTATCTTTGGGAATCCCCAGTCCCATATGTTTTGGGAAATGACCTTGGTAAATATAAAATTATCTTGCATGATAATTCTGGATTTTATGTGATATAGGACATCACCTATGACATGTGTTCTCTAGATTGATGTTATGAAGTCTATAACATGTTTGTACACCAGGTGGTAGCCAGCAGTTTAGTAAGCATCTTTAGTCGGAGGCTGTTGCCACATCGTAACCACATTTCACTAGAAAGAAAACCAGAAAGAGACTGAGTCTTTCAGAGTAATGCACTTCAGCAAGTGTACCTCAATCTGAATTTATTTCATCATCTCTTGGATTTGACCTGTGACACGATTCCCTTGAACAATGGAAGAGATCAATGCTAAAGGAGTGATCCTGAGGGCCTTCGACGAGTACAGGCTCAAGTCATGCATTGACTTCAGACCAAGGAACGAAGAATACTATTACATCTCCGTCAGAAAGTTAAACGGGTATGTATTGTGTTTTCTTCCTGACACTTTTGATAGTCAATAACATCATTTATCATACAGAAATGTTATATAACATAATAATAGAATTCTCTTCTTTCCTCTGTCTTATATTTACATTGGAGTCTTTGGAGTGTTCACCAAAACAACAGATATGAAAAGCCACGTGGAGTTTTATTGTAACCAAAGATTGTGTTCACTGTTATTTGCTGGGGGGCCTATCTTATACCTGGTGGAAATCAAAGGGAAATCCCTCATAAGAGTCTTTGCTAGTTTCGGAGTGATGCAGTTTTCATTTTCCAATTCAGCATCTACTTTGCTTAAATGGCAAATGCACTGGTGTCTAAGTACCCATCGCTGTATTGGTCTTAAAATGAGGTGTGGTCACGGACATAACTGGCGCATTGCTAGCTTGTGTTGTGCAATCATGCTTAAAAAGTGATACCATAGAATGGTGTGCCTCTAGGCATTCAATAAATGTGGTTATCAAAATAAAATATAAAACATTAATATTTAAAATATTAATATGAAATCATAACTTTAGTTGGTTAAAGTTACCTCGGGGCACCACCCTTCGAAGAAAGGGAAAAGATAGCCAATTTATTGATTGAGATCAGTCTCATATAGATATAGTTCAATTAGAAGTCTCAATATATACTATTAAATATTATATAATGATCAGTGAAGGTTATGGAGCTCTTGACAGTGTAGCGGTTGGCAAAATTCACTAATGCAACATTAATGAAAGAAAATATGTGAAAGAAAAACATTTATTATGAATATAATAAAGTACTAGCTAAACAAAGATAGGTATGTGAGTGTGGGTGTGTATGTAAATAAGGGTTTTCTCAAAATGGTGGTTGACCAAACGTTCACACTTTTCCTCAGCATGCTTTCAAAATGGTTGCTAACCCCCCCTAAAGTTAACAGGCTCTCCATTTTCTTCTGAAGTGGGGGAGGAGATAACTAGATGGAGAGATATGCACGTGTCTGTGCAAATGTTACGTCAGACAATGAAAGATTCAGAGAGAGAAAGCCTGTGAAGAGCCTTACAAACTAACCTTACTTTCGAATAACTTATAAACACAATATCAGCACACATAACAAACTTATAAATATCACAGAATTTATTGAATTTAAAAACATGACGGTAGTGTTGTAGTCAATGTATTTATTTAATTATACAAACTGATAAGTCTTTCTCTCTTTTAGATGCTTCTCATATGTTGGAAGGATATTTAGCGGACAGCCGCTCTCCATCGGCAGATTTTGTGATTCAATGGCCACTGTTCAACATGAGTTTCTCCACGCTCTTGGCTTCTTCCACGAACAAAGCCGCTATGACAGAGATGATCATGTAAAGATTCTGTTTGAAAACGTCGAAAAAGGTTATATTTCTTGAATTCCTGCTCTTTATATTCAGTGATTTATCTTAAATATATTACAGATGTTAAGGTGCATAAGGGTCCTAGAGTATTACAAATGTACTAATCAATGAATTAACAAATCCATGGATCAAATTGTTTTCTCTAATAATGAATTAATGAGTTCATCTCAACCATCTATGCTGCTCTTTATGTTTTCAATATGGTATATTGTAATTAATGAGTTTGAACAATCAATTTGCTTTTTATATCTTATCTAGGTTTTGAGAACAACTTTGAGAAAGTTAATAAGACAGACAGCACGGTTTCGGGACTCCCATATGACTACAACTCAGTGATGCACTATGGCTCTGAAGCATTCTCCAATGGAAACGGGTCTACAATTGTCACCAAAGATCCAAAGTTCCAGGATGTGATTGGTCAAAGACAGCAACTGAGTCCAATCGATGTTAAGGAGCTGAACCGCCGCTACAAATGCAGTAAGAGCTTGGTGTTAAAGTAACTACTAGATGTTTTGGGAAAGTGTGTTTCAATGACTAAAATCTGTGAAATAATACACCTATAATACAAAATCCTCTTTTATCCACAAGAGTACTTGTTGACATTTTAAATTATATCTGAAAATGTAATTATTCTATTTTTCAACCTGCTTATCCCTTTTTCTTGAAATATGTTGCCAAACTAAGTTAATAATATGACCATTATCACTTCCCTGGTTGAAGTTTGAAGCAGGTTTTGGCAACTACAATGAAATAAAATGTACTTTTTTACTTTATGGTGGTTGCTACCTGCCCAACCACAAGCAATTGTTATTCGTTTGTATATTAACTATTTCTTGCCTGTGACTAGTATTTCCTTTGGTGCTCCACTGGATCCAGTGCTGGACCCAAGATAGACGAGACATTTCTTCCAATATGTATGATAGGATTACGATGCCGATGGAGTGGTGGGTAAAGTGTCTGAGGCCACAACATACTCCTGGAGTTTCAGGGGTACACAGTGTTGCATCCAAATCAAATACAGTTGAAGTAACTGGTGAACACTTCTTCAGATGTAATAAAACAGAAAAACTTAACATGCCTCCATACTGCTCGTGTGGTGTCATCAAAGGGTTCACATGACCCGACATTCATATTCGACTCGAACCGGTGTCATTTAAACCATGTTTTTAGCCCAAATGTCTCTGATAGCCTCCTCAGAACCAGCTTCATGTACACACAGGTCCCTCGGAACACCGCACACGAGAGCCCGAGAGCACGCGTGGGGGGGACGTTCCTGTGGCTACGTCCACTAGCCTAGCCACTTCAAGTGGACTTTTAGGCTTACAACTTGCGGACACTTGGATGACACCACACCAATAGTTTTTTTATCTGTTGTTTTATTAGGTCTGAAGAAGCAGTCACTATGTAATTCTGTTTTATTGGATTTGGCTGCAGCACTGGACTCAAACCCTTCTCCAACCCCTTCATCAGCATAATAGTGAATGGATAATGAGTGAATTTTTTATTTTTCAGTGAGCTATCCCTTGAGGTCTGACGTTAGTGTCAGGCTACGAATATGCAGTTACTTGTCAGCTTATAGCCACATAACACAGTACATTACATACAGTTACAGGTTCCTAAAGGGGACCTATCATGCAGTTGTTGTTAATGCAGCAGAAAAGGTGTCTTGAGATAATCAAACAATGCAAATGAGATCACTTTGATCTCATTACTTATCTTTCTTCAATTTTGTTGGTATAGCAACAATTAACAATGTACATTATCTCAAGGCACTTTACATAGTGAGGTCAAGAACTTAAAACCCAACAGTTCCCACAATGAGCCTTTCAATCAGCACTTTGAAGACAGGGGAGACACCAGGAATGGTTGTGTAACCATCATATTTAGTCAGAACATGGTCTTAAATGCTTTGTTCTTCGTTCACCTCAACAGATTCAACCACTGCATTTCACATGTTCTGCAGCTTCTCTAATGGAAGCATGTGTGGAATGAACACCTGCTCACACAGTGACAATGACAGTGGCTGGGAAATGGTAAAACAAGCACAAGGGGGTCCTGAAACGGACCACTCCACTCTACCCACTGCCAGCAGTAAGAATGGTAAGAGTTCAACATTTTCTAAATCTACATGTTTTTTTTGTATTCTCTTCTTTCAAGTAGAGCGAACATCTTTCTTGAAAGTAATGTAAACGTCACATATATGATTTACTTAAATTATACATCATATTTTAATTATGTTTGTACTACAACATTCTAGGTACAGAAGAAGGTTATTTCATGCATGCTAGCACAGCAAGAGGCGAGGAAGGTAAAACCTCACAGCTGGAGACCAAGATGATGGAGCCAACCAGGGAGTGTCATGTCCAGTGTCTCCAATTCTATTATTACCACAGTGGGGACGAGTCAGACATACTGAACATCTGGATCAGAGAGTTTGACGATCAATTCGACTCTGAGGGAACCCGCCGCCTCATGGGACAGATCACTGGTAATGTCAGACTGTGTTATTATCAGTCTCATCTAAATGGTATGCAAGACTCTGATTGACTGTGACCTTTCCTTCCCTCAAGGTCCTCAAACATCTCACTGGCGCATCCATCATGTTTCCCTGAATGCCACCAAGAACTTCCAGGTGGAGTTTGAGGCTCGTACAGGAGCAGGGAACTCTTCAGGCGGTTTCTCAATTGATGACATCAATCTGTCCGAGATCGAGTGTCCACATGGGTCCTTGCAGATAGATAATTATATGGAGAGCAACAACAATAAATCAATCATCTACAGCCCACGGCAGTACACCATAGACGGCTATGCCTACCGTATAGCAATACAGTTTAAGGGATTTTACTTTTCACTGAGTATGCAAATGTTGTCAGGCGAAAATGATGAGAAGCTGCAGTGGCCTTGCTTACAAAGGCAAATGACTCTACGAATGCTGGATCAGACCACAAACTTACAGCTGCACATGTCAGCTGAAAGAAGTTTCACCACTAGCCCATATGACGTCAACAACTTAGGTAAACCGAAGAAAACATGAACCATTCCTTCTAAAAAAAATATGCAATCCCCACTTTAGCACATGATATGCCAGTGTTTCCTCCCTGGCCATGTATATTTATTGTTCTATCCTTTTTGGAAACAGGTTTAAATCTGTGGGACAATCCTCGTAGGAATGGAACTGAATTCGTTGATGAGAATAATCAGACTGCCTTTGCCGGACCATTGTCGGGCCGCACAACTTTTGCATCTACTGATCTAATTCAATCCAGAAACTACGTCAAGGGAGACAGTTTGATTATAACCTTCAGCTTCCAAGGCAAGTTGATTTAAATCATTTTCTCTGCTTGGAATTTTACACCAAACATATTTCAAGCATTTAAATCAATTAAACATTAAGTTGAAGTTTTGTTGCATGCTGTTACTAAATTATTACATTTTTTCTAGATCTCAATCCCTTGATAGATGAAAGTGCTTTACCATGTCCTGAGCTGGCACCAGTGAAGATTGCACATCCTCCTATGGATCTGGATAGTGGCCCATGTGTACCACGGTAGGACATTGAGTACATGAGCACTGAATTATATCCTCATTTAAACGTTTTAAAGAAAGTTTTAAAATATATACTCACAAATGTTAAACTTGTTGAATAGTGAACTTGTAAAAGCTTCATTTGATGCTGCTTAGGGACTTACAGAAAGGGGTCTGTCTGGGTCTGTTAAAGGTTCAGTTAGTAGAATTAAGTGACGTCTAGTGGTGACGGTTCACGATGCAGCGGAACACCAATAACTTCAGCTTCCCCTTCCAAACATGGAAGAGAACCTGTGGTAGCCTTCAGTTGTCATAAAACTCAAACAGTGTTTAGTTTGTCCAGTCTGGGTCTGTACAAAACCCCGCTCCCAATGTAAATATAAAGTGTTTAAAGATTAAGGACCCATTCTAGGGTCAATTAGGGAATCTAGGGAAATTATTAAATTTAGATGAAACACACCTGTGAAAACATCACCAGGATTATTTGATATTCAATTACTGTCAATAGATCCCTTTTACCTAAATCGCACAGTATACCTTTAAGCAAGGAAATTAAATAAATTCTTAAAATAAGGGAAGAACCAGAATAAGAGTATAGTTGGAATTTGTCTTGTGCTAGCTTCAGCAGCGAATCAATTGTCACTGTTAAATCCAGCACATATTATTTTAATTAATTAATTATTTTCTTTCTGTTAAAGCATCTTTGGCTTCTCTCCTGCAATGGTGGCTTCTCCTGTCCTCACCCTGCTGCTCGCACTGATGCTTTCAATGCCATGATGGACAGGACCAGCCATTTGCCTTGATTGCTTATTAAAAAAAAAAAGAGGCTGTACTGGGAGACACTGGTCAGGGATACATAGTTCATTCAGACCAGAGCCTTGCTCTTGTGTCATCAACAAGTGAGAATTGAAGAAATGCCTACAATTAAAAAATTGCATTGTGTGGTGGGATCGTATACTTTAGTTATTTTTGCATGCAAATTATCATTTATTGATTATTCTTGAAAATATGTTAAGTGTTTTTTGGGATATCATGTAATACTATCTTTCTTTAAGGATAAAGATTAGAACATATACACAATTACTATAAGCTTACTATTGAAATACTGATGGATACATGTTATTGATAAAGATACTAATTGTGTTGTTTAAAAATGTCTTTACTTTAATAAAGATGTGGTGGTAATGGAGACTGGTCCTGGCTCTTGACTCTTTGGAGGAATCTACCTCTATTTTTTAGTTGAATTTTATTATAGTTAAGAAATCACAAATTAATAAAATACACATACGAAAAGTCATCTGCTGTGCACATGGTTCATGTTATCAAACTAAATCTATGACAATAATGGCACTCGGTGAAACACGTACCTCCGCCAAGGCTGAGCAGTCCCCTTCAATCATGCCACACCAAATCTCACACAATCATAGATAAACCTTTTTCATCAAGCTCAATGAATTATTCATTGGGAAATGAATGAAAATGTTGAAAAACGTCCTATCTCACAACATACTAAAATTGTATTGGATCTACCTTGACCCATACTGCATCCTTTCATCAAGTTTCATCAGTTTTTTCGGGATTTTGCTTACAAACAAATCCACAATGGGACATGAGTGAAAACATAACCTCAATGTTGGAGGTAATGAAAAGTATTGTAGCATTTTTTTTACTATTGTTCTTATTTATTTTGCAATATTACCATTTATTTATGATGATTCAGGATTAATTCAACTGAATAAGCTGTAGATACTGCCTCAAAACTCATTGGTTGCAAAGCTTAATGCATTCACTTACACTATGACACTATATATAATATAATAAACAAACAACCTTAAAATTAGCTGTTGCTCGACTGGTAGACTTTTAGGTAAATTATGAGTTCACCCTTCAATTGACAGAAAAACATAACTCATGGAAATCAGGTCCCCCCTATTTGAAAAAGTACTGTTCAGGTCTGATGCACAGAACCCCCAGCTCCTATCCACGCCACTAATACTACTTTAATTGTTTCAACTCTATGACACACCTCATGCACACTTACCTGCTAAGTAATACAAACCTTGAAAAAATCAAAGCTGGCCACAGGTTATCGCTCACTAACAGATGTGATTGTTTTCTGCCACATGGGGGCAGCAGAAACAAGCTGTAAAAATAATCTATTAGTGCTATAAAGAGCTGATATGAACATGTGAAGATCAGTTGCTTTTTTGTACATTCAGGAGATAAGATTAAAATGAATCTTGAGACATGGTCGATATTATTCTATACATAATTTAAGTGCATCACTGCTTTGCAGCCAGTCGTGGTAATAAATAACATCTTTTTTTTTACAAAAGTAATCACATTTATTTCAATCCATCATTATTATCATCATATATTATAGCTAACCACTTACTTTGATTTTCACATCACATGTTCTCATGCATCACCTGATGTCCTCGGATGTACATCTCTCTAGCCTCTGGGTACATCCAATACACCATAAAGGAAAGACATTTGTGCTACAGCATGTAGGCATGGCTTGGTCAGTCCTGGCTCCTTGGTCTTTGTCTCTCTGTCTGCCCAAGAAATCAGTTGTAAGAGAGTCTCTGAATCCAATTTCTAAAACTTAGTGCAGGTTCCTGTGTGTCTCTGTTTCGGTCCAAGCAGTGGCCCGCGGGATGCATAGGACAGACCCTGCACCTTTAGCCAATGGTGACACCAAAACCACACTGAAACTTGTTCTTGCGATGGTTAAGGAAAGCCCCTAGGGCCAGGGTGAGAGGCAGTGGCAACAGTTTCTTTTCAAGGGTTGCCCCTACCACCCAATTACTGTCAACTGTACCTGTGGAAATAAATGGAAAAGCATAAAAATCTAAGCGGTTCAGAGTCATTTATGTGACTATTAAAAGGCAGATAAACTGTATCTACCTTTAAAGAGGAAGTTAGCTTTGGGAACGTCCAGCTGATAGCCGAAGGATGCTGTGGTTTCTTGCATCCTTGTGCTGGCTTCAAATTCAACTCCTACCTGCAGCTGTATTGGGAAGCAGAAGTTAAAAGCTAAGTTCGCTATTTTGAAGACTTTACCATACTCCTGTCGACATTGAAAGAATGCTTGGTCCATATACTTATTTATCCCGTCCTTGTCTTAAGGAGATGCCAGTTAAGACAAGTGGAATAAAATGCACAGGCTTCGTTCAATGCAAAAAATTAATTCTATTCAAATTTAGCCAATATAATGCTAAGACAAGCCATGACACACAAATATAACCACCCATACTTTGCCTGATAGTAGGTACCTGATCATTGGCTTTGTGATAATATGTCGCATGAGCACCTGCACCTCCCAGAGTCAAAGTAGCAATGAAGTTGTCACCTGAGGATGGAAAAAAAGACCTGAACATCTGTCACACAGATAACAAAACAACCAGATGGAATTAGGCCCCATTTTACTTAGCCAACTCCCGATCTTACAGAAAACTTGCAACAGTGAGTATTTTGGAAACAAGAGGGTAAACATTTCATTAAAACACCAAGAAATAAAGACAGCAAAAGATGTATTTGAGCATCAAGCAGTCTTAAAGTGCTTGGTTAATTAATTTAAGGGTAGATTTTACCTGTGTATCTGCCCAATAGGGAAGTGACGGTCCCCTCTTCCCCTGGCCGTCTGTGGTACACGAGCTCACCACCCAGAGCCAGCGCTGGTGTGATAGACTGGAGATAGTGAGCAACCAAAATGCCTGAAGGAAAAAGGAGCTTACATTATATTTACGATAATATATTTGTTTTTCCTCTTTTAAACTTTTTCTATTACATCATTAAGTAGCAATTTTGCATATGAGCTGTATTTGAATGTGTCACTAGAGCCATCTATTAGTTTATATTATGAATGAGTGACATTAGACACAAAACCTCCACTACTGTTTTAAAACAACCAGATCATACCAGATCCAACAAGTACGTCTGGATTTCCAAGCGTCACAGCAGAAGTATAGTGTTCACCACGATACTCCAGGTCACATTGCCAATTCACAAACTTCTGCTGCTGAGTCTGCAACAATTGAAAAGGAAAAAACTTCAGAGACCAATATGACAATGTTAGGAAACGTAACATGCTGAAAATAGACCACACTCTGGAATGCTGGTACCTCTACAAGTCTACATACCTGGATGGCTATTTTGGAGCGTACAGCACTTGTGAGCTGGTGGATGACCTGGGCATTAAGACTACCAGTATTGTCCATGTCACCGACCATAACAGGGAACGACTAGAGGGAAGAAAATACACCATTGTGAGCTTTACAGTGATGTGGAAGCCATTTGAAACCTTGAAAGAGTTTTGAGCCTTAGTCTCTTAAGTTTTAATGTTTTTTACCCAGATGAAGACATATCAGGTCAAGAAATCATCTTGAATAACTAACTTACCAAAAGGGCTTAAATGATAAGTATATCATGATTTTCTTATTTATTTGTGGAGCGAACGAGCAACATACAAATGTAGACAACATTAGACAACATAAGACGAAATACTGAAAACTTGATCAGGTAGATTGAAAAAACAAATTTCCAAATGCCAACATTTATCAAGTGGGGTGTAATGGGGGAACTAATGATTACCTCGGCTGGTCCCATCTGTTTACTGCCTACGTAGGTGGAACCAAATCGATAACCAGAATCACCCTGGGTACTGAGGGTAATAGTGTGGCTGACCTGGAAGTGGTTACTCAGGCCCTTGTTGACCAATAACCGCACCCCTTCCATCTGCATGGGGTATACCTCTAAAACCGAAGAACAATAAGGACAATCAGATATCGGACCTGCATGACCATGACAATAATGACACTGTTATAACAACACAATGATCTTTTCTTAAAAGCTGAACAAATGTGAAGAACAAATACATCGGCCACACATTAACTGATGCATTTGTTACAATTCATAAGCTGATTTTCTAACCTTTACATTTGCGGTGGCACTCCTCATACGTGCCCGGGTTTGGGAGTGGGGAATCTGCATCCGATGTCTGCTGGCCAGATCCAGATGTCGGAGGGACGGAAGACACTGAGGGCATGGAAAACCCTGGGGGGACCGACACCAATCCAGGGACCCCCTGACCAGCTCCAGCTGCAGCTGCAACTGGAGCTGGACTGGGGGAGGCGGCAGCCAACACACTGCCCATACTCTGATGCTATAACAGACTGAACCAGAGAGAGACAGGGGATGAAAGTCATATCTAATTCACTGATTATATCTATCAGTGAACTTGTGATTAATGCATCTTTTATCATGTGGGACTAAAACATGGTCTATGACAGCTCATATAACCTCAGCTGGAATGCTTTAGATTATTTGTATGTTTGGTGTTAGAAGTTGCTTTAGGAACTTTAAGCAAGTGTCTCCGCTCCCAGCAGGATAATGACGAACCTGACGTGAATTGTAGTGACCTGAGCTCGTCATGTGTCCCCTAATACTGAGATACTTATATTATACTTAAAACTTTTGCTATGTCCGCCTGCATGGGAGCTACTGTATGACAAAGCTGTGTTAGAAATAAACTCTCATCCATGTAAGAACAACCTGTAACTGTAAACAGAAGATCAGCCCTTCTCATCACACAACCCAGATCCATGTTTTTCTTCATAAAGATCAGTGTAGTGGAACCACAGCTCGGGGGGAGCTGATGATTAAAATAATCCCCCTGTGCAAAGGATAATCAACTACACATAACACAACTTAAGTACAGTGAGATTGAACAAACAGGAAATAGCAAAGTCCTCACACACTCAATGCCGCTGGACACTCTTAAATCTGCAGCTATCACCAACCTGGCTAAGCTAACGAGAGAGATCTGCCCTCCAGTACATAAGACTGGTTGTAGCTGAGGCCCAAATAACTACAGACTGTCAACACAGACAATGATGTTGGATCACAAAACATCGTGGAAGCTACACATACAAATCCACCTGCAGCCTCCAGTTCGCAGCATACACCACGTTTGGGGATAAGCCGTCAGCCAGCAAAACTACCCGGCGGCCACATTTATCCTGAGGAGGCTAATGCAGGTTAGCAGGGTCGGTCGGTTGGCTAGCTAGCTAGCTGGCTCGGTAGCCATGTGGTGGCAACCACCGGAGCTGTTCTTCTAAATGTGCAGGACGCGGTGGTTCGGAGAAGAACTGACCCACACGAACGGCCCCAGTCTCATAACGGTACCGGTGCGGTTCGGTGGCTTGGCTACTCACGCTAACGGTCTGCGGTCCAGCGGGGAGTTCAACGCCGGTAAAGTTCACGGCAACGTCCGTGACGGTAATTGACTAGTTTCCGCCCATTTCCGGTGCTTCGCGCATTGATTGGCGAATCCACACACCGCTCCAGCTGCTATTGGCTGAAAAAACGCAGTTGGACACGCCTCCTCCCCCCCAGGTGACGTACGACGCGTCTCATTCGCTCAGCGTTGGTTTTCACTCAACCTCCAACTGAATGACATTCCAAGGGTACTAACAATAACTTTATTTACAGAGCAAATTGAATCTATTTATTCATTTAAAAAACACGAAGTACTTTGCAAGGGCGGCAGAATCAAACAGACAGGTCATAAAACCACGAGCACAACAAATAATTGAGGGAATCACAAATATTAAGACAATATTCATTTTAGGGAACTGTAAAATAGATCAAATTCTATCAAATATTTTTTTTCAAATAAAATTCAGTAAAACAATTCAAATTCAGGTCGGATCAGGAAAGGCTCTCCGATAATGGTACGTTTTAAAAATCCCTCACTGGTGGTCACTAACGTCCGCTTGCATCAACTGGTGGTAGGCATTAAGAACATACAAGGAAAGTTTTCCATCTTGTCCTATGTGCTAAAACGGGAGTTTTTTTATTTAAATTAATATTGTACATTTCCACCTTACAAGTCAGTAATCAGTCAGATTTACCTTCAGCCTCCACATACCCTCCAGTTCGGCCTGTATCATGAATTACAAGGCCAGAACACTTGATGACGCTGAGGTGCACAGCTGAGTTATGTCCCCAACATCCGCTGGTGGCAGATAACACCTGCAAACGTCTACTGGCAGTTGTTAACCTAGATTGTGCAAAGGACCTTCAAACATCCAACAGATATCTAGTTGAGACGTCACATGTTGCAGCTGAATGCCCCTCACCTCACAATCACCTTAAGCCCGAGGATCTCAATGTGTGACGGCTCGTACCAGCTTTGTTCTGGGCTATTTAAAAGTTAAATTGCTGTCAAACCAGACGCCATGGTTCTTTGCAGGTTTGATGTGATCCAAAAACAGACCATGGATCATTTTACAAGCACTGTGCATCTGCATCCTCTGGATTTTTAATTAAAGATTTGTGCTTCACAATGACAACAGCTGTATGATACACAAGTGTTAAGATAATTTAGTTTAAAACAAGACAGAGTCTCAGACAGCAGTAACATGAAGTTAGCTGGATAAGAATTTTGTAAAAAACATTGCCTGACCTCAAACTTTAGATGTGATTAAGGGCAGATAGGGATTTTATACCGACTGGTGCTCTAGTTTCACTGCTTCTTCCAGACAGAGTCCTACAGAAGTTTCAGTCTCTTTAGGTTTGGATTCATATCTATCTGCAAGGAAGAATTCACTTTGGAGCATCGATGATCCCACCAACAATCCCTTGTGCTTAGGACTCCTGAGACAGATGGTATGGACTCAGTCTGGGATTATGTGGAGGGACAGAAGACATTAAATCCACAAACTGTGGAAAGTTCTGCATAAAGCACGGAAAACTAATTTTAAATTAGTGATGACACCCCAAGTTTTGACAGAATTGATGAGGAAATTATTCATTTTGTATCCCCAAATATATATTTTTAAAGAATTTGGTTTACCTGTAGGGCCTAAAACTTGCCATATCAGATCGAAAACAATTAGAGACCAAGCGTAGACAGATAAAACATAATAAAAACAATAGAAACAGGAAATGTCAGTCAGTCAGACTTTATTTCTTTTCAGGAGATGGCACTGACATTCAAGTCATGTCGCTGCTTAAAAAAACATCTGGTCATCAGGTAATGAAAGTATTCATTTCTCCACAATGCACTGATCGGACAAAATGGTCATATTCTTGAAAGCACTCCCAAAAAAGAATTGTCTCAATTTGTGTTTTCTGTCACATGTCGTGTATTGACTCAAGTGTTGCCTGCACATTGGCTAAATAACTGAGGGAAAATCTATCAAGAGCACTGCCAGACATAGAGAAAGTTGAAGCCAATAGCTACTGCAATGCTTTGGAAAATGAGTCAGCCCCTCCCCTGCTGATGCTTGGTACTACAATGGCCAGCCAAAGATGCAACATGCAAGGGTGCTGGAAAATGAGATGCTATAAATCAAAGTCAAAGGTTGTAATTTTTCAGACAAGAGCAGCTCTAGTTGGTCTTATCTGCTATAAATCCTTTCAAATCCTACTTTTAATAGGTGATAAACTAGCAAGGAACTGTATTATCAACAATAAAAAGCCGGGGACAAGAAAAGGGGCAGAGTAGAAGTTTGACAAGGCACTTTGTAGGGGAGAATGGACATAAAGAAAGAAGACTGAGCATGTTGGTCGTACTCAAAATGTTTGCTTAGGCGCATCATCCAGTCATGTTTATTACTGATAACCTCAAGTCCTAAAAACAAGCTTACGTGCTATGGCTTTGAAAAGAACGGGAGATTATTTACAATTAAGTATTGACTAATTGTCACTATAGGTCTGTGCTTTTACAAAATGCTCTACAATGTCACAGACATTACAAAGTTATCTCTCAATACCATATTTCAGGAGTAAACATCTGAATATAAAAGCAAGAGCACCACAGCTGCCCTCTTTGAAACATCCTTTGCAACAAAGTGGTCATTTTGGCGTCTGAAGATGTTGATATTTAAACTTAAGTAATTGTAATCTCTTCTTCCATCTTTGGTTCCCTTTTAAAGGATGTTATCCCAGTTAAACCAAGGATGTGTGATTAATCTGTCTTATTTTACAGCTGCATTCCCAAGACTCAAATTAAGTTAATACAAGTGTCCTTTCAGACTTTCACATGACAGCATCTCGATGCATAAAAGCATGTGGACATGTTCAAAATATTTAGAGGTTCAGACCAAACATAACAATGGGAAAAAAACTTAATCCAGGCGACTGTGGAATGATTGTTGGTGCGATTCTCCTGTGATTTGCCAACATTTGCATCCCTTCATGGCCACAGTCTACCCATCTTCTGATTCGCTACTTCCAACAGGACAACATCCTGCTGATGGGTCTTCTCCAATGGCCTCTACAGGCTAAAAAGCTAACTTTCTGTGTAGGAGGACCTTTAAGATGAGCTGACCAATCTGCAGCAACTGCGTGATGCCATCATGTCACCATGAGGTAGTCTCTTTTAGGAATGTTTCCAGCACCTGGTCGAAATGATGCAAAAATGGAATTGTGTCTGCTGTGGTACAGTGGATCTGATAAAATGGCTTTAAGTGCAGTCTTTCTTGAAACCATATGCTCAAAAGGCACATCATAGCAACGTGTAGTTAAACTGTACAGAGGAGATGCCGCCCGAGTTCTAGACTTTCAGTTCACCTTTGGTTTCATATTCAGTCTTAAAGAAAAGGGAAAGAAAATGTGTTTATAAGGGTATGTAAGAGTGTCTGTACAGCGACTGTCTTTGGCAGTGTGGCAGAAAGTTAAAGTGGCAGTTTTCGGAGGGGGGGAGAGAGCAATTCACCTGCATGTGCACTGACAGGACTGGAGTTAGCTATGAACTCAAATTAGAAACGAAAAGAAATATTGACTTGACCATTTTGATTGCAAAGTGGGAAATAAAAACCTTCACCTAGGTCTTGTGAATGCCAGGTGCCTCGTTTCTCCTGAAAAACAAGAACACAACAGCCAGGTTAGAAATTCTGATGGAAACAATGTGAACAAGTCACTACTTCAGCAAACCCGCAGAGCTGACAGCTGGCTGTGTGCGCTGATCAGCTCTGCACAAATCTATGTTGACTGCGGCGCCGGAGGAGGACAACCCTTAAGCCTCCCTCCTTTAAATCCTGTAAAACTTCAGTTAATCTTCTTGTTGGAAGAGGATACTATCCAGTAGCAAGGTGGCTCGAACTTGCTCCAGTCGAATTCAAGGGTTGTACTAAACCTGTGTGATTATTCAACCATTTAAAAAGATAGAAGACGCGTTCAATTACACTTTGCTAGACTGTAAGGCCACTAAATCAATACATCAACTGAGAACATCACGCTGGGCAGTGAAAAACAAGACAGTGTCCCCTCATGATTGGCCACACCTGAACACCCAGCACGCACACAGGGCTTAGCATTAACCTTCTACATCTTTGGTGCAGACAGACAAATTAAAATGCAGCTGTAGTGTGACCTGTGTTGAATAAGGGGGGAAGATTAATAAATCTGGTCTGTTTATTAAAACTGACCTTGGATTCAGGCTTCTCCCAGTTCATTGTGTTTGCCTTTCCCATCACCGTCATCATCTGGGTCAATGGAGTGAAACTCTGCCACATACAGGCTCTTATCAATGCAGCTGGGGATGGGCTTGATGTCGGTGACTAGTTGATCCTCTATTGTTTTCAGGTTGTTTCGGTCATCTATGGTAATGAGGTTGATGGCCAGACCCAAGTGACCAAAACGCCCTGAGAGAGAAAACGCAGTACATGCATCAAATTGTGTTACTAGCTGAATCAATGTGTCACATTTTAGTAACTATAAACAAAACCTTTTGTTTAGACCATGAGAATCTATAAATAGCTTCATATTCACCTGATCGGCCGATGCGGTGCAGGTAGGTTTCAGCATTTTTGGGGAAGTCAAAGTTGATGACCACGTTTACTGCCTGGATGTCAATTCCCCGAGTGAAAAGGTCTACAAGGAAAGAAGTGTTAAGGTCATCCTGCTACACATTACAATCAGAACCAGGGTTTATTGCCAAATAGATTTACATGTACGATCAATTTGCTGTAGTGTTTTGGGCAAGCATAACTATAAAAACATTAAATGCTAGAAAAGGATTGTGCAATGTGGTGTAAAGAATAGGGAAGGATTGTACAGTATGAGCAGTAAGGTATTTACAATTAATAATGTAGACGTCTACTTTAAATGTCAAAGCTCTCTTCACTTACCTGTGCAGACCAAGTTTCTGCACAGTCCATTCCTGAAGTCATGGAACACACGGTTCCTGTACTCCTGCATCATCTTTGCATGAATGTAGAAGCATGAATAGCCCAGCTGGGTGATCTTCTTAGCCAGAAGCTCAACCCTTTGGACGGAGTTACAGAAGATGATCGACTGATTGATCTGAAGCTGAAATAGGACAAACATATTCAAGTTTTTAAATTAGTGAAGAAATAAACGTGAATGATTTTTTTATAATCTATACTGTCTCAGATATCCGGTGGCCCAACCTTAGCCACGGTTTCTGAAATGGCTGGCACCGAGGAAAGTATTACTAACCATGCAGGTCATTGCCTCAGTGTATGTGACTTTTCACATACCTGTTTTTTTTTTTTTAATTAAATTCTGAATAAAAGAAACAATATAATCACAAAAAAATTCACAATTATAAAACAACCATATACTAGTGCCTCAATAAACTACACTGACAATTGTATCACAACCTCTTGGTATGGGATGTACTGAACACTCACCTTAGAGAAAAGCGTGTTGAGACAGTGGACCTTTTGTCTTTCTGTCACATAGGCATAGTACTGGGTGATGCCCTTCAGGGTGAGCTCCTCCATCAGGTTGATCTCGTAAGGCTTCTGCAGGTGTTTGTTCTGGAGAAGAAATTTACAGTGTATTGTGAAAAGTAAACAACATATTTGAATTGAACCTCTTAGGAGAAGTGCTGTTTAAGTTCTCACCATGAATGTTTGCACACTGCACGGGAAAGTGGCAGAGTAAAGCAGGATCTGACGGCTCTTTGGCAAGAAGCTGATAATATCTTCAATCAGGACAACAAAGTCCTGGGACAGCAACTTATCTGCCTGGAAGAAGCCAAATTTAAGAAACAGTCAAAAAGTGGTCGGCTGTTCAGGAACATAGTCAACACCATTGAGAAGTGAATTCAGGAATAGAGAGCCAGACTCACCTCGTCCATCACCATCATTTGAAGTTTATCCACGACGGCCACACCTTTCTTTATCAAGTCTAGGATCCTGCCTGGTGTAGCGATCACTACGTGCACTAATTTGATCGGAGGAGACAAAGTCATCATGTCATCATGTGAACGTGACAAGATAAAACCAAACCAAGAGTATAATATACTAAATGTTTCAAACAGAAAGATTTTTTTTATCGTTTTGAATATTAACGGCAGGACAACTACCTGTCTCCTCAAGACGCATGATGTCATCCCTCAAGTTGGTGCCACCCGTGGTAGCCATGACCTTGACCCCTCCCAGGTGCTTGCTTAGCTGAATGCTGATCTGGCTCATCTGGAGGGCCAACTCTCTTGTTGGCACCATGACCATGGCTGGATTGAGACAAAAATGGCAAGGGCTGATGAAATGCAAGGGTGGATGAGATGCATGGAGAAATTGAAATGAAGTGATGGTCATAATAGATAAAAATGTCTTCATATATTTAGACCAATAACCCCAGATAAACCTGGCAAGAGTAGAATAGAGCAGTGATCACAGTTTTGCAGACATTTTCTGTGAGCAACCCAATCGGACACTGAAAAAAGCTAAGGCTTTCCTTGCAATAGTTGTTCGTTAATTAATTATAATAGAATTTACCAAAAAAGTACAGCGACCAAAGTAGAGACCTTCATAGGGTTTTATCTGTCACATATGAGTACCATCAGACGGGGTCAGCAGAACTCACCCTGGATGTGATCCTTCCTCAGGTCTATCCTCTCCAGCATTGGGATGAGGTAGGCTCCGCTTTTTCCTGTGCCATTCTTGGCCCGAGCCAAAATATCTCTGCCTGACAAGGCGATGGGAATGCTTTCCTCCTTTTGGCAGACAGACAAAACTCAATCAGTACAATTGGTAAGGTTCACAGGACGTGACTTTTTTTGGGGGGGGGGGGGGGATTCCCCTGATCCTTGAGGATTCAAAATAGGGCTGATGGTCACACCAAAGATCACAATTTGTGCAACAGGTAAGGACATCTCTAAATACTGAAAAATATTTCTCGTTGTCAGTTTTTCTGGATTATAACTAGTACATCTGGTGAAAAAAAATGTAGTACACAGTCACCTATTCAAGACAAAAAGTTAACTGGATAATCTAAAGTTTTTAAACATTAACTGAACATACAAAGCAATGTTTCTTGTTTTTTTTGTGAGCAGTATCAAAATCAAGCTCATTTTAAATTAACAACAGGTTGAAAGTTAGTTGAAATTGCTTCATCTACCTGGATAGGGGAGGGTTTCTCCCATCCCATCTCAAAGATTCCCATTAGCAGTTCCCGCTTTAGGCAGTAGTCTTCAAATTCATTTCCCTTAGTTGATGTCACATCCTGGGAGAAACAGAGCAGTTTAACAGGGGGCAGAGGTAGAAGTGGCAGCTTTAGAAGCCAACATTCCGACACTGAGTCTCAAACATTTGGAATTCAAAAGAAAAGTGCTGCAGAGTTATGAACAGTGAATCTGAACAATTATGTCCATTTGCTATCTACGATCCGTTACACCTTACCGAAGTTCTCATCCTGGTGTCTTTGGGGGGAAGCTCCAGGCACCTCTTCCAGTCATCCCCAAACCTAAGTGTGAGAAATTGCAGTCAAACGTAAGTGAACAAAATAACAGAGAAGTACTTCAGAGGCCTCGGAAAAAAGCATAACAGAACATTTAGCCATTTATACATTTTTAGGGACATATATTCCCAAATATAAATGCTAAGACCTCTTGTCGCTAGAGATGGAATCCAGACGTTTTGACAAATTAGCTACTGTTGTGAAACCTGGAATGTTTTCTTGATACGAGGTAATGTAAATACTTTAATGAAATCCTTGTAGTCAATACAAGATGGAAAGCTACACAAGAGGATCAGCTTAATTCTTTAAAAAAAATGGAATTGAGAGTATGTAGAGACAGTATCTTACTTGATGCCCCCACTGCTCTGAGGAATGCCAGTCCTTTTCATCGGGTCACTGGACTGTTGGGCAGCTGCAAGCAGTCCTGATTGTTGTCCTGGTGGCCTTGTCTGTCCTCTGAATTGCCCATTGGCTGCTTTGTTCAATCCCATCATCGTTGCAGGGTTTGCAGTTCTTGCTGTAGCCATGGTTTTGATTTTCCTCAGTGTGTAAAATGAATATTTGTCTCTATTTCACTGTGTGTTGCTTAATGCACTGTGTGTAAAAAAAAAAAAAGAGGAAAAAGTAAAAGCTGGAAAAAAATTAAAAGTTTTTCTTGTATCTTCTCAATTCAAAAGAATGTTCCGTGTACACAATCTGACATTCAGACCTCTTGTAAAGAAGTATGCGTAAGAATTATGTCTATTTACAAGACAACTCTCCAAAAAAGGGAGAAATTAACATTCATAAGAATAAATAAATCAAATACGTGACCAAAACATAAACCCTATTTTTCTTTCAAAATGTTTTTTTTTTCTTTCTCCGAGTACTCTTATCCCTGCTGTAATGAAAATGCTTAACTTTATTTGTTATTCGTGTGTCTTGGCATTTTAAGTCCAAGTGCTGTGTTTATACATTCACAAAAGGTCAATATGAAAGTACGACCTTGTTTGTCACGTCTCGAACGTATATGATTGGCTCCTTTGACATCAAGAGGTTTTCACAAGTGTTCACTGGAGCTTAATACTGGCTCAAAAAGTCACTCCAGGCACTCTTTTCTTGAACATCGAGAGGCCGATGTGGTTTTTCTTGTCCTCGTTTCCTTTAATTGTGCAGAAACAGCGGAGGTGGCAATCTGCAATGTCTTGTGAGAATTGCCGATCGACAGGAAAATCCAGATTACCTGTCAGGGCAACGAACAATGGCGGGTGGTCAATTTTGTACTTGAAGAGCGAGCAAACACAACTTGTGCTATTCAATACGTATTGGAAGTTCAACAAGATACATTTCAGGAGTGAGCACGTATTTTTTTTACACAGTCAATACACAAACAACCCTACGTTTGATAAATCCAGAACATCTCAACACTACCCTTGAAGAGGGAACTGGTGATAACCCTAGAAAAGTAAAGCAAGGTAAGAACAAACCACGTGGTGGATATGAAGCAGCCAGTAGCTTGGTTTTTCACGTGAAATCCCTGGTTAACAACTTGGCCGCTGCGGCTTTGTTGTGATGCTAACGACGCGAGCTAACCCGAAGCTAACTTAACAAACTAGCGAGCTAATAACCAACCGACTAACCGAGTTTAAAATTCGAAATTAGTTGGCCGCTGGGTTTGAAACCGACAAACCTAAAGCAGACCACCGAGCTGTTGTACCGTGCGACTCTTATTCCGCTTCCGATCCACCGATTATGGCAGATTTGTCTTGTAAGAGGTTAAGTAGCAGCGTTAAAACTTTAAGAGTAGCAACGTGGCTTTAACCGTGCAGCTAACATGCTAACGCTAGGTCTTCCTGTTCCCGTTTAAGAGCGCGGCTGCCATTTAAAATGTCCCAAGAGAACAGGGGACATGCGAGCGAAGCAAACCTGCATCTCCTACGACTTCTCAGCTCCAGCCTGTTGCTTCGAAACTTTTATTCGACCCGACCTAAACTAAGTTACCGTAGCTAAGTTAGCTTAGCCGCCGCTAATCGATACGCTCGAGAAATGCGCCTTTACCCCGTCGGAGAACGATGATAGCTTCACTTTGCCGCAGTCACCCGAGGTCTCCTCGGCGGCGTCGGTGATCAGCGATGTGTCCGCGGTTTGGTTAAGTTTCACAAACAACTCGTAGTTTGGCGAAATCCAGTCTTTTGTCTCTGCTTTCAGGATATCGACAATTCAACATGGCCGCGCTCGATTTGTGGGCGGGTTGTTTGCCACAAATGAAACTGCGGCCGACCAATCACGGGCCTGCTTTCAAACCCGCACAAAAAAGGGTCACTGAGGGACAAGATGACAAAAGCAGGCGGGGGACAATTAGTCCCCGAGGGAAAAAGGACTCCAATGACCATTAAGGCCTTTAAGGTATGACACGTTTTATTACTGTATCCGTATTTGTCCATTAATGCGCTGTGATCTGAAACTAGCTTTAATTGTTTCCTATTATTTTCCTTTCTTAATTGTTTCCCAATGTTTGCGTCAATTTTTGACTGGTAAACCACCTTGTAACAGCGGTGTTATACAACTTAAGTCTATTATTATTGTCATTTCATATTTAGCTTTTAAATGTATATTTCTGTATTGTCAGTATCTCCATTAGCAAATTAACTGTTTACAGTGACAGCTTTGTAGTAGTTCTGGGGGTGAGACTTTCATCTCAGTGCAGTGAACTTATTCTTGAATCATTTTGACCTTTCATTATTCTTATGTTCTTGTTTTTGACTGTTTTGTGTGCCCTCTGAGTCAATAAAGTATCGATCTATCGATCTATCTGATTAATGTACCACCAATAAGAGGATATCAATGGCTACGCAATACATATACAACTAATCTATGGTGGATATTTAAAACAAATGTAAAACCAATGAACAAAAGTCTTTGACAGACTTATTTTACAATTCAATACACCTGCAATTACTTTTTGGAATCGCTTCAAGAATTTTATATTGTGTAAATCTTGTCTTATCTTAGTGTTAGGGTTAACCGTAGAGAAAATAAAATAAAAAGCACATTTTAAAAAGGAGAATAATAACATCGACTTCATTGTAAACTCAATGATTCTATAGGGTAAAGTTCACATCCACAAACGTAACATGCAAGTACCCATGATTTCACAGGAATTATCTCTGAATTTAAATAATATTAAGTTCAATAGTTAAAAAAAGTGTTGAAATGTAAAATTAACTTTTTAATGAGCAAAAGGTGACCGTTTCCCCCCTTTTTCTTTCCTTTTCTCTTTTCTCTTTCTTCTGTAATACTGTTTAATATAATCTTTAGACATAATGTTTACATGTACTGTTTTATTTTTACATGTTAAAACTTTGTATATAATTAATATTTATTCCTCCACATGTCTGTTCATTTAACAGCACTGTCACTTTAAATATTTTTTCTGTGGTGAGCACATATTGGCAATGTCTGTATATATGAATACATTTGTTAAAAAAGACAAAAAGTGAATGCGATGGACAGATTTTATATAAAAAAATATCTACAACCTTTGTGATAAAACAACATACACACCTAAAGGCACATATGCACACAGACATAAAAAAGTACAGCGGGCAAAATTGCAGAAATAAAGGGTTGACTGTGCAATATTTGTCAAGTAACATCGTTGAGCCGATCAATAGGACTTAAAACTTCAAATAAAAGATCTGCAGCAGTCTGTAGGTGAGCAGTTCTCTCACAGTCAATAGGAGAGTGTTCACTACAGCAGATGGATGAGATGTCCCCCCCATCAAAGCCGAGGAAGAGCCTCGAGTTATGATCGTCTCTTGCCATGAAGTCCAGGAAAAGAGGTCCAGTTTGTGGGGAAGTCACATTCCACGTGCTGATCAGTCTTCGCGTTCGGCTGCACGTTTCCCCTGCTCTGTCCTCTCGGGAACTGAAGTCTGATTGCGTATTCGGTCGGCTACGTAGAGGTAGTTGCAAGTTGCTGTGGGACATAACTTTGAGCTAGTATAATGGAAATACAGGCAGAGATGGAGTCTTTGGCGAGTGGGATGTGCTACGATGAGGCGTGTGTGGCCTACTCGAAGGCGAACACCCCCGACTCTGGCTGGGAGACGGGGACCCTTGAAGGAGAGGCAGAGGACACATATTAAATTCTTCTGTTTCACTGATTTATGAGGGTCCTCATGCGAGTAACTGCGTGCATGCCCTCACCATTTTCCGACAAGTGGCTCCCATGCGGCGACACCGACACAGAGTGCTGATCTCTCATGAGCTTGGAGCCTCTCCCTCGTAACACATCTGCGATCTGGAAAACATTTGAAGTCTGTTACACCCTTGTGTGCATGGCCTACGGTGAGGGTCTCAGTGATCTACTAAAATGGCACTTGAGTTAACAGAAGTATAACACTGGTGGGAAGTAAAAAAAAAAATCTGTGCACCATTCAAGTCTTGCCTCTAGAGGGAAGAATACACACATTTACTTGACATATTTGGCTGTAATCATCTCTTCCTGTGCCCTCCTGACCAGAGCTGAGTCAAGTAGAGTTTGAAATTGATTACATTTGTGGTTGAGATAACTAAAGTACAAACAAAATGGATGGGATTTTCCCGTCATGAGGTAACAGTGAGAGATTGAAAGTTTCGACATTTTCAAGGAAGTTGTTGACTGCTAATCTGGTAACCTCATTCGGGGATTCACTGCTTTCTGAATTTTCCCGAGGCAGGGACTCGCAATCATAAAAGAGATGAAAACAGATAATACCGTAAGAATGGATTCTCAGAGTGTTATGCATATTCTCCTCTTTCGTGTCCTCACTCACTTTCTTGTTCTTGGCCACCATCACCGCTGTGTCGTTGTGGTAGTTCTTGAGGCTGCTGTCGGCTCCGCTCTTCAGCAGCAGCCGCACCGTGTCCACCTGGCCACGGCCACAGGCGCCGTGCAGGGCCGTGTTCCCACTGTATGACTGGCCGTTGACATCACAGCCGTTCTGCCACAGAAAAACAGAAGAGGGTTACAGGGATGCGATTCACAAAGGAAACCACCTACATATACGGCTGAGCAAAGAAAGTGAAATAAAAGATAGAGCCATGGAGAAGAGATTATTTTGTCCATACGAGACATCTCTAAGCTCTGTGTTCTGAAGGACGCATCTTGAAGCCCTGTGAATGAACCTATACCCTATGAGACATTCTTGAAGGTCTTTTATGACAGCTAGAAAATAAAATAAATGATGAAGTGTGTATGCAGCTGATGAGCTGGAACCTGACTGATCAAATACAGCTGAGTCACAACCCTTCGTCTCCCCACACACCCTCATTACCTCAATGAGGAAGTGGACCATGTCTGCGTTATTGTGCTCAACTGCGTGCATGAGAGGACTCTGGCCACTTTTAATGTCCTGATAAGAAAGAAAAACACCACGGGGGGGAAAAAGTCAGTGAACACCAAGGCGGTAAATGTGATATTTGTGAAACTAGGTCATTGCTGAACTCACCATTGCATTGATGTCGCTTCCTGCGTCCAGCAGCATTCTTGCTAAATCCTTGTGGCCCCGCAGCACAGCCAGATGAAGGGGGCTCAGACCTGAGAACAAACAGTGCCGGAGTTTTATACTGAGCAAACACACATGTTCAGGACATACTCTGTTCATACACATCCTGTATATTCACACACACACATGTTCACTCAACATTTGGTATGAACAAAAAGGGCAAATAAGTGGTTACAAAAACATTAAAGAATTGAACATGACAAGTGAAGGATAATACATTGCAACACACATTTAATGTATGTAACTTTCCGCCACTGGGGGTCTCTATATTGAAACAGTAAAATAAGGCCTAGTTTGACGACATTGTGAAGCAGAGTGGGAACATGGGATTTGTTGTTTTCACCAAGTCTGCAACTCAGTCGCATGTTACGGTCACAGATAGGTAATGTATTAAAGTTTTATTCACTTTACGCAGCAAAGGGCAACAAATAATCACGATCCATTACGAGCGGCCAATACAAACAGTGGAAGGGAAAAAACACCCGACTGGCTAACTGTGTGTTTTCCCTTCATCATATGTAATTTGTTGCGGAAGTTACAGCAGAGTTGGACAAATCCACGTGTAAAGGGCATATGACTCAATTGAAAGGTAAACATTTTGTAATGTAAGTAAACAAGTCAACAACATTTATTATATATGTCCAGTTGTCTATAGACATTTAAATGAAGAATTGTGACGTATTATATCTTTAAATGATAGTGAGGCCGAGAGGTTTTATCGATAAGCAGAAGACTCAGTTCTTTGTCGTATTAGAAGCCATTTTTCATCATTATTCTTTGGACTCAAACCAGGATTGTCAATGAGGAGAAGTTTTGGAGAGACATGAGAAAATGCTAATAAGCATCTTATTATTATCAATCCTGCTGGACATAATTGCTTAAATCAAGTCTTGCCTGGGCCTGAACTCTCTGAAGTTTAATGAAAGGGGGAAGAGTTTTCTGTTCACTTGACGTAGTCTTGTGTTATTAGCTCTGATCCCTACATACTAACTCAGCACCTGAGTTATTGAAATTACATATAAGAGTAAGAGGAGCCTGTCTATCTTGGGGGCTTTCCTCCATCATCAAGACGTGGATGTGCAGGTTTGTGTGCCGCTACCTGGCAGACGTTACTGTGGCCAACTGACACGATGAAACTAAACTGACACCAAACCACAGAGGGAGCAAAAGTCCTCTTTCTTATCTGCTTGCACCCAAAACATCCAACCCTACCCTTCTGAACAAGGGTTCATGTTCGTCATATCCCTGAATGAACTCTCATTCACTGACAGAAGAGATGTAGTCTATGCAGTAACCACTATTTTATCATGGATGTTAATATGATAGCTACTAGTTTTGTTTTAGAACTCTGGTTATTAAAGTGTGAAATTGCCCATTTCCAATGTAAAGTGCTATATTACGGGTGTCTGTATGGTGAAAGGTGAACTGATGATGATGCTTAAAACCTATTTCCATTTATTTGACACACAATTATTCAATTTCTATAATCTAATTGTATTTAATCAGATTTATTTAATAATGGTTTTGCCATTTCTTCATCCAATTACTCATAGGAAAATCACTAAGGGGAAATTGTTTTGAACAATCTTAAGCCTTGATCAGGTTCAATCGCTTAATGAGAGGAGCTAAGAGCCGATCTTACCACAACTCACCCTCATAATTTCTGATCTCCAAGCACACGGGGGACGAGGTGCGAGAGAGCACCACAGAGAGACATTCACGCTGGTGGTATTCACAGCAGAGGTGGAGTGCTGTTTGGCCGTTACGGTCCAAGGCCGTGGGGTCGGCTCCCGCCTTCAGCAAAACATCCACTATCTCTGCCTGCTGGGTGATCACTGCCAGGTGAAGAGGAGTCTGGAACGAGAGCGGAAAGGACACTTCAGACAAAGCAGAGAACTTCAGCTCCATGACCATAAAAAGCAATAAACAGCCTCTCAAAGTCGTTTTCATTTTTCACACTGCGGCGCACACTGGATGGTATTCAGAGAGCGTGAACCCCTGACTGACGCTGAACAATACGCCCTCTCTCTACTGTCTTCATTGAAATCATTCCTCTCTTGCAATCTGATATTAATAGATTTTGTCTCTGTGTAGATGCCACTGTTTTTTGAAACAGTATTAGTGTCACTGTTAAAAACTATAAAGTGTCAGAGTGGAAATCCCAGATCCTCACTTCTACCAAATGCAATAATTTGCTCCACTGCCCTTGGCCTTTTTTTTTTTTGACAATCTCCAAGTTAGAACTCCATCAAAGGAATGCACTGAGAGTGTTGGAAGTACATTTGTTTGCTCTCTGGTGAGTATAAGGCTATAAGGAGACAATTAGCTTGGCTAGACTGAAGCAGCAACTGAAAACTACAAAACAAAACAGGGAACGTTATTATTTTCTTTAAAATAATCCTGATTTACCAGGTTAAACACATTGGAATAATAGCACTATGTATGATTAAAGCAACTTCTGTCAAGAAAAGGCAATAATAGATTCAGCTGGCTTTCCAAACAACATCTTCTTTGTGAAGAGGAGAGTGAAAAAAAATGATAAACATATTTTCACAACTTATTGCATGTTACTTTGTATTTTTATAATGAGAATTCAATAAACCCGAGACAAACTATTCGTCAACATAACGCTGTGTCTACCAGCGCCTCTGAAACTCACAAATTAACACAGCGTTTCTTTGATTCGTACATAAACTGAAGTGAAGATTTCATGGGGGAAGTACAAAGTACCAGTAAGCATAGATGGAGGAAGAGTGTGATTATTTCTGGTAAAGGCTTCCTTCTGGTAAAGGCTTCCTTTCTTACCTGTTGTACAGGTTAAAGGTCAGAGACACAATAAAACAATGCCCAAAAGAACAGCCAACGCCTAAAATAAATAAACAAGGAACCACATCCATTTAGATTATGAAATGCATTAAGACACAGGTTCACACATGTTATGGGCCTTTTCCCGCATCTATACTCACACGCCTCACTCACACACGCTAATCATAGTTGTCAACAATTTACAGCGCACATAAAGTGTGTGTCACAGATGAAACCTTTGTCCCGTATATCAAAGAACAGCAGCTGCAGCACGAGACTGTGGTTCATTTAAAATGAGGACGAACCTGTTCTTGGACACAAAGACTAAAATGAGGGGAAATACACATGTTTCCTGGGTGCTTGCCTGGATGAATGATGAAGCACTGATTTAAATCACTTGAGCAATCTAGGATGTTCCTTTGGGTGAGGTCAGCGTGTATCATCCTGTTGATAATTGAATCACCTCTGGTCGGGGGCAGCGCTGCAGCAGCTCGCTATTCATTTCCGAAATACATTTGTTGGGTCATAAAGGAAGTTTTCTTTAACCTGAAGTTTTAAGCTGCTATTCGCGTTAGACAATAATATCAGGAATCAGGAACAGATTGCTGTTCTAGGTTTCACTTTTACTGTTTCGTGTGTGTGTGTGTGTGTATCTATGTGCGTTTGTGTGTGTGTGTGTGTGTGTGTGTGTGTGTGTGTGTGTGTGTGTGTGTGTGCATGTGTGTGTGCATGCTGGGGGTTTGTTCCAGTAAAGAGTATTTAAAAAAAGTAGTCAGGCAGTGGAATTCCGTCAGTGTTCAGCTCCATTTTCCCTGAATCCTGTGAGTCACATACATGTTTACCGATAGGACAACACACACACACATACACACGCACATACACGCACACACACACACACACACACACACACACACACACACACACACACACGTGTGCACTCCCCTTTGAAATGCTGCATCCATGAAACTCCCTTCACTGTTAAACAAACATAACTAAAAGTAGCTACAACACTATTTTATAGAGCATGAACAAATTCTTGTAGTAGTATCCTCTTGTATCGCCTCCAGAACTACCTTCCACACTAACGCCTTTTAAGGCCTTTTAAAACAGACCTCTCAGAGTTGGCAAGGTCTAGCAGTGGCTTCCTGTAAAGGATTTCAAAGTGACTAAAACAAAAATCCAGCAAAGATAAGAGGAAGGGCGGGAATAGAGCAAAGCGGTGGTAGGGTGGAGAAATGGAGGAATGAGGAAGAAGCGGAAGCGTCAGAGGGGAGTATACTGGGGAAAGACAGGATAAAGGGGGAAAATCCCTTCTCTTTCCCTCGCGTCTGTCCTCTCACACACATTCCTGCGAAATGAGCAGAGCGACATGAATGTGAAGAGCAAATGAGAGGAGTAGAAAAGAGAAGAGACGAGAGGAGGCTTCCGGGTATAGCTCCGGGCTTGCAGGCAGGGACAAACACAAAGAAAGGTGGACGGGAAGAGACAAATACTTTTTTTTTGCAGTGAACCCTTGGGGGTAAAAAAATAACACACGCTCTTACGTCAGCAATGTTGACGGTTGCACTGATAGCATCAGTCGGTTGATCTGTTACGATTATTAACCCAGAACTCTCTTCAGATCTATGCACTGACGGATATGAAAAGAGAAAAAAAGCATGGTAGTGACGGAGAGAGAGACACAGCAAGCGAGCGAGAGAGAGAGAGAGAGAGAGAGAGAGAGAGAGAGAGAGAGAGAGAGAGAGATGTGGAGGAAGGGAAAGTCCCTTGAAACTACCGTCAGAACCTCAGCTCAAGGTATGTTGAGAAACACCCTAGAGCAAGGGGAAGGGGGGGGGGTTGTCATGTGACTTCTCAGAACGAGGATAGTGAAGAGCCAGCACGCGCAGATGTGTCACTCATGAACACACACTCCATCAAAGAAAAACACGCTAAGAAAACAAATACAATTGCATCCCATCAACATGCACATAAACAACAAGAAAGAATGAATATGAATTTAAATTACTCTGTATGTACAAAGTTTGGCAACTTATAGCAATGTCACAGAAGAAGCTACAGATCATCTAGTGCATTGTAGAAGCGCTTCAGTGGATGTGTTTAATCTCAAGCACATGATCATCTTCAGTGTGGGTGGCCCCAGGGGGCAGTGGGGGGGGGGGGGGGGGGGGGTTGTTCAGGTCCCAAACCCCACTGGTTTCACTGCCACACACTCCACCATCAGCTGTGCAGCAAGAAATCCACGACTAGTGTGTTTGTGTAGCTGAACCAATTGCAGATCAAGTGTGGGAGTATCAAACAGCTGAGCTCATATACCGTCATAGTATTTCAAATCGAGTGATGCACTATTGTTCAGTTACGCTACTGATAGTAACACTCTGTCAAAAAGTTCCATAAGCCAACCACAGAAACTCAGGACCTGTCATCGATATTGGAAAATAGGTATTTTGATTTCGCTTCATGTTTTGGGAACTTGGCCGCTGCCAGAAAATGTGCTCGGGTCCCTGTGACAAAATAAGAAAAGGTTTTACAAAGTAGAAAGTTCCCTGCAGGGCCTCGTTTTAATAAGTGCATTCTTTATGCATCCTCGTGCTCAGTTCAAAACCACACAATCTGGTATGCAAATGACTCTGATAGGACCTCTGCCTGAAAATCTCCCTTTTTGGTTTTAACTGCATATAGCTGTTATGTGTGAAAAGAGAGTTTGTGTACGTATGTGTGTGTGCGCTCGCGTGTTTGTGTGCGTGCGTGAGTGCGTGTGTGAGAAACAGGATATCGCAAAACCCATACTGACAGGCCCCATGCTCTGAGGAAAGACAACAACCAACGATACCACCAGCGTTATTTCTGGTAAGCAGGGCCGCGGTGTCCTGTGTGGTGTGAAACCCCAGCCTTGAGAAATAACTTCTGCACGGCTCAGGTGATTTCTCTGCTGCAGGATGAAAGAGAGAAACGCTGGCAGACTGCAGAGGAAGAGCGTTAGGACTAGGTGGAGTCAACAGAGGGGAGGAGAATATGGAAGCGTGGGCTGAAGGCCAGCGGCTGGGACAGCCCTGGATTGGGAAACTCTCGGGCCAATTCCTTGTACACACACTACAGTAAAGTACGCCGCAGCTAATCTCTCACGTTGAGATTACTGTGTATATAAGGCCACAGTGTGATATGTCATTATCACCTCAGTGTAAGCTCATTAGGTCCATAAATGTCATCTTAAATAGCCAGCATCAAATAAAACCCGGAATGCCATCCACGTCTTTACATTTTCTTCAGTTCATATGTTTTCAGTTAAGGCCAAGCCACGGGTGATGAGTGATGAGTCACACTTTGCACGATGGGATCTGGGCTCTCTTGCCAAATAATGGTGCATTCTATATGCACCAACCCTGAAAAATCCCTGTAGAGATAATAAGCACTAGAAAACCATACACACAATAAAAAGAGAACCCTGGGAATCACTTGCGGTCCTTACCAGCATGAGCCTGCCAAGAACAGGTGGAAGGGTGAATTCCACCTAATAACCATAAACCGTCCATGATGAGTATGCAATAACAACGTGCAAGACGAGGAGGAAATCAAGACACTTCCTCTTTCACTCTTTTCCATATCATGGCTATCAGAGGGTTGTGAGGCAGGGGACCCAAATCACCTGACTCTCATCATGTTACACTGCCTGGTGCTAAGACCTCTGCTGTGTGTGTTAGAAAACAGAAATGAAACGTGTATCAGATTGTCTCGATGAAAAGGAAGATGGAAGTTTGCATGAAATGTAAATTTGTTCATTCTGCATATGCAAGAGTTAGAATAGTGTGTGTGTGTGTGTGTGTGTGCGTGTGTGTTCATGTATGTTTTACCTGACGGAGATTGTTGTAGATATCGAGGCCTCTGCGAGCCCACAGCAGCAGATGGATCAGTGTACAGACAATGGCCAGCTCCCCCTGCACCACAGCTATATGGAGAGCTCTATGAAGAAAACAAAAAATAACACTTTACACTAAGAGCTGGAACAGAAATTACTTTAGACGAGTCACAGTTTTCCTGACATTCTGTTCCACTGACACAGTGTGAATGTGTTTCTTCATCATATAGTTACAGCATAGTTCAAGCCAGTCTCTGTGTGTGTCTGTTACACCCAGTGAGCTGCATCATGACAGCAGAGCTGGTCAAATATTCAGTTTGACCTTTTCGGAAATATATTATAGTAGTAACAGTAATAATAATTTTAAATTCTATAGCACATTTCAACACCAGACTTACACGGTGCTTCACAAGATGAAATATAAGTACAAAGATGTCAAATCCCAGAAACGCCAGTCCAACGTCTCGTGGGAATCCATTAATCATGAGATTACAAGTTACATTAGCCTGTATCTCATCGATGATCGCGTCAGGTTATGGTTATACAGAGGTTAAATGCCAGAGTATTACTACAGCTTGAACCCTTCACATTAAAATATTTATAATATTATTGCACCTGACATGTATATACTTCCATGTTAACATCACACACCTTAAATGTGTGCATACAAGCCCCATTCGGTTTGTTTTTAAACCTAAACTCTTATTTTTAACATATTTTTATTATTATTATTTATGTATTTATATTTGTTCATATTTGTAACATTACCTGATTTTTGTTGCATGATGCTTCTATTGTTGTGCAATGACAATAAAACTAGTTTAATTCAAATTTGGAGGTGCCGTTGGTAGGTGGTCCGTCAGCTTTGGAATGAGCCAACTTTAAACAGACTAACTGTATTTGTTATCCCTGAAATGGCATGAAAAACACTTGCTTCATGGCCTCAGAGGTAAACCTGTCTATGTAATCAGAGCAGCAAATTCCACTTAATCGAAATGATCTTACGGTTGTAAGGAGGAGCTCCACAGGTGCCAGACTTGACTCACATGTTGTGTTATCACACCCTTATCAAGACTAAAGGGGAAACCAACATCTGTGGTCTCAACATGAAGCGAAAGAACAAACTGAGGGCCAAAGTTTAGGACAGGGAAGAGCAGGAAACTGCGGGGGGGGGGGGGGGGGGGGGGGGGGGGGGGGGGTGCACAGAAAACTCTATGGCAGTTCTCACATGTTTTTTTTTGTTTTTGTTCTTTCTCATGCTGTCAGAAGAAGCAGCTTCCAGTAACAGCCAGACTGGTTTTATGTCACTTCCTGTTGCTGGTAACAATGGCAGCACTCTTTCTCCTCTATCTGTGCTGTGAAATCCAGCCATTAAGCCCTATGGGTTTTTGACAGGGGGCTTTCTGTAAGTTTACTGAATCAGCTTCATCCAACGGAGAAAGCATTATCAGAAAAACGGTATAACTGAGCGACAGGATGCAAGGACGCTTCTTGAGAATGAGTTGAAAATACCCCTGCATAGAACCTGAGTTCTCACAATGACAAAAGCACTTGCACCACTTCCCTTCGGCTTGTGTCCCACTGACACAGAGTCATTAAGAAATAATGATTTCCTGCCAGAAACCATTTCAATTAAAAACCTCTGAGTAAACAACAGCCACGTAAAGATATAAATTATACTAATGTCCATACAAAATGTCAACATCTCATCCAAAATGCTGTGCTCTATGGAACTAGCTTCATACCTTATTTGTGTTTTGCTGCAGGCTGTTACAGTATCACATTACTCTAATAACCTCTTCCTATACCACATAAAAGCATCTCACATAATGTGTGTATTCCTTACGAATCGTCTTTGACAACTTACAGGGGGAGGCGTGTGTGAACAGAATTATACCTGTGTTATATCAAACTGAAGGATTGAGCAGGTGCAAACACACGCTCAGTGGTGGCAGAAAAAGAAAGACACTATCTATGTCTGTGTATATAATTAAACAGTAATACAACTTGCTAAAAAAGGAAATGTGATTGGAGAGTTGACTGTGTGTGCATGTGTATATACGTGCGTGAATGCAAACACAGTCATGAGGATCAGCTCTACAGCAGAAAGGTTAGATGTGGCAGTGCTAGAGGGTGATCAGATGATTGGCTCCTGACATCACAGCAAAAAGCAGAACGGTTGGTCCCTGTTCCTGTAACTGAGCTCATCACAGTGAGCAAATGTGTATCCACAGAAATCCTGCTCCTATTTACTGTACATACAAGCAGCTGCCCACCAAGGAAAGTGTCTGGAGAGGTGATAATAATATGCTCTGACGAACAGAAGCCAAACGCCAGCTGCAGTTTGACATGGTGAAAAACAACTGAATCAGAGCTCATGAACTCTCGAGGCATTGAACTTTGTTATCAGCGTACGACATCATATCGCCATAAAGTGGCTCTGCATCTCGTCTACTCTCTTTTTTTTTTATCTGCATCCATCTCTCTCCTTTTCTCTTAAGATGAAACTGTACTGTTTCTAGTTCCTGGAAGTGGGGCAGACCACAGCCCCAGATAACCTCAGGCACAGCGGCACTGACGCAGGCAGGAGTCCACGAGCTCGCCGCATTAACACACTCAGCCCCAGTGCAAGCGGGTGTTTGTGTGTGAGAGAAAACACAGACTGCAAACAGAGAAAAGAGAGAGAAGGCAGCGTACTTGTGGTATCCTGTTTGGTATGGGGGGGGGGAAGGACAATGTACGATGGGACTGAGATCCCTACATGTCCTGTGGTCTGTGGAGCAGCTGAGTGAAGGGACGATGTGTCAATGCGTGTGTGCGAATAGTAAACAAAAGAGAAGCGGACACACACCACAGTCCACTTATCAAGAGAGGACAGCTTAGGTCCCCTTGTGGAGTCTTTACTCGAAGAACGATGCGACTTCCAGACTTTGCTGAGGTGAAGGAATATGGTGCAATTATAACAAAATCTATCACAATGCATTTGGTTGTAATACTCTCAGTGTAAAGAATGTGTGTGTAGTCCATATGTAGACACTATATAAAGACGACTGACGCGTGTTGTGCCAAACTGAAAGCCAAAATATACCGGATACACTTCCAGCCATTTTGCGCTTTTTACATAATTTAGAGTTTGTAAAAGAAAAATCGTACTTACTCGAAAAGTTTAGTAAACGTAAAGCAGGGTTCATTACCTATAGGGCAGTCAGCCACAAGGGGGCGACCAAGATTATTTGGTTTCACTTTTGGGGAGCTGTCGTCCATCTTTATTAAAGACTATGGTGTAGTGGATTTGATCTTAATTCTAAGACAACCTCTGAACATATACAGAAAACATCACAGCAGCAATGTCCACAGACGACTCGGGCTCAAACACCCAGCCAGCAATCTCATAAATAGTTTTAACTTGGATTAATGCCGGTACAATCTGAAATATCACCAGAACTCTATGTATTGCTATGACATTTGCCCCAGATATGCATGGTTCCTAGAGGATGAATCCTACAGACAGAGGGGATCACCTAACCTTTCATCTAGCAACACTAGCAGGTGGCATTTTCACTCAACCGGCGAAATATCTGAACATCTACTGGGTGGATGGGCAGAAAATGTTTTGAAGCCATTCATGGTCCCAGATGTGACCTTGTGACCTCCTGACCCTTTTTCTCTAGCGCCACCATGGAGGTGACATTTGTGGTTTTAAGTTAAATGTCTCCAAAACAATTGAATGCATTGCCATGGAGTTTATTAAACACATTAATATCCCACGCAGGATGAATTCAAATCAAACTTCCTTGACTTTTTATTATTTGATTGACTTTACCGTCAAACTCTGCAGAACTTTATGTTTAGTAAATGCGTATATACTATAGGATGGTGTACGTGCAAAACAAAACCATCTAAAACTCAGCATTATGGAACGATTCTTATCCTGTTGCCTCACAGAGGTTAGCATTTACTTCATGTGTGTGTGTGTGTGTGTGTGTGTGTCTGTGTGTGTGTGTGCGTGTGTGTGTGTGTGTGTGTGTGTGTGTGTGCGTGTGTGTGTGTGTGAGAGTATGTGGTTGTACCCTTTAGTGTTATTTTTGGTTTCCTCTCAGAGACAAATGTGTAAATCTGTCTTAGTGCAGAATCCAAATACTGTCTAAGTTTTTGGTACATGCCAGTTCTAACATTATCTTGGTCTGCAAGGTGTTTGTATTAAGTGTTTGCAAACTCTGCATAAAATCCCATGACTGCATGTAAATCCACTGACTGACGGGAAACCTATGCAGTTGTTTGAAGGAGCTTAAAGATGAAAAAAAAAAAAACACACACAGGCTGCACATGAGGTGCACACATGAATTAATTATGGAGAAGCAAGTGGCACAACAGAAAAGCAGAGAGAGATGAAGCAGATAGAAAGAAAGCGGTAAATGAGGAAGTAAGAAGCGGATGTTTGGTTTTTTTGAGCCCATTCATTTAAAAACACAGAGAAGAGAAGAGATGCAGACACCTGAGAAAAACCACAAACACTTTTTTAAAAGTGAGCATTCACTGGTTTTCCCGAAACTAAGGTGCTCAGAGGCGCTGAGAACAGACCATGCACTGACATTGACGTAAGAGACAGCGCCTATCAGCATCACTCATTATACATACATGCACTCACACACACACACACACACACACACACACACGCACACACTCATATACATACAGTGTGAGAGGGGACGGGGGGCTGAGAGTGTTTCTGTCTGCAGAATTCACACAAAGATTCAAACAACCACAAAGCAATAAGGTACCGCACAACCTAGAGAGGTCACAGCCTCATTACAGAGCAGCAAGATTTTTGAGAAGTCACACCACTGCAGCTCTGTTGCATTGTGTGAATGTGAAGATAATAAACGTAGTTTTTATAGCAACTTACAAGGAGTTAAAAGGATCTTCACAGGCAAATCATAGAAATGTAGAGCAAACTCAGCAATGCAACAAATCAGACAATAAAACATTAAAATAAAGATATATTTAAAGAAAACTATAAAAATGCCAGTGTGACATTGAGACAAAACCATAAAAGGGAGACCTCCCATTGGATGTTGGGACATGTAACAGTGCTTGATTATCCGAGGGGTCAAAACTTGTGAAATATAAAGGGCAGCCGAAACCATAAAGTGATTTAAAAGTGAATCTGCTTCATTAGGGGAAGGTGAAGAATGAACTCCAGTCATCTTTTTTCTGCCTGAATCTATAATATTCACTGCAGTTACTGTGCCCGCCATGCAAATGTATTTCTACATATTTGTTAGAGTGACAGCAATTTATTAAGCGGGTGAACCTGAAAAATGAAATGAAGGTTGGCTAAACATCTACATTCGTGCACATTTGAAACTAATGCTCTTGCCACTTTGTGTCAGCAGCAGACATGTCACAGTGGTACCCTGAAGTAAATATAACACGAGACACTAAGCGGCTGAGATATGTCACAGGACTTAATGTCTCTGTTTGATGTTGGTCATCACGAGTTGGTTTCAATGCATGAAAAATAATGCAAATTTTCCTTTTACACCACAACATCAAAGCTCCATCTGATTCTTGGACCTGCTACATTTTCAGTCACATGACTCTGTGTGAGGGACGATCGATGCATGTGCATAGTGTGTGTGTGTGTGTGTGGGAGAGTGTGCGCCCTTGTGTCAGTTTGTCGTTTCAGTTAGTGCGTAGGCGGGTGTTGAACCTTTAGACAAAGTAAAGTAACCATGCGTTAAAGTTTAATATTTGCATTCATGTGGTCTCAACAGCTCCGTCCTGCGTTCAGTCTCCTCATCCCCCTCTGAACACCCTGAGAGACGACTCAACTGAAAAATTATAATTCACACGTGCACGCAATAGATAATATCTGATCACTCAACTTTCCAGTTTAATGTGTCAGATCAAAGTCTCCATCGTTACTTTGTGAATCATTCCTGATCTACACTAAACCAGTTTCCCAAAAGGAAATGAAACCACAGAAAAGACTTGCATTGAGCAAGAGAAGGGTCAGTGACTATAACTGTTCAATATCATGACAGAGGCGCTGAGATGATATCACAGACGTCTCATAAACCGCATCTTGGTTGTGCAAAGCGAGAGCCTTTATGTATTTATGAGGTCAGGCCGGAGTTGTTTGAGTCCAGCCCGGTGAGTCACATGCTTTGACTTGTTATTTTACATGACCATTCCACTTTCACTTTGGTTTCCACGTAAAACAAACAAGTATCAAGCCTGCAGGGAGCAGAAGTTGAAATGTCTGACACTGGCTGGTAAGCAGCTATGAAACCTCAGAGGTCTCTTTTCAACATCCAGTTTTTAACATTTTACAGGAGGAAGAGCTGAGGTGTAATATTAAAATGAACTTTAACTGCCTCAGTTTCGATGTCCTGCTACAATACTGGCTCACTGTAGTTATTTACCAGGACACTTGAATATCGTAATCATGAGTCAAACTCGATGCTGCAGAAAAAGGCCTAGTTTAGTTTATAGAGGGATACATCTGCAAACACACATAAACTATGTATGGTAATTTTATGATTGAAGATTTGACAGAACCCTTCAAGAAAGAATACTGTGATTCTTAACTTCACCAAAGAGGTTAGGTATTCACCCCTGTCCGTCTATTTGTAGGTTAGAAAAAACCCAAACTACAGGATGGATTAACATGAAACCTTTTGGAACGATGCGTTATTGAGTCAGGGAGGACCCAAATGTATTTTGGATCAGGGAGATATATATATTTTTTTCACATTCTTGGAGAATAGATCATGGATCTTGATGAAAATTACCAGACATGTTTAGGGGACTGATCTTCAGCGACTGCAATTATAGATCCAAACAAAAAAATGATCTAGGAAATTTCAATGTGGTTTTATAAAGGGACTGTTTGGCCTTGGAGGTCTAGTTTTCCTTCAAATTGTCATAATTTTCAACTTTAATTGAGTGTAATGTTTATGCTGGGCTTAAGAACTGATGAGTCATCAGTTCCTTGAAGTTAGGAATATTTTGTATATCAAACTTTAAATCATTATTCTCAGCCTCGTCATGTACAGTTCATCACAAGTTTAAGATCTCAGTCTGTACAGGCAGAGATAAGAGGTGAGTCTGCTCTGTCTCAACACAATGTATCACAATGACTCTGCTGGGTCTCACAGAAAGCTCATGAATAACCACAAACTCAGAAATGTGATGAACGGTAATAATCTGTTAAATTCACTGCATGGAACTTAGATATCGGATGGATGGATGGATGGATGGATGATGCACCTCAATCATGACACATATGGTGGGCCGACGACCAAATTTTTAACCTAAGCCACCTTTGAAAAAATATGAACATACGTGTCTCCATCCTCATCTTGATGTGTAGCCAGAGCGATGCCAGCCAGCAGGTTTTCTGTCTGGTAAGCCAGAGGGTGGTCGGCCTCCAGTAACGTGGGTACATAGAACATTGAGTAAGGACCTGCACATGGAAGGAAAGAGAGAGAGAGAGAGAGAGAGAGAGAGAAATGTAAGGCAGTAGGCACAGAGGAAACAGAAACAGAACAAGCAGTTATTTTTTTCTAATAAGGAAGGGTTAAGCCCTTTATGTTGGCTTAGGTCTGCAAACGGTTCACTTGGTTAACTGGCTCAGCTACTTCCAGGAGGCCTGAGTGAAGAGGTGAAGCTGGGGAAGATGCTGACTGGACACGTTGTCATTGATTCAGCTGTAGCTGCTGGACAGTATCAGCTGAGAGTGTGATGCTTTTTCCATCAGCTTTCAACATCGTGGCCAAAAATAAAAAATGTGCGGGAGAGGAGGGTGTACTGTATGTGCTGCTATCGCACGAGTCAACCCATCAGCAGCAGTCAAATCAAACCACTAATCCATTCTGTGGAGTCTCTCGGGTTAATGAAACCTAAACTGTGACTCCAATGCGCGTGTATTTACAACACATCCTAATTTTGTTTCTTAAGACAACAGGAATGTCAACATCAAATTATCCCAGAAATCACTGCAAATATTTAATGTGCAGCAACAATTGGTGGTTGATTAGTCTACGCATGGAATAAAAATAACTATATTTATACTTTCAAAATACGAGGTGCTTGCAAAAAAACTTTGAAAGCAAACAATAAGAAACAGTTAAAAAATATATTGTGCTGGTGTGTCCTACACGCATGGATGTAGAAGTACTCACTGTAACGAATCGGATGCAAAAGGCGCATGGGGTATCCCTCTGCGCTCTGCCCCGGTTCTTCACTCGCTGCTGCGCCGACTCGGTTTTCATTCAAACGACCGGTCAAACTCTCCCGAAAAACCAAGTCCACGTCCTCCACAGTGGAGACCCGCTCTCCGCTCTCTGCAGGAGCCGGTGACCGGGTCTCGGTCTCCGGCTCCACTGGAATCGGTCGTTTCCTAAAAGGAAGTTTGAGGGAGGAATTGTCCGCTGGTCGTTTGCGAGAAGCTCCGGGTTCTGGGCTCCTGCCGGTCGTGGGGCAGTGCGTTTCCAAACTGCTCGTCCCCGTGCACGCAGGTGGAGCGGGCGAGCGTCCCTGCTGGCGCGTCCTCTGCAGTCCGCAGTCCGGAGTCCGGGACCCGGCGCCCCCGCGCTCTCTGTTGGTGGTGCGCAGATCCAGCGGCGCGGCAGCAACCGACCGGTGGTCACCGTTCATGGTCATGATCCTCGGCATCAACCGGTGGTGAAGTGCTCAGGGTGCGAAGAAGGAGTCTCAGGTGTGCGCGGCTGGAGAGACGCCCAGTGACAGTTATGGGATCAGTCCATCCAGAGTGGCACAGCGGTGCGCAATTCCCTGCTCCATGAAACCAAATGCTCAAACCATCACTCTTGTTTCCTTTCCTGTCACTGGTGTGTTCACATCCACTGATTCACCATGGACTTCGGTTTTCTTTTCGAAGAAGAGCCAATGGCAGTTTGGTGCCGATTGCGCGTGTCCTGTAACGCACCTATGGTAACATCTGCAGGTAGAGATCTGCAGCTGCGCTCATCACCGCGACGCTGTGACTTTAAACCGAAACGAAGTCACTGCGGCTCTTTAATTAATGCTGAGTGAGGCAGGAAAAGAGAAAGCACCGATTTGAATTCACCATAATCTCTGCGTTTCCGACTTCTCTGACATTTGACTGTTTTTCAAAAAGACATGCATTGAATTTCTCAAGAAATTTAAGGAGGAGATGTGGATCGATGCTGATGATGACTGTGTTTCTTTAGCTGCTAAACATCAATAGCATTTTTATGAACGACTAACTTCTTAACATCAACATATGAAGTCACAGTGGATTTGTTCAGAGGGATCTCTTTATTTTAACATGTGCTTTTCTTTGTACAGCAATGATGTTAATAGGATTTAAAAGTGTTAAATTACATTTGGGGCCAAGTCAAGTCAAACTGTGTCATCCTCAGACTTAAAGACAACTAAGATCATACAGCATGAACACAAAGGCAAAAGTTTAGATTCATTGCAAAGTATCAATGGGACAACTTTAATGTCTTTTGCAGGTAAAACATGGCTACACTAATAAAAGCTGCCCCATTTATATAAAGTGTTGCCCCAGGGCAGTTGCAATTAAGCAAAAGTGACTTTTACAACACAACATATTCAGAATTGTATTGTTGTGTCATTACAACCGTGCATTTTACGCTGGTTATATTACATATTACATAATATAACTATTTTAAAAGTGTAAGAAACGCTTTGATGTTTTCTGTTCTTCGCGATGAAGTCAAGGGATCTAAAAGTTATTCTGATTCTGTTTCAAACTCTAAAGTATTTTAAATCATATGTGCTCATGTGTGAACTCACAACAAGTAAGTAAACAAAATGTTTACATGCAGGATGTTTATCAGCCTGTTGTCTTGAGGATGTAGATTTTGCATGTTGCACTACATCAGATGAACTTGTCTCGATTAGATCACTGTAAGCTCATCTGTTTTCTCGGGTTGATGTGTCACTGCAGAATGAAGGGAAAATTCAGAGAGATGCCATGTCACAATCCTGCATGTTGCAATCTAACCTGATCACGATAATACAATAGATGAAGCTGCAGTGAGCTACACTCACACACACAAATCACACCTCCTCTCCTTGCCTTGAATCATATCCTTCTCCACCCTCAGAACAGGCTCTGGTTACCTGGGTCAATTTGGGACTTTCCTCTTTCCACTGAAGTGTGGAGCGGGGCAACGGAAAGTCAAGCCTGGGTGTCTAAAGTCCCCAAAACACCCTGACACTACACAAACATACTGTGCAGCTGTCAGGGCACTCAACCATCATTGTCTCCTCGGGGGTAAAGTATCATTGTGGGTGAATAACACGGGCCAGCCCACTTTACAGCCACATCCTGAACATCGGACAGAGCTCACTGCCGAGTGATAAGAGGCTGAGGTTTAATTATCCATAAGTATATATATATATATATATAAACAGAAAAGAGGATCACACTGACCTTTAACATTTTCAGGCAGTGCTGGATGATGAGAGAAGTCATCAGTGGCCCAAATAAGGTATGTCCACATGCAACACAATGAACTGAGGCCCCCTTGTGCCAAAAGAGCAAAGGTGCAGGATGACGCTCAAAGAAATAATCAATTTAAACTCATCATATTTAGACACAACGTAAAAGTACATCTACTTGTACAACTACTCCTGCTACATCATAAGAGACCCGATCTAAAAAAAAAAGTCGCTCCAGAACAGTTCTGAAAACTTCCTGGGGAAGTGTGGCGATTATAAACGACAAAAGTTCAGAACTCGAAATATCTAAGTAGCTCATAAAATATTACATTGGTTATTATGTTTTGATTAATTAGGGTTATATTACCATTATATAACAAGGTATTTATTCATAAATGCAACTCATTTATTTCGACTGCAGCCATTGACAATGCTAAACTGGTGGAAGTGGAAGTGAAGTAAACAGAATGTCAATAGTTCTGCATTAACAGAAATATTAAGGTTGTAAAATGTCGACCTTTTGATGATGCCAATGGAAAGATTTAGACATTTTTGGCTACATCCAGACTATGAAATGTTAGTTCTAAAACACGCCACTGCTTTCACATTCACGCTAGCTGTCCACACTAGTCCAGAGTCTGCGAGCACCTCAAACAGAGAAGTCTGTAAAAGATATTTTAAAACAGTCACACATTGTGTTAAACAGTTTTGTTCATTTAATGTTTGAGTTGGTTCTTTGACCAAAATATCCCAAAGTTGCTGGTTTCATCTTCTAAAATGTTTTTTGTTGTGTTTTGTTTCATCATGAAAGTGTAGCCACTATAACTGAATTTTGTTAGCATGTTAGAGTTCAAACATGACATGCTAAATAAAACCAAACACAAAGCACAGTTGAGGCCGGGACAAATATCATCTTAATTTAGGTGTTAATCATTAACCAAGATTTGGGACAAATGTAACTTTTGTCCTGATGATGGCGCTAAAGTGCGGAAATCACCAGTGAGGTGAATGTGCGTATTCAACTTCCCAGTAATCCCCCCCCCCCACACACACACACACACAATACTTTTTACTGAAAACTCCAAGCATCATCCGTGTAGGAGCTGTGGAGGGAAAGTCAGGGGATCACCAGAGTAATTACTGGGAACCACTAATACATGAATCTAACTCCATGCAATAATACTACTTCAGAATGGACAAGTTGACAGGTTGACATTAAACAGTCTTAATGCCGCCGGCTGAAAATAACATGCAACGTTTCATGTCAGCTTCAGATGAAAAGCCAACTCAATCCATTTAATTTTACCCAGCATACACTGCTCCCTGCTGGCAGAGTCTTTTTATAGAAGCTCTTTCAGTTGATGACCTTTGACCTTTTCCTTTTATTTCCCTGTCTGTTAAAACGCAGTCTACCTGTCTGTTACTCAGGCCTCACAGCATTTTACTTTCATTCTCAGTGGATGTTTAGTTTATAGTCCACACCTCTGCCCTCCCTCCTCCTCCCTCCTTCTCTCTCTGTCTCTCTCTCTCTCTCTCGCTCTCTCGCTCTCTCTCTCTGGGTGCCTGTCTGAGAAATAGAGCAAAGCAGCAAACCTGTTTATCTGCCTGAAACCAGGAAACCAATCAAACGTTGCAAGGGGGGAGAGGATAGAGAGAGACGGAGAAGAAACAGCAGCGTTTGAGGCCATGACAGAGAAGGTGTTTCCACTGCTTTGTGAGTACATGAACCTGAGACTGTGGGGCTGCTGTGACACATGCATGAATGTTACTGGGAGGGTTAGGGCTGTGTTATTATGAGCAAGAGAGGCTGATTGTATGGAGTTAGGAGGGTGGAGCGAGTGAGGAGAAATAGGAGTGGGATGACAAAAGTTGAAACTGTTTCTTTGTTGTCCTCCATTCCTTTGTTGTTAGTTCACTCGTTCTCATAGTTGCAGTGTGACAGAGCTTGAGGAGGGTGAAGGGACAAGGAGTGGACCGTCTCATCTTTGAATGCTGCCTCTGCACACGTCCATCGCTGCCTACTGTGATTTTGTTGGGTTATCATGCTACGGATGAAGGACGGCTGCTGTTTGAGGACGCTAAGATGTGAGCTTCTCAGATGAAGCAGACAACTGACAGAAATCATTGTAAGGACCTCAGAAATTCAGACACTGAGAGCTTCCACTCTTCTCAGCACAGTAGTCGGCTCACGCACAAGGACACACGGGCATTTAAAGTAGTTTATGGTTCACTTCACTCACAGACATCAGCGACATGACGGCAGCAGCAGGTTCAAGCTCCCAGCTCCCAACAAGCGAGGACCGACAGCTGGTGGACAAGGCCCTCAAGAAACTGGACAAGCTCAACGAGCTGTGCACGAACCCCCGCCTGGGCCTGAGGAAAAGTCCGCCGTACCTGCCCGACCTGGTATCTGAGACGACAGCGCTGCTCACGCAGGTTTGGGAGCCCTACAAAGGCTCCAAGGCCACAGGCGGACAGACGCCCCGGGGAGACGAGGCCATCTACCTGAGGGTCCATGTCAGAAACCTGCTGGATAAGACAGACAGGGCCGTGCTGCTGTTCAAAGAAGGACGGGAAAAGATATTTGAGGAGACATCGAGTCACAGGTGAGAGCGCTCCTGGCTCATGGCTACACATTCAGACACATACAAGGAAACCAAATATTAGAGACAAATGTTGGTTTGGAAATATTTGGTTCCTTATTTCCTTTCTGGAAATACTTCTTTCCAAAATGCAATTGGCCAATATCTAACATGAGAAAATATTGATACAAATCATCTGATTCATTCATTCATTCATTAATTCATAATCGTGGTCCACTCTCATTTGTTTTTATTGTTTAGTTGAAACAATAAATTGCAGATTTTTTTTTCTTAATAATGATACAAAAATATTTTAAAGACCAATTCAACCAAAAATACAACATTTTGGTTAAATTGGTCTTAATATTTAGTAAGTTTTTGGCAAATGAATATTAAAATTAAAACAATTTGTTGAAGACTGAATAATTGTGTGTCATACAAACTCCAAAGAACCTTTCTTCTAACATTATTCTTAATATAGTTCGTTTTCTGCCGCATTTTTAAATATATGATCTCGGATATATCTGCCGCAAGTTTGCCGCGTTTGAAATGAATTTTATATTTGGTGCTCACAGCAAGTTTAATAAATATATATGTATATCAATAATGTCATGACTGTGTCTCTGTCAGTGGATTTTTGACACCTCACACAGATCTGATGTAAACTGTTTAAATCAATTATCCATCACGCTTTTGAAGGTTTTCTAAATTTAGTTTTTTAATCCTTTGTGTATCATAGTTGAAATTTCTCTTTGCATTCCAACTTTCTAAAAGACAGATAAAGTATTTGTCAGTTCTAACAGAGGGACGCACAGCCCGTCAATCTTTATGTAGAATGGTGGGACCAGGGCCTTTCAACTAAAGATCTTTAGGAGCATAAGGACCAAAAGTATTCTTCAAATCTAAAATATAAAAAGTCACGTCTGAAAATGTTGCCGTTGTTTTACAGTGTTTTACTCCCCCAGAGAATAAACAATAATTATGACCACTTTCTGTAGCCAAAGTGGATGTTTTGGAGAAGCTGTATCCAGTCACTTTTTAGTTTTAGTGTTGGGACTAATAATGATGATGGAACTAGAGCCAAACCAACATGTTTGTGATGCTAATGTGGGGAAAGTAGAAACAACAGCAACAGTATTTCATCTGAATGGGAGCAGCTCAGGAGAGAGTGTCTTGCATATGTCTATCAATCTATCCATCCATCCATCCATCCATCTATATATCGCTTTTGTCACATATTTCCTTCCAGCTGAAACTATCAGAAAAGCCAAAACAAAAGGTTAATTTATCATCTTGAAGATTCCTCTGCACACGTAAGAGAACAGATGGCCCCCTTCAGTGCAGCCATGTCTGCATGGGCAGTCATGTGGCAAATCTACAATGCAATATGTAAAATGGGGTTTAGACGTCCGGGAAAATTGTGTAAATATTCAATTTTAGTCTAATTTTAAATATCCTGCTGTAAATGTCTTCTTTTTGAGGCTCGGCTGCCGGAGCTCAGCCTGTTGTATAAAACGCTGACTGCTAAACAGTGGAAAACAATAATCGGCCCTTAATAAGTGGACTTTCTGCTCGGCTGTGATGTGAGGCTAAAAACAGAAGTGTGACCCGACTGAGGGCGGAGGCGTCACATCTGACAGAGGAAGGTTTAGCAGCTGGGAGACTTTTGCAAGGATACAACGTTTCAAAGATACTGGTGTGCTGAACAATGGATGAAACACACATATTTGTCAACACATCAGTCAATCACATTCTTTATTGTGCAGTAATAAAAGAAGCAAAACCACACGGTAGAAATACTGTAATAATTTAGAGATAGTATGACAAAAAAATTGAAAATGTCTCACCAGAGTGAGATATTAATAAATACAGAACACAAGTAATTCTGTACATCCTCATTTTTATGTATGACAGAATATCATAATCTCATAGGTTTTTTAAGGAAAATAAGCTACTATAGTTGGAGAAAAAAGGTGTAAAAGTATAACATTTTCCCTCTGAAATTTGAGTAGAAGCATTAAGTGGCATGAAATATCCTCAAAATACTTGAGCTACCTCAAGTGTGAGTAAAACACTTGACTGAAGATATTTCAACTCATCGCAGCATTTTCCAGAACGCAGGCTCAGCTCTGCAGACCTAAAAGTTTTGTCATTGACAAGTATTTGACGAGTGAATATCTTAAACCTCTCTATTGAAATTCTACTTTTTTATTAAATGCACAATGAGTTCTCGGACGCAGGTTTGAATGTAGGAACAGAAACATAGTGTTGATATGCAGATCACTCACGACTCTAGATAGCTTAAAATTAAGTGTGTAAAAGAGCACAGAAATAGAACTGAGGCTAATAGACACTGGTCTGAGCTGACACACTGGCCAGTGGAACATTTTGTGGTGACGAGCGTTCAGCACAGAGCATCCTGTTTGAGAGCGGGTGTGGAAAGTATTGTCTCTGCTTTCTCAACTGAAAGGATATAATATTGAATCTTCCAAGTATTTCTGCTCCTCTAAAACACACAGACTTATTTTAATTTGTCACAGTAATAGAATGCAAATTTGATTTTTATTATGACTTTAATAAAAAAGTATATTTTATTATAACATCTTTAAAAAATATATATATTTTTAATGCAAATAATGTGAATTTTTGGATAAATACACCACAGAGACATTGTGCTTCAAGGTATAATCATATGTCACTACACGTTACTTATCCTTTGAATTTAAAAACAATTGTAGAACATATGTAAGACGACGTGAATGGCTTTTACGTTGACTTTCCATCACAGGGTGACAGTGTGTGGGATGTGGGTCATTTCTTTTATTTCCATGGCCACTGTCTTTTTCTATTTGGCAGCGAAACTGAAAGTCTGCTGTGTTTCATTCCCAGGAGAGACTTGACCAAACTGTCTCTGCTGTTCAGTCACATGCTGTGGGAGATGAGGGCCATGTTTCCAGATGGATCTTTTCAGGGTGACACCTACAAGTTAACCAAGCCAGAGGCCGAGAGCTTTTGGTGGCACTCGTGTGGCAACAAGTGAGTTTTTAAAATGTATCTACACATCAGTCATTTAATTTTTGCATTTTCTGTGTGCAAACATCCACTCCATGTATTCTGGAAGGTGTGTGGTTCCGTGGAACATCTTTAAAGAGCAGCTGCGGAGTGTGCATATGTTTGAGGAAGGGATGGAGTCCATGGCGCTCAAATCAACCATCGATCTCACCTGTAATGACCACATCTCTGTGTTTGAGTTCGACATCTTCACCAGACTCTTTCAGGTGAGCTCAACAATTCATATATAAAAAAGGTATGAATTGATTATTTAAATACAAGAAATGTGATACAATTAATACGAATCTACCAGCAGCAGCAGGCTTGCATAGCTTAGCCTAAATACTAGAAAAAACAGGAAACCACTAGCCATAACAAAATCAATATATACCAGCACTGTGAAAGCTCAGGTCACTCATCATTTGCATGATCCAAAAATGAGTTTGTCATTTCCTCCTGTAATTGGGTTAAATGTCAGACTATTTGTTGGTTGCTTACATGGCAGAGCAGTCTCCACTTCCTCCAAATATCCAGAAATGAAACTGCAATCTTGCAGCAAAAGGGCATTTGAAGTCTGCTGTAGTGACGCCCTGTCAATAGGCCCACGCAACCAACCGTGAGCCAGTCTCAGCTGTCAATCATGGCATTTAACCCAGTTTTTTTGGGCATCAACAATAACAGGATTTGCTGTTGAGCATAAATCTGTGTGAACCAACTCAAATAACAGAAACGGTATTTGAGAAATATTGATTTGATGTTTACTCAATGTCTTATATGCCTGTATGCTAACATGGAGGAGAGGGGTTTATGACCTATGCTGTAACCAGCCACCAGGGGCCGATTGCGGCGCTTTTGACTTCGCCGTCATGTCGTCCATCTTTATTTACGGCCTCAGGTTGCAACCATTATAACAAGCATGAATTTGTGTAATTCATCCAACGTGTTTTTTAACCTGTGAATACATTGAGGTAAAAACTAATCATCAATATACCAGAAAATAAAACATTCCAAGTCACCAAGAAAAGCAGCTTGAGATGAAAATAAAGGAGAGATAAGATCTGTCTTCATACCTAACTAAGCTCACTGTCTGTAGCGTTGATAAGAGTAGTTTATTTTATCTTTGCACCTCAGAAGAAAACAAATGAGCATATTTCCCAAACATTTCTCTCATCCTGAGTATCTTCTCCCTTACAGCCCTGGAAGTCACTTTTAAGGAACTGGAACCAATTAGCAGTGACTCATCCAGGCTACATGGCTTTCCTCACCTACGACCAGGTTGTAGCTCGTCTGGAGCACTACCTGCACAGGCCCGGAAGGTACGGACCTGTTGATCTACATCACTATTAACACAATGTCGAGGTTTGATGGGTACTTGAGTTACGTCACATCTGGAAACTGATCCCAGTCGTGACAAATTTGGTCCCTGAAGTAAAATAACCACTGCAGCAAAGGTTTCAAGCAGATCGATTTTTCATAGTACAAACAAAAGCTAATGAATACACAATAGAAGAAAATACTGAGAGTATTTGTAAAAGGATATTCTAGCAACTTATCTGTGAACTGGAGTTTCTTAATGTTTAGGTCCTGTGATTAACAAGGATCTTTCTCTCTCAGCTATATCTTCAGACTAAGCTGCACAAGAATGGGCCAGTGGGCTATTGGTCATGTGACCACTGAGGGCAGCATTGTCCAGACCATCCCAGAGAACACACCTCTCTACCTGGCTCTCATCGAAGGCTTCAATGAGAGCTGGTCAGAAACACGTGCACAATGATCTCTGAATTATTCTCCTTTTGTCTTTGTGTTTTCTCTCAATGCATAGTGTGTGTGTGTGTGTGTGTGTGTGTGTGTGTGTACCTGCAGCTACCTGTATCCTGATGGCCGTGATGTGAACCCCGACCTGACCGCCTTGTGTGAACCTTGCCAGAGGAGCAAAGTCATAGTCACAGAAGTAAGCGGATGCACTTTGAACATCTTTATCAGCGTCACCGTGGAGTGCCCTCAGCATCTTGAAGCTGCACCAAGACAAAACAAAGATCATATCCTGAGATATCGTTTCCTCTCATCGCTTTCTGCCTCTTGTTTGACTAACCACCCGACAGGAGCAGTACGAGCTTTACTGCGACATCGGCAGCACCTTCCAGTTGTGTAAGATCTGTGCAGAGAAGGATAAGGACACTCGTATTCAGCCCTGTGGGCATCTCCTGTGCCAACCCTGCCTCACAGGCTGGCAGGTATGAAACCCACTGTCACTCTTACACATGCTGTTGTTCAGCTACTGTTACTGCACAGTTTTTAGTTTAGTGGAGTGAAAGAGTCTGGGATGAAGAAATACTGTAATGTTTGTATGTGAAAACCCTGTAGGCTGATGAAGATGGTTATTTACAAAGTATGATCCGTGTTTAACGAAGCGTGTGAGTGATTCCGGTGCCTTGCAAAAATAATCTTAAATAATCAAAGCTGCTTTTACAAGTTTTAAATGTAATTTAGTTAAAATAGTGAGGTACATTTACATTCCTTTACACAAAGACTAGTCCCTGAATGGCTTTAATTTTTTGTGTAAGATTTTTCACATTAATCATTAATTCATTTTACACGTTTCTGTCATTATGCATTGTGTTAAATATAGAATTGCTGAAAACACACTTTTGTCTGAGAAGAACGCTCAGTATAAAAAAAAGAGGTGCAAAAATAGCCACAAATTTAAAAATGAATTCATTAGTCATCAGGGGAAAAAACACATTTAAGAAATATCCAATATATGAAACTGGTACCACCCCACTTCCTGCTTCTGCTTTTGACTTTGAAGACATGCACTCAGAAAGCTGCCGGCACATTACAGCCACGTGCTCGACCACCGTTTCCTACAGTCGACCATACAGTGGCCTCGGATATATTCAGGAGGTTTTTATGTCTCTGCAAAGGTTCAGAGCACTGTGTCCTGACATTTGGCTGAGGACTTCCTGTGTGAGCTGCAGGCTCACATCCTCTTTTAACTGCGTCGGGCACATTCACCCTGCTAAAAAGTGAATGTCAGTGAGTGTGAGAGGCACTAAATGCTTTGCTGACAATCATCCAATGGAAAAGCCAAGAAAAGTTGACCCACATCAAATTCATTGACCTGCCTTAGTGTTACCTCTTTTAAAGGATTTAACAGACCCTTCACAAAATACTCACATTTTGTCATATGAACTCAACTCATTTACACACTAAGTCCAGAGCAGAAGACACTGCTTGGCTCATCATGAGGCCACTTGCACAGGAGTGATCATGAAAGACACTCACTTCTCCATGAACCTTTAAGTGGCTGAGACTAACACAGCAATACAAATATATGAATTGTTCAATTCCCTTTTATCTGATTTAGATTTGTACAAAGCCACAATCGAATCTGTCTGTCGAACGTGCTATGTTCCACCACTCTTCTTCTTTCAGTAAACTGTACACCCTTCTTTTCTTTAAGACAAGTGTGAATATTCCACTACACACAGTTCAAAAGGCCTGAAGCAGCACACAACCACGGGTCTAAAGTGTTTCCATGACCCTGTCTGTCTCCTGTCATAAATTACTATCCAGCAGAAGTCAGTGGGCAACACGTGTCCATACTGTCGCTGCGTCATCAGAGGGACAGAGTCCATTCTCGTCGAGCCCTACTTGGGAGGCAGGGGTCATGTCCAGGAGGAGGAGGAGGAGGAAGAGGAGGAGGACCATGAGGATATTGAACTTGTGGTAAAAGAAATGGCTGCCTTGAGGAAGGTGTGTGAATATGTTTCTGTCAGTTTGGCTCAATTGTATCTTCATCCAACCTCCTAGTTCCCTTCTGTCTCTTCTAAGTCATGTCCTACAATGTCCTAAAATGAAGAAGAAACCGAACTTAGAGCAGTTACACTCACTGGCCGCCTGCTTCACTTTGTCTCCCTCATAGCAACAGTTCTCAAGTTTGGATTACCAGGTGCCCAGCTCCCTCCTCTGGGCTCCACCTCTGCCCCCTAAAAACAGCAAGACCCCCCTCCACTCCTCCCATCCCACCAACCAGCCCCATACACCAGAAGCCAACATGCTGACCAAACACCCCCACTCCGGTCCAGTAAGTTCCACATGTTACTGTGTCACTTCTCGGCAGTTGATAATTTTTCGAGCGTCTCAGAGATGTGCATTCGTGCAGACTTTGGCGAGCTGTGGCGTGAATGTGTGTAGTGGTAGCTGGTGCCTGACATGTTTCCTTGTCCCGAGCAGGCTCACGGTGTCAGTGAGGCGCGGAGGAGACGCAAACAACAAGCAAACAGGTGACACGCTGATCCTCTTGTTTACATTTGCACAAGGAGGAGGTTAAACTTTGATCTGATTCTGAGACTTACCAGATGATGATCTTGACATTCTAGTTTTATTTATAGTCAACATATGGAAGTTTATATTGTCTATGTAGTGAAGCTGCAGTTGAGTGCTTTTTAAGGCTCATGGGTGCGTTTCATATTGTTTATGTTTTAAAGCATTGTATTTTTTATTTTATGATTTGTTAACATACTAAGGAAATTATAAAAGTTGTTTTAAAAAAGTGAATTGGCATCAAATTGTGGACTGTGCCACTAAGTTTCCTACTGTTGTTCAAAAGTACGTTAATTTATTTTAGAAATTCTGAAATATAAGGTGTGATCAGTGATTAAATAAAAACACTGTTGCGTGCTTTCCACTAAGGACTCAGAGGGAGGAGCCAAACAGCAGTGAGGACGATGACTCTGGCGGCCTGAGGTTGCCTATGCCACACCCACTCTCCCACAGGTGATTGACAGCAGTCTCCATGAAAACTGGCTGCTGTAAACCAGTATTTTCCACCTGAGCCTGTTCTGACTTTTAATACTCATCAGTAAACTGAATCAAGCTGATTCAATGTTGGCTCATGTTGTTTTTCAGCGTTGAGCTACTTACAGAAGGGAAGATGTCTTCTTCATCCCAACTTGTCCACAGTAAGTTATTAGCTTCATGTGCAGTGGTCCCATCATACACGTACACTGGAATTATGCTTTTCCAATGTATCTTGCTGACTAGGATGCTTATAGCCTTACTAGTATCCAGTAACAGCTTGATTCTTGCCATTATTGCAGTGCAGTGTGACGGGTACTGATATTGTTTGTTACACCTCTAAAGTGACTACATTGACAACTTATATTGAAATGCAATATGAGAGTAGTTGTAATAGCTTTTTTTTTAAATGTTTTATCCCGATTTAAATAGAAATGTGAGGATTTTACAGCAGAGCCAGAGAGTCTTAAAATTCTGGAATACAACTATATTAATATTTCCTCAATCTTTGATACCTTGTGTGATTTGGAAAAACATCTGTTTGTGTTTGTGTGTAGGTGATGCCGCATGGCTCGGCCCCTCCCATCCAGTCAAAGAGAGACAAAGACGTAAAGGGAGGGAGGAGAGGAGAATCAGTCCCAGAAAGGATAAATTAAGTCTGGGTGAGGTGACGAGAACAATGTCATCCTGACAAAGACTCTGTAAATGAAGAAATGAACGAATCCTCCTTCAGCCTCAGTTGGAATAGTTTTTTGTGTCCTGTTTATCTGTAAATGAGTGTGTGTGTGTGTGTGTGTGTGTGTGTGAGTGCGGCATGTGTGTGTCTGTGTGTATCACTGACAAAAACCTTGTCCATTGAGGCCTCCTGCTGTTTAATAATGTCACTGCCATTATCTCCACAGTAGGTTCAGCACCGATTCATAAATATAGTCACACAATCCTCTCGTTTTCATAATTAAAGTATTTTCAATCCAATAATAAAAACTAATGAAAGGCTTGATATTGGAAAATGTAATTATCTGAACAAAAAAAAGGGAGCAATTAAGAGTCAAATCGTGAAACATTAGAAATATGCTACCTCATCTTTTAAACTTTAAAGCTATGGTGTTCTTATTATTTATGAAAGTAACTAAAGGTCGAAATCAATCTTCAAAATGTTTATGGTACTAAAACCAAACAAATAAACCTGTAACTGACACATACTTGAGCTTCCATGTGGTTTCATTTTTTTGGTTTTTGTTACTTTGAAATGAAAATATGAACAGAAATGACGGTGAACACATACCCAATGGTTTTATTGTGTTTTTGTATGTTTCGACACATGTGTGCTGAGTCTGGATTTGTGAGGGGGAAATGTCAGAGGAGACAAGTCACGAGAGAAAGAGAAGGAAAAGAAAAGAAAAGAAAATGGAAGAAGCGAGGACAGAACACGTTCTTTCTTCAGGGGTAGGCCTCCAGGGTTCTTTCAATCCAGCCCAGGAACTCGCACAGCTTGACGTAGACGCCGGGGTAGTTAGGTTGGGCACATCCCTGACCCCATGACACCAGGCCGTAGACTTCTCCACGGCACACCAGAGGGCTGCCGGAGTCCCCCTGACAAACGGTGGAGATACACAATGAGGAATTCTCCTGCCCACACAGAGATTTTAGTCCAGAACAACTTTGGTGAAACTCACGTTGCACGCATCTCTGCTTCCATCCATGAACCCGGCACACACCATCCTGGGTGAGATCATATCAGGATAGGACTTCATACATTGCTCCTCATCAACTATGGGCACGTCCATGCACTGCAGCAGTGTTGGCAGGTACACCTCTACATTTGACAGGATATACGCATTAGTCAACAAATCACACACGAAAACCAGTTCACTACTTAAATGTAAATGTTCTTAATTGCTTTCCACTACAGGGAATCTGAGCCGGTGACAGAATCAATCTCTTAAAAGCAACACAGACAACATTATTTGTCAGTCAGATTGTATTTTATAATTAAAATCACAATTAGAAACGAACCTTCTCCATCCCGGGCAGTGTTCCCCCAGCCAGACACAGAGCAGGGGGTCCCCGCCACTGGACAGCTTGTGGGCAGTGGGATGGGTGCGACTGCGTTGGTCACCTCCACAGGATGGTAGAGCTTGATCAGCATGATGTCAAAATCCAGAGTCTGGTAGTCATAACTGCACACCGAGAGAAATGCATAAAAAGGATCATTAAGTCATGCAGAAAGCAAAAGAAAAGGCCGGGTGGTTAAGTTCTTCACTCACTTAGGATGCCAGATGATGGTGTCGGTCTTCATGAGCTGCTCCGTGCCCTCAAACTTTCGCAGGTCATGTTCTCCCAGCATGACCTGCATGGCGTAGGGACTGAAACGAGAGGTCAAATATGTGGGGGCCGAAAACGCTTCTGTGCATAATGTATCTTAAAATGCTACATCAATTTAATTTCCTGTTTGCTAATAATATTCTGCACACGTGCTCCTGAACTGATAAATCATTAGTTTTACACCTATGAATGTGTTGGTTGTACCTCAAAGGGGAAAATGCAGAAAGAAAAATCCAGCAAAACAAGCCGTGAATTTGAAAAAAATAAATGGCAACAAGAGAAAACAATACATGTCGTGATATGTGATAGGATTCTCCAGCGGTGGATGCTTACTTGTACCAACAGTGGGCAACAGACAGCACCCACTGGTTGTTGATGAGCACCCCGCCGCAGAAGTGGTAGCCATAGTTGAGGGAGGCCATGAAAGGACGGGAGTGAGCAGCACACTCGTGTCCGCCAATGATGCGTCCATCCTCACGGGGAACTGCCACTGTAACACACAGACACAGACAGACACACACGGACACACACAGACACACACACAGTGGATGAAACCAAGAGCGACATGACAGAGATTCATGTTTTAAAGTCATTATCCACAATTTACCATCACACTTTTTAAAATGTTTGACATGAGTATAGAAATATGCAGCTGTGCATGTGTGTGTGTGTGTGTGTTTATGGCGTGCATGCGTCTTAGTGAATGTGTGTATTCGTGTTACCAGCAGCCCCGACCATCAGCAGCAGAGCCAGCAGTCTCATTGTGTCTGTTGAATGATCGATCAGAAGACACTCGGACACATCCCGGCTGACATTTATATCCCATCAGCCCTAACGCACTCAACCTTACCCACTCCCCCCCACCCCCCACCCCCCCCCACCCGCCACCTCCCTCTTTCCGTCGACCACATCTGTGTCCTGACACTCTCCTGTGCTTATCGCCTGGCACCGGGCATCAACCCAGATCTGCTCTCTTATCACGCTCCTGCATTTTCTTGTTTGCCCAATTCCGCCCCCTGACAGCTTCACCCCCTGCGGTTATGTCATCTGTGCCCCTCATTTACGAGTGTGGCAGAAGGTCTCTCCGATATCACGATACCCGTGTACGCTTCTCTCTAGGTTGTTTGATATAGAACAAGATTCGTACGGGGGCTGTTAGTTGACTCCACTTTTGGCTGCCCTTGAACATGGTCAGGTGATAAGGAAGGTGAGAAAGAGCTCATCTGGTGTCTCAGAGGCAGGAAAATAACAAGCTGTTTTCTGCTTTTCTGCCCTGGCATAGAAGTTACATGACTTTAGAGCTCCCAATCCATGAGGTATAATTCATTCTGCTGTACAGAATGAAAAACTGGTTGCAACAGTTAACTAAAAAAATTAAAAAAGATGGACTTAAGTCTGTCAGAAGGAAATACAAGATATTGATTTAAATATGGGATGCTGAAGAAAAAACGTCGTCAGATAATTTAAATAAGAGGAATAATACAGAGTTCCTGGTGACATCCCTTAACTGCATTTACATTTACTAAAAGGGTTATTATCTCTGATCATTAAAGATCCTCTAGGTATTTTTATTTCATAGGGCAAGTGTACAATTACCTCTTCAAAGCATATTAGATGATTCCAGTGATTTTCGTACAATTAGGAGCCTCTCCTGTTCTATTGTATATACAGAGTCACATTTACTAAGGTGACAAATGGAAAAAATCTCAAGGCCAAAAACATTTGAGATGTTGCTCATACATCAGCAGAATTAACTTGGCACATAGGAAGACGAGTTTATTTCACAGGGGCAGGAGAGAAAAGAGATTTGCATGTGGGTGGGAGGAATTGGGTGGAGGGATAAAGGTGAGGGGAGTTTAAAGGAGGGGGGGGGGCATGGAAAGTCACAGATGGGTTAAAGTATAAATGCAGTGAGAAACAGAGGATTCACGTACAGTCTGGTTCGTAGGAAGGCTCGAGGCAGCCACAAGATGATTGGCCTGATTGTTCTCGCGCTCCTGGGAGCTGCAGGTAAAGCTCAGCTGAAGGTCTTAGAATAAAAAATCGATTTGAAGTCTGTCACACATGAAGTGTTTTACATTTTCTTCACACCACAGCTGCAGCCCCTATGGACGACAAGATAGTAGGCGGCTACGAGTGCACCCACCACTCCCAACCCTGGCAGGTGTCTCTCAATATCGGCTACCATTACTGTGGCGGCTCCCTCATCAACGACCGCTGGATCGCCTCCGCTGCGCACTGCTGGCAAAAGTTTGTGTCACCCTCATGCGTTCATGCTGTTCTCACGAGAATTTCAAGGTCTCAACATTCGCCGTCTCTTTCAGCCCCTACTCCCAGATCGCAGTCTTGGGCGACCACCACATCTGGCTGAACGAGGGCACGGAGCAGTACATGTCGGTGGACGCCATCTATTGGCACGAGAACTACGACTACACCACCCTGGACTTTGACATCATGCTGATGAGGTTGGCTCACCCCGCCACCATCACCCAATACGTCAGGCCCGTCGCCCTGCCCAAAGCCTGCCCCGCGGCCGGGGACATGTGCACGGTGTCCGGATGGGGCAACATCTACACTGATGAAGGTGACCTGATGTTATTCATCTCTGATTCTTACACACGGCACAGAAATGTAAAAAAAATGATTACACACAGGCCTTCAATTAAAAGTAATTGTAGAAAAAGCTGTTAATGCACTAAACACATCTCTAGAACCATTTTTAAACAATCGATACGATACCTATTGAAAAGTTGTCCACTACCAGTTGTCAGTCACTACACGTTCATGTGTTTTTGGGGCGTAGCTTTGATAAGAGCGCAGATGGGAGGGGGTGGGATGTATCGTTGGCACTGGGGCCTGCTCCTGCTCTTCCGGGATTACCAACCCTAGCTTTAACTCCAACATTTGTCTTTCTTTTTCTGCTCTCACCTGCAGTGTTCAACCCATTCAACCTCCAGTGTGTGAAAGTCCCCATTCTGTCCCAGGAGGACTGTGAAGGCTCCTACCCCGGCAAGATCAGCGGCCGCATGGTGTGCGCTGGATACCTGGAGGGCGGCAAGGACTCTTGCCAGGTATGCAATTTAATGGTCAGGCAGAACGACTATATGTATACTTGGAATTACATATTAGATTGAATCTTCTTAATCTACCGCTTGTGTCAGGGTGACTCAATTACACAGCACATTAAATGAGGCTGTGGACGTGTAGAGTAAAAAACAATTGAGCATGCTGATGTGATGATGGGAGAAATAACCTTCATTTCCTCCCTCCCCCCTGCTCAGGGGGACTCTGGTGGTCCTCTGGTGTGCAATGGCGAGCTGCATGGTATCGTCTCCTGGGGCCAGGGCTGCGCTCAGCCCAACTTCCCGGGCGTTTACACCAAAGTCTGCTCTCTGTTGCCCTGGATCAACAACATTCTCAGCACATACAGCTAGACTGTGATCAGTCATCACGGAACTACATGACAGAGGGGAACCAGTGAAGGAGACAGGAGGTGGTGGTGGGTGGTGTCAGAGGGGAGAGCAGCTGAGAGAAGAGAGAGAGAGAGAGAAATTTGTTCCGTCAGGGCACAGTCAATAAAATCTTCCATTTTATAATGCATCACTGTGTTGATTTCTGTTGACAATACTGTTACTACTTTTAATACACATGCTGCCAGGCAACTATATTACTGCTTAAGAAATTTCTGAATACTTCATTTCAAATCATTGGTAAGACTGTAAAAATAAATATACCCCACAGTCAGATAATAAGAGCGTATGTCCATCTGTGCATCCATTATCTAGAATGCTGGAGCCAATCCCAGCTGACTTTGGTTGAGATGTATGTCAGACAAACACCTACGATCAATTAAGAGTCGGTTCTTGGACTGAGACAGAATCCCATAACACACGATCACAGAGTGATGGTGTGTTATGGGATTCATTCTGTATTGTTCCTAAAACGTTTGTGCTCAAAAGAAGGAGGGTAGAAGAAAAGTATAATTTGAAGAAATGATGCAGGACAAGCTCAAAGTCTGTCCCTTGTTTGACCGAGCGCCTGACGGTGTCATTCAGACCAGGGTGCGAATTATCTTTTTGTCTCTAAGGGGGTCTCTATCTCATGAAAAAGTTGGCGCACCACGCACATAGCCTACCAAGGCTAAACAATGAAATAGCCTGGGCGCTAGCAGCGCTTTTGCGCATCGTAGGCATAGGCTGTATATAACTTGACACACGCACACAAGAGACAGACACATTTTTGTACAGAAATTGATTTATTTGAATTAATTTCAATATATTATTGATTGTAATAGTCCATATATATGTAGCCCTATAGTCAATTCCCTGTTAAGACTCGGCTTTTACCTGAGTTCACTTTAAACCACCTGAATAATGTCTACTAATGGAAATGAGGAGTCCATAACACATTGTCAACTATTTACAAATAATGTATTTAACCAAAGCAGTCATGTAGTTGAAATAATAATGATTCTCTACCGGAAATAAGATGTAGTTATGTTTAGGCTATTTGAACTATATTTAGTCCCTGTATAACAAACTCAATGGATATGGGCACTAGGCCAATAATGACAATAGCAATCTCCCTTATCAATTAACTGCATAAAACAGCACTTCACATTTAAAACTGAATTATCAATATGGGAGCTAATAATAGGCCACACAGAATAGTAACTGTCACAAAACTATCCCTAGTATAACATAAACTGTGTTCACATGAAATTACAGTCACCTGTTACAAACAGGAACATCATACAGGTATAAAAGAAAATACAAAAGCCGTCACTGGAAAGGCACAAATAAAACGATCAGTTCAACCCCCCGTTGCAGGCCTGTTAACTGGGTTCTTTGGCGCCCAATAAGGGCTACTCACAACCACCACGTTTGTGGCGCGTGCACCGATAATATTGCCTTCAGTAGGTCCGCTAGCATCCACACGTAGCTAACCGGCAATCGTTCCTGGCCAACTGGTCGTCCCACGTAGCTGAATGGAACCGCTAGCGTTCCCGGTAGCTAGCGGTGCTATTCAGTGGCGTAGCTCCAACTAGGCTGCCTTAAAGGAACCACGAGCGTCCGGGTTGCTCGGGTGCTATTTGAGCAACACGTTATCTTGCTAGGTGGCGTCACCTTCTTAATACTGCTGTAGTATTCTTATTAATTTCCCTCTTTTACTACACTGTTACTTCAACTCAGTCGGTCTCCTTTCTTATTTTGTATTGAATTTGTATTTTCACTGAGACGTTATCCTGCACATTACATTAGCTGCAAATTGTTTTTGTACATGAATGATTTTGTATATATTGTGTTAGAAGTGATTATTATGTTGAATAAAGTGATGATCTGCTCTGATCTGATTTTACACATTGAAGTCCATTGAGTTGCATTGTGGGTAATTGGGCATCAGGTTTTTCAAAGAATTAAAACAATCTAATATATTTTTTATTATAGTTATAATAAATACCATATTTTTTAAGGTTTTCACAGGATTCACCATGATGAATTTATGCATTACGGTTTAACATTCCATTTAATAGGGAATTTGAATGTTAATGTTATTGTATCCCCGAGCATTACATTGTACTGAAGGGAGGATGAAAGCTCTCTGGGAACTATCATTTAAGACGACACATTTCAAGTATGTATATCAGCTTATATTGTGTAAATAAGCAAAGTAAATAAAAACAAAAACTGCAGCAGGTGATATACCTATTTTCTGTACAAAAGGAACTTGAGGATTTTATATTATGAGAGGGACAGTTCATTTCTAAACGATTCCACGGGAGAACTGATGCTGCACAGTGACATGTTCAGACATGCTCCCTCAAATTGGTGCCCCCCAAAATACACACACAAACTGTCATGCATCCCCAAGAACTTTTTGACTGTATACAGATGCACACACAGGCAGACAAAATTGTAAGCTATAAAAAACAATAATCCAGGAGGATGTTTTAGATGCTGGCTTGCCTGTCCACGGAGCCACGGGTGGTGACATCAGCAAATGTCCCTACTATGCTGCCAAAATGAGTAGGTTTTTATACTTCTCTTTGTATGCATCCTGCTGCTATGAGGAACTGTTGTGAGTTTGTTGTTGTTAAGGTTTGTTTTTCTCTTTGTTGTGCATCCAGCGGGCTGTCACACGGTGCCGTCACACAGTCACACACACAGTGCGACTCAAACACACGGCAAAAACCTTTACGTCTTTTGATTTGAAATAATGAAATTCTCAGACTGGAGTTAATTTTGATTCTTTATAATAATAAGCTCTGCAGAGTTTATACAACAAGCACGGGTCCTCAAAATGGAACTGGCCGCAAGTTCCCAAAAGCCAGAACTTATACAAAGAGGCGTTTCATAAGACATAATATACAAAAGAAGACATGAATGACATGAGATCATCATTTGTGTCTTATCTGCTTTGTTCGTCCGTCCGCGGTACGAGTTGGAAGAAAAACATCACCAAATAAGGGTTCCATCCTGTCAGGTAGACAGTATCACAGCACTGAGACACCTAGTCAGGGGGATTTGCACAGCCTCAGGCACTGGTCAGTGGAATTTTCCTCCACAGTCTCAACAAGGAAACAAATGTCCCGCTCACCACAACTGCTCTGTTTTCTTGTCAAGCTGAAGCTGTTGGTTGAAATCAGCCATCGGTCAACTCAAATCACTGCACATATCTTTCCTGACACTTTCAGGGACCGTCTGAAATCCGCCACTGGACAGAACCATCTCCCTCTTTGCGAAACACCTGTAGCTCTGTCCAGTTAAGCGGCCACTGCCTCTTCATCATCATCATCATCATCATCATCATCATCATCAATAACTTTGTAAGTTTCCTTGTAGACTGTTGTAACGGAAAGCAGCAACTGTAACGCATACTCGGATATAATTTAATTATGTATTTTTATTAATTGAATTTTTATTTATTTATATTGTTGATTTAACTTAAATGTCTTGTGTGTGAGTTGTAATTCATGAATATTTATTTAAAATAAAGTTAATGTGTGACTGAACACTTTCATCTTCGGAATCTTTGCCTTTTTTGAAACAAATATATCGTATTTGACATATTTTACTCATATTTATCAAAAAAAAATCCATATTATTCAGGCTCTTATGCAGATTTGTGACTTTTCTCTCAAACAAATTGTTTATTTTGACAATAAGTTAGTTGATTGATACTTTAAACTATCGCTTCTCTGACTTCAATACAGCGATATTCTTGGTATTAACCCAGCTTTATCAGATTCCTACCAGTCTATAACCCGGATTCAGACCTGGATTTATTGTTTAAAGAGTAAATATCACGTTATCTTCATCAGTAGTGAGAATGCACTCTCATCGTGTCATGACGGAGGTCGAGGAGTCAAAAGCTCATTTAGTTTTATAAGATCTAAAATATAATCATGAAGAGCTTTAAAGCTTTAGAATCAAACATTGAGTCGGTGTGACGTGGCTGAAATTAGTTTTTAGGTGATCCGAAATTAATTCAAGATGAGACACGATTAGATAAAAGTTTATTGATCCACACAATACCTGTTGGGATTGAAGCGTAGTAACTGAGATTTTTGTGACCCTAACTTCAAACCTAGGGGTACCCACAATGCCTCACGAATCACCGGCAAGCTGGGAGAGGTACCCACAAATGTAGTATTTTCTCCATTAATAAGGTTGAATATAATATCTTAGTTTGATATCATTTCAATGTATTATGGTAATTTCTCAACAGCCTTAAAACAAAAGGTTGCGATGCGCTAACTTTAGCATGCTAACGGTCTTTTTTTTTTCCACGATAATACCTAGTGTCACATCACACCAGCCCTCTTGGAAGCCTCATGATGCACTTGATTGAATATCAGCAAGGAACTGAACCTAACTGCTCCGCTAATAACAAAGCATGTTGTCTACAGAACTCTGCTAGCCTGAAGCTCTGAGCTGTTGATTCATACGTGAAATAAGGCTGAGCAGCCGAGCTTTTCAGTTTCAAATGTCATTGATTCACCTGCATTTGCAAAGATTTTATTTGGATTTTTTTTAAATTGTCCCTTTAGTAACGTCAAACCATATCATTGGTTTATATAAGATCTCAAACATTTTAATTACAATAACATCCCTGGCAAAACGTTTGACTCGTCTGTTTACAATGACCACGTGGCAGGTTTTTTGAAGGGCAGTCCCAATTCGTAGGGGAAGATTCCAACCACCACAGGGCCAAGGATTGAGTTGGGATTAGGCCGAAGGACTTCTGGCCGTCCCCGGCTGCGCCTGCTGTTCGGGTGGGTGCAGAGATTTTGAAGAATCTCACGGGAAGCAGAATGAAAGTCTCCATGTTTCTTGTGCAGGTTGTCAGAGGTTGTGGAGGGATGGACTAAAATGCTGCCGCTCCTGCAATTTTACTTGACTGATCTTGGCTTCCGTGAGCTCCAAACTGTATTTCTTACTTTTGGCCCTCTCTGTTTTAAGAGCATAGGCCAAATGAACGTTTTTCATTTTTTGTTTTTCAATAGAGGCAGTGTTACTAATTCTCTCCTCCAAGACGGCCCTTTTTATCTGTTCCTGACCTAGGGTGTCTTCGAGCTGGGCCTGTTTCATCTTGCTCTCTGACTGTTGTGTCCTGAGCTCATCAACTATATATTGGAGCTTGATGGCTTGATTCTTCAAGAGGACATCTTCTTTCTGTGCCAGGAGTTCTTCATTCCGCCGAGAGTGAGCTCTGTCTCTCTGAACTAATCGGTCATATTTGGCCTCCATGGCCTCTAACTTACCCGTGATATGCTTGTTCTCCATCCTGCATGTTTCCTTGTCATTCATCAGTTCCTCTGTGTCTGCTGGGCCACTCTTTAGCCTCTGTAATTTCTTATTTAGTTGCAAGAACCTGGCTTTCTCCTTCTTCGCTTGTTCCTCCAGTTTACCTTCTAGCCTCTTATTCTCAGAAGCCAGCTGTTGGTTTTCAACAATGCTGGCTTCATTCTTAAAGATAATGTCATCTTTCTGCAACAGAGTTTCTTTACATGTGGCTTCCATGGCCTCTAATTTACCCATGATATCGTTGTTCTGCAGGCTTAGTGTTTCGTTGTCATGCATCAGTGACTCTCTATCCGCTTGGCCTCTCTTTAGCCTCGCTAATTTCTTATTTAGTTGCAAGAACCTGGCTTTCTCCATCTTCACTTGTTCCTCAAGTCTGCTGCAAGCCTCTCTGTCTTCCTGGTGCTGCTGCACAGCATCCTTCTGTTCACCTTGTAGCCTTTTGTTCTCAGAGACAACTTGTGTATTCTCCATCTTCAAATTGTCCAGTTTAGCGGTGTAGTCCTGGTCCTTGATTATGGCAGCTTCACGAGCAAGGTGTATATTTTTTTGAGCATCTTCAAGTTCACCTTGTACCCTCTTGCTCTTGGAAGCCAGGTGATGATTTTTCTGAGTCAGATCGTCAAGATCACGCTGCTTGGAGATGTTGGCCACATGTCTCTCACGTAAAGCCTCGGCAAGTTCACTTCGTAGCTTTTTGTTCTCAGAAGCCAACTGATGGATTTCATGGGTCAGAGAGTCTAGTTTATCTCTTTCCACCAATTGCTCCGATAAGGCGGCGTCACCAGCGAGCTGCATCTCTCTTAGAGCATCCTCCAGTTCAACTTGTAGTCTCTTGTTCTCCGAAGCCAACTGTTGGTTTTCATGGGTCAGATTGTCCAGTTTGTCTGCATCCTTCTGCTGCTGGATTAGGTCATCTTCAATTTGGGCGTTTTTTCTTTCACTGTTTCCCAGATGTGCTGTTAACTCATCGACCGAATGTTGGAGCTCAACAATGATGGCTTGATTCTTAAAGATAATATTATCTTTCTCTGACACTGTTTCTTTACATTTAGCTTCCATAGCCTCTAATTTACCCGTGATATCATTGGTCTGCTGGCTCAGGGTTTCCTTGTCACACATCAGTGCCTCTCTATCCGCTGGGGCTTTCTTTAGCCTCTCTAATGTATTATTTACTGGCAAAAACCAGACTTCCTCCTTCTTCACTTGCTCCTCAGGTCTTCTGCAAGCCTCTCTGTCCTCCTGATGCTGCTTTCGGGCAAGCGCTTTCTCCTGAAGGGCATCTTCAAGTCTGCTTCTTGGCGTCTTGTTCTCAGAAGCCAGCTGTTGATCTTCATGATGCTGTTGGTCTTCCCCTGACCTGCTATCAGCCCTTTCTGCCTTCATGTGCTCAATTGTTGCTTCCCGACTGGATGTTTGAGCTTGCTCTTGTTCATTCTTGAAGAAGATTAGTTAAATTAATATATTTAGCAAATCATTAACATGTTGATTTTACTCTTCTGCTTGTATAGCTGAACAAACTCGACAAAATTACGAGTTGTTCTGGGTTTGTACCCTCATGGTTGAATGCACTTATTGTAAATTGCTTTGGATAAAAGCGTCAGCTAGAGAAAATGTAATATAATGTATTGTAAACATTCCAACTCGACAGATTTACAAGTAAATGATACAGACAACACGGAATGATTGAAATTTAGTTAATGACTGAAATTGAGTCAATAATATATTAAACTAACTTAAAAGAGATACACATCTAAAGAAAAAATGAATGTTACTAACAAGGATAGTTCATGATTTATACATTTTCTGATTGTTGTCATTTTAAGTCTAAAGGATGCAGCTGTGTTTAAGTCAAAGAAATAATTATTTGTGTGTGAGAATTGTTTCTATCTATTTTGTATCTGAAGACACACACTTACCTCGTCAAAGTCCTTCTTAATGTCCTGAATACTAGAGCCCGGCGAGATCAGCGGAGACTGAAACGTAAACTAATTGTGAGTTTGTTGTTCATTCTTGAAGAATATTTGTGAAGTTGTATATTTATCAAATCATTAACATGTTTATTTTACTCCTTTGTATGTGATGTAAAAGACTTACCTCCTCGATGTCAGAGAGAGAGGCATGTTCCTGCAAAGTCTCTTCCTCAAGTTCCTCTGGGATCTCCTCCTCAAGTTCATCTTCAGTCTTCTCAAGTTCCTCTTCAATCTCCTCCTCACTTTCCTCTTTAGTCTTCTCAAGTTCATCTTCAGTCTTCTCAAGTTCCTCTTCAATCTCCTCCTCACTTTCCTCTTCAGTCTTCTCAAGTTCATCTTCAGTCTTCTCAAGTTCCTCTGGGATCTCCTCCTCAAGTTCATCTTCAGTCTTCTCAAGTTCCCCTTCAATCTCCTCCTCACTTTCCTCTTCAGTCTTCTCAAGTTCATCTTCAGTCTTCTCAAGTTCCTCTGGGATCTCCTCCTCAAGTTCATCTTCAGTCTTCTCAAGTTCATCTTCAGTCTCAAGAGGAGAGTCTGGCGAGCTCAGCGGAGACTGAAACGTAAAATAATTGTGAGTTTGTTGTTCATTCTTGAAGAATATATTTGTAAAGTTGTATATTTATCAAATCATTAACATGTCTATTTTACTCGTCTGCTTGTATAGCTGATCAAACTTGACAAAATTACAGGTAAATGATACAGACAACACATAATTTTTGAATTCTCATGAATAATACATTGAATGCAATGAGAAGAGTTACACGTCTAAGGAAAACTGATTGTTATTGACAAAGGATAATAATTTGCTCATTAATTATTTGTTAAATGAATTAATAAATAATTCACATTTACATTTTCTTCACTGTTGTGTAGGAATTGTTGTATATTTTTATATCTGATGTCACAGACTTACCTCCTCGAAGTCAGAGGGATAGTCATATTCCTGCAAAGTTTCTTCCTCAAGTTCCTCTTTGATCTCCTCCTCAGATTCATCTGCAATCTCCCCGTCAAGTTCCTCTTCAGTCTCCTCCTCATGTTCCTCTTCAGTCTTCTCAAGTTCATCTTCAGTCTTCTCAAGTTCCTCTGGGATCTCCTCCTCAAGTTCATCTTCAGTCTTCTCAAGTTCATCTTCAGTCTCAAGAGGAGAGTCTGGCGAGCTCAGCGGAGACTGAAACGTAAAATAATTGTGAGTTTGTTGTTCATTCTTGAAGAATATATTTGTAAAGTTGTATATTTATCAAATCATTAACATGTCTATTTTACTCGTCTGCTTGTATAGCTGATCAAACTTGACAAAATTACAGGTAAATGATACAGACAACACATAATTTTTGAATTCTCATGAATAATACATTGAATGCAATGAGAAGAGTTACACGTCTAAGGAAAACTGATTGTTATTGACAAAGGATAATAATTTGCTCATTAATTATTTGTTAAATGAATTAATAAATAATTCACATTTACATTTTCTTCACTGTTGTGTAGGAATTGTTGTATATTTTTATATCTGATGTCACAGACTTACCTCCTCGAAGTCAGAGGGATAGTCATATTCCTGCAAAGTTTCTTCCTCAAGTTCCTCTTTGATCTCCTCCTCAGATTCATCTGCAATCTCCCCGTCAAGTTCCTCTTCAGTCTCCTCCTCATGTTCCTCTTCAGTCCTCCTCTCAATTCCCTTTTCAATTCCATTCATGATATCCTGAAGAAGAGAGTCTGGCGGGCTCAGCAAAGACTGAATCGTAAACTAATAATTAGTTTGTTGTTCAGTCATGTTCATTCTTGAAGAATACTTCTAAAGTAGTAAACTGACTGTTATTAACAAATGATAATAATTTTCTCATCAATTATTTGTTTTATAAACTATTTCATAATTTATACATTTTCTGATTGTTCTAATTTCAAGTCTAAAGTATGTAGGTGTGTCTTGTACGACTTGTTTATATCTTTTAGTATCTGAAGAAACACATTTACCTCTGCAAGTTCCAAGTGATAGTCAGATTCCTGAAAAGGTCTCTTATTAGTTGCCTTCTCAGTGTCCTGAAGACTATAGCTTTTGAAATTATGAGTAGTCACCACTGTAGATTTGCATGTGTTTTCTGAAGATTCCTCAGGTTTTAGTGTGGACAAGACTCTGTTTTGATCAACTACTACAGTTTGCAAGGTGATTTAAACCTCCACAGTGTGTTTTCATCCTTTTATGCTGTTGGCTCTCTGATGTCTATTATATAAAGGAATATGTCTATTATGTGACAGAATATAAAGTCATTTTATTAATGTGTGTGTGCCTCTGTATGTGTATGGAGTTTGCCTTTGATTGTTGGTTCATAAAAAAAAATTTTGCAACGTCAGCTGTTCTGACAGGCCGATGTTTGCTGGAAAAATTATAAAACAATATTGTATAAATGGAAAGGGTTGACACCACTTTTATATTTTCTTCTTTATCATAATTTATTCCAGGTTATTGGTTAACATTTTTAGAAAACTGTTTCTGGGTTTGGTTTTTATTTGTTATATTAACTTTGCTGTTGAGTTATGTGACGTTTGTCAATAATTCTTGAGAATTATAATGTAAAGAGACTTAAAAACTAGGGATGCACCGATTTATCGGCCGAACATCGGTAGCGGCCGATATTCGCCTCGTTTACTGATATCGGCATATCGGTAATAAACTTGACTTTCACCGATATCATTGGCCGATGTTCATATTTGTGGTAAAACCGCTGGGCACGTGCCGCGGCTGGGGGAGCAGTCGCTCCGTCGCCCTCCTCTCCGCGCCGCCGGAGGCTCAGTGTGCGGCACCGGGAGGTTCTCATCCGATGCCGCCTAACGGCGTCACTGGTGGGGGGGCTTTCTTTCTCTTGTACCGCGGGGCGGTGTCCATCGCCGGTGCGGAAGAAGGGCCGTTGGAGGGGACCGGGTACGCGGTCAGCGGCGGCCACTCTGGACGCGTGTCGGGCCCTTCTCGCGGATCACCTCAGCTACGGCGACCGCTGGGGGAACCCTCCGGCTGGCGCCTAGCAGCTGACTGAGAACTGGTGCGGACCAGGGGAATCCGACTGTTTAATTAAAACAAGCATCGCGAAGGGCCACGGTGGGTGTTTACGCGATGTGATTTCTGCCCGACACTCAAAACAGGTAAAACTGAGGAGGGCTTGTTAAGTTATCTTGACTCACGCAGTGTAACTTGGTGTAAAAAGTATGAGCGTAGCGTCTGCTTAAGTACTTTATTCTCATGTGCACCGGCTCTATTCATCCGTCTCATGAACAGGTAACAAGGGAACTGACAACATACGTCATACACACAGAAGCCGTAACACATCTAATAAACGGGCAATACTGCTACCGTAAATCAATGAGAAGAGCGTTCTCTATAATGATACTTTAACAGGGCTGTTTTAGACAGGGTGAAAAGGTACTGTTTTAAATTACCCTTGTGGTATTTTGACCAAAATATGTTACAGACATTTCATTAAGATCCCAAGGTAACATTTCAACTTGCGGTAAAATGGGCATAATATGTCTCTGTTAAATAAAGTTTAGTTAAATCAAAGATTGTTTCATAAATCTGATTCAATCTGTGCTCATTAAAAGATAAGAGCGATGAAGGGCTGACATTTTTTTAAATAGTGCTTTCTAAATAATTATTTAATTATTTTTCTGGCACAAAAGGGTGAATGAATAACAACAAAAATAAAATAAACAAATATCGGTATCGGTATCGGCTATCGGCCAGATTGTTATTTTAAACATCGGTATCGGCCAAGAATTTCCATATCGGTGCATCCCTATTAAAAACCTCATACATTAAACGCCAGGTAATACATTTCCTATACTTTTCCAATGGTAGTAAGTCTTTATTTATTTTTTCAAAGGAACCAGACAATCATCTCTAACTTCAGTGTGTTTGACTCTTCTGTAATTGCACTGATTTACAATACACTTTTAACAAGGAAGTGTTCAACAAATTTTCTCTGAAGAACATTTAATGAATTTAAACTATGAAATTATGGCACAAAACAAGACTCAATATTCTGCTTTGAAAGATTTTATTTGTCAAAGTGTCCAGTGCAAGAGAAGGAGCATGAACAGCAAATGATGTTGAGCTGCTCGACTGAACTTTTCTTCAATCACTTAGTAGCTGGCCATGGTGGACTCCAGCCAGTCGTTGAAGAGGCAGACCTGAAGAAGAAGAAGAATCAGAGTTAGATCAGTTCATCAGTGTCTCACTGTGGATTAAATATCTTTCTCTTTGGATAGTTACCTTGGCGTAGACACCAGGATTACCATACTCAGCACATCCGTAGCCCCAGGACACAACACCCTGCAGCTCACCGTTGCACACGACGGGGCCACCGGAGTCACCCTGACACAAGCGGAAGATTCAGAGGATTCAGTTTAATATGTAATTCCAAGAATACATATAGTCGTTCTGCCTGACCATTATATTTCCCACCTGGCAAGAGTCCTTTCCTCCCTCCAGGTATCCAGCGCAGAACATGGCATCGGTGATCATGCCAGGGTAGGCGTTATTACAGTCGCTGAAAGACAGGATGGGGATGTCCAGGCACTGCAGCTTGTCGCCGTTAGCAGCTGGAGAACAAGACAGATTTAGAAGGAGTTGCGCTGCAGACATTGAGAGAACAATGCAGGAATATTACTCACAGGAGCTCATGGTGTTGCCCCATCCAGAGACTTTGCACATGGTGCCAGCGGGGGCACAGCTGCTGGGCAGAGCCACAGTCTGCACGTACTGGTTGAGGGTGGCGGGCTTGCTCAGCTTGATGAGCATGATGTCGTTGTCGATGTTCCAGGAGTCGTAGTTGGGGTGACGGATGACACGGGAGGAGCTGATGAACTGCTCGGTTCCCTCATTGACCCTGATGTGGTGCTCGCCCATACGCACCTCCACGCGGCTGCAAAGGAGAGAGAGGGTTGTTTTGATGGTGACTTTCATGATGCTGTTTAAACACAATGATATCTGCATGAAAAACGTTGTCTTCATAGCATCAAGGAGAAACTCACGACTTGTAGCAGTGAGCAGCAGACACAACCCAGTTCTCGTTGACCAGGGAGCCTCCACAGAAGTGGTAGCCAGAGTTCAGAGACACCTGATGGGCCTGGGAATAAGGCGTGCACTCATACCCTCCGACGATCTTGTCGTCCTCCAAGGCAACTGAAAACACATGTTGGCAACGTAAACCTGTTAACTTCTGTTCTTACTATAAGGAGAAGAATTGGCTTCTATTAGAAAGCAAGTCAATTGGACACTTACAAGCAGCTCCGATGAGCAGAACGAAGACCAGAGACCTCATGGTTGCTGTGTGATCGAGTTGATGACAGGACTTCACCAAGATCCTGGGTTTATATCCACAGGCAGGTGAGCTGCCCCGCTCTCTGGCAATCCTCATTGGTCGGTGATGAGCCAATCCCTGCTGCTGGATGTTTGGGGTCAAGTGAATGATTTCCAGAATTACTTAGAAATAAAACACTGCATTAAAAAGTAAGAATATCTTTCTTGTCAGCAAATTGATGTCGTTCTAATCCTTAACCATGCATTGGTTCAATTCTTCATATATGTGTTGTATGATATCAAAAAAGAATCACCGTATGATATATATCATCTAAACAATGTCTTAGTTTGAGCCTGTTTTTGGTTGTGTTATCACTGATGACTAATAACTATCACAGCGCCGTTAAATATTATCTAATACTATGTGAGTTGTTTTTTTTGACCACATGTGATGTGTTTCCTTCACTCGTCAGTCAGAGCTTATTTATTCTCTTAGAGATTACATTTAGAGATCGATTTCATTTTAATCGATTAAATTATTCTTCTGAGATGGCAGAAATCAAGTCTCTGATACATAAGCCCATAATTAAAAACATCCATTTACTTGTAGATAGAATAATAACAGTATTGACTGAAAGTATTTTATGGCTTAACCCTGAGACATATCTTAAATGAGAGGAATACGAGTAAAAATATTAACAATGAGATAAGCAAATAAAGAAAGGAAAAGACCCATTTACCCTGTCTCTCCATTGTCTGGGGGGGGGCTTCAACCAAGAAACTGTTATAATTTGATTTGCTATTAAGAGCAGAGTTCTAAATGCAGGAATCAAGTCCCTGTCCGTCACAATATCAGGGAGTCTACCTAATGAATAAAGTTCAGGATCTAAAGCTAAGTAAAAAACCACAATCTGTTCGATCTCTTTTTGAAGATTCGTCCAGAAATCCAGGAGCTTTGGTCCGTCCCAGGAAATATAAAGTCTCCAACCGACCCACAGCCCCTGATACAGACCGTTCATGATTAAAATTCATACGTTCACCTGAAACTTGACGGGAAGTATATGTTTTTAAACAAGTAGCATTTAATGAAGGCATCACATCAGAATATTATATTTGAGATACATTTTTAATTCTTTAAAAATATATTTTGGATCCAGGTTTGCAACATCAACTGTTCTGAGAGGCACTAAGTTTACAACAGTTATTTTATTGACATCAGGGTTTGTAACACCTCTTTTATATTTCCCTCTTTTACATCAGTTGTTCCAGATTATTAACATGTTACAAAACATGTTAACGTGTAAAACTGTTTCTGGGTTAGGGTTTTTATTTGTTATATTAACTTTGCTAATGAGTTTTGTAATGCATGTCAATAATTCTACAAACATATAATATAAGGAGACTTAACAACACCAGGTCATACATTTCCTGTACTTTGCTGATGATAGTAAGTCTTTATTGTAATTTTTTTAATGAACCAGACATTTATATCTTACTTCAGTGTGTTTGACTCTTAATTGCAATGACTTACAACACACTTTTCACAAGTATATGTTCAACAACTATTTTCTGAAGAACATTTAAGAATTTCCTCTGTGAAATTATGGCACAAAACAAGACTCAATAATCTGCTTTGAAAGATTTTATTTGTCAAAGTGTCCAGTGCAAGAGAAGGAGCATGAACAGCAAATGATGTTGAGCTGCTCGACTGAGCTTTTCTTCAATCACTTAGTAGCTGGCCATGGTGGACTCCAGCCAGTCGTTGAAGAGGCAGACCTGAAGAAGAAGAAGAATCAGAGTTAGATCAGTTCATCAGTGTCTCACTGTGGATTAAATATCTTTCTCTTTGGATAGTTACCTTGGCGTAGACACCAGGATTACCATACTCAGCACATCCGTAGCCCCAGGACACAACACCCTGCAGCTCACCGTTGCACACGACGGGGCCACCGGAGTCACCCTGACACAAGCGGAAGATTCAGAGGATTCAGTTTAATATGTAATTCCAAGAATACATATAGTCGTTCTGCCTGACCATTATATTTCCCACCTGGCAAGAGTCCTTTCCTCCCTCCAGGTATCCAGCGCAGAACATGGCATCGGTGATCATGCCAGGGTAGGCGTTATTACAGTCGCTGAAAGACAGGATGGGGATGTCCAGGCACTGCAGCTTGTCGCCGTTAGCAGCTGGAGAACAAGATAGATTTAGAAGGATTTGCGCTGCAGACATTGAGAGAACAATGCAGGAATATTACTCACAGGAGCTCATGGTGTTGCCCCATCCAGAGACTTTGCACATGGTGCCAGCGGGGGCACAGCTGCTGGGCAGAGCCACAGTCTGCACGTACTGGTTGAGGGTGGCGGGCTTGCTCAGCTTGATGAGCATGATGTCGTTGTCGATGTTCCAGGAGTCGTAGTTGGGGTGACGGATGACACGGGAGGAGCTGATGAACTGCTCGGTTCCCTCATTGACCCTGATGTGGTGCTCGCCCATACGCACCTCCACGCGGCTGCAAAGGAGAGAGAGGGTTGTTTTGATGGTGACTTTCATGATGCTGTTTAAACACAATGATTCCTGCATGAAAAACTTTGTCTTCATAGCATCAAGGAGAAACTCACGACTTGTAGCAGTGAGCAGCAGACACAACCCAGTTCTCGTTGACCAGGGAGCCTCCACAGAAGTGGTAGCCAGAGTTCAGAGACACCTGATGGGCCTGGGAATAAGGCGTGCACTCATACCCTCCGACGATCTTGTCGTCCTCCAAGGCAACTGAAAACACATGTTGGCAACGTAAACCTGTTAACTTCTGTTCTTACTATAAGGAGAAGAATTGGCTTCTATTAGAAAGCAAGTCAATTGGACACTTACAAGCAGCTCCGATGAGCAGAACGAAGACCAGAGACCTCATGGTTGCTGTGTGATCGAGTTGATGACAGGACTTCACCAAGATCCTGGGTTTATATCCACAGGCAGGTGAGCTGCCCCGCTCTCTGGCAATCCTCATTGGTCGGTGATGAGCCAATCCCTGCTGCTGGATGTTTGGGGTCAAGTGAATGATTTCCAGAATTACTTAGAAATAAAACACTGCATTAAAAAGTAAGAATATCTTTCTTGTCAGCAAATTGATGTCGTTCTAATCCTTAACCATGCATTGGTTCAATTCTTCATATATGTGTTGTATGATATCAAAAAAGAATCACCGTATTATATATATCATCTAAACAATGTCTTAGTTTGAGCCTGTTTTTGGTTGTTATCACTGATGACTAATAACTATCACAGCGCCGTTAAATATTATCTAATACTATGTGAGTTGTTTTTTTCTGACCACATGTGATGTGTCTCCTTCACTCGTCAGTCAGAGCTTATTTATTCTCTTAGAGATTACATTTAGAGATCGATTTCATTTTAATCGATTAAATTATTCTTCTGAGATGGCAGAAATCAAGTCTCTGGTACATAAGCCCATAATTAAAAACATCCATTTACTTGTAGATAGAATAATAACAGTATTGACTGAAAGTATTTTATGGCTTAACCCTGAGACATATCTTAAATGAGAGGAATACGAGTACAAATATTAACAATGAGATAAGCAAATAAAGAAAGGAAAAGACCCATTTACCCTGTCTCTCCATTGTCTGGGGGGGGGGGGGCTTCAACCAAGAAACTGTTATAATTTGATTTGCTATTAAGAGCAGAGTTCTAAATGCAGGAATCAAGTCCCTGTCCGTCACAATATCAGGGAGTCTACCTAATGAATAAAGTTCAGGATCTAAAGCAAAGTAAAAAACCACAATCTGTTCGATCTCTTTTTGAACATTCGTCCAGAAATCCAGGAGCTTTGGTCCGTCCCAGGAAATATAAAGTCTCCAACCGACCCACAGCCCCTGATACAGACCGTTCATGATTAAAATTCATACATTCACCTGAAACTTGACGGGAAGTATATGTTTTTAAACAAGTAGCATTTAATGAAGGCATCACATCAGAATATTATATTTGAGATACATTTTTAATTCTTTAAAAATATATTTTGGATCCAGGTTTGCAACATCAACTGTTCTGAGAGGCACTAAGTTTACAACAGTTATTTTATTGACATCAGGGTTTGTAACACCTCTTTTATATTTCCCTCTTTTACATCAGTTGTTCCAGATTATTAACATGTTACAAAACATGTTAACGTGTAAAACTGTTCCTGGGTTGGGTTTTTATTTGTTATATTAACTTTGCTAATGAGTTTTGTAATGCATGTCAATAATTCTACAAACATATAATATAAGGAGACTTAACAACACCAGGTCATACATTTCCTGTACTTTGCTGATGATAGTAAGTCTTTATTGTAATTTTTTTAATGAACCAGACATTTATATCTTACTTCAGTGTGTTTGACTCTTAATTGCAATGACTTACAACACACTTTTCACAAGTATATGTTCAACAACTATTTTCTGAAGAACATTTAAGAATTTCCTCTGTGAAATTATGGCACAAAACAAGACTCAATAATCTGCTTTGAAAGATTTTATTTGTCAAAGTGTCCAGTGCAAGAGAAGGAGCATGAACAGCAAATGATGTTGAGCTGCTCGACTGAACTTTTCTTCAATCACTTAGTAGCTGGCCATGGTGGACTCCAGCCAGTCGTTGAAGAGGCAGACCTGAAGAAGAAGAAGAATCAGAGTTAGATCAGTTCATCAGTGTCTCACTGTGGATTAAATATCTTTCTCTTTGGATAGTTACCTTGGCGTAGACACCAGGATTACCATACTCAGCACATCCGTAGCCCCAGGACACAACACCCTGCAGCTCACCGTTGCACACGACGGGGCCACCGGAGTCACCCTGACACAAGCGGAAGATTCAGAGGATTCAGTTTAATATGTAATTCCAAGAATACATATAGTCGTTCTGCCTGACCATTATATTTCCCACCTGGCAAGAGTCCTTTCCTCCCTCCAGGTATCCAGCGCAGAACATGGCATCGGTGATCATGCCAGGGTAGGCGTTATTACAGTCGCTGAAAGACAGGATGGGGATGTCCAGGCACTGCAGCTTGTCGCCGTTAGCAGCTGGAGAACAAGATAGATTTAGAAGGAGTTGCGCTGCAGACATTGAGAGAAAAATGCAGGAATATTACTCACAGGAGCTCATGGTGTTGCCCCATCCAGAGACTTTGCACATGGTGCCAGCGGGGGCACAGCTGCTGGGCAGAGCCACAGTCTGCACGTACTGGTTGAGGGTGGCGGGCTTGCTCAGCTTGATGAGCATGATGTCGTTGTCGATGTTCCAGGAGTCGTAGTTGGGGTGACGGATGACACGGGAGGAGCTGATGAACTGCTCGGTTCCCTCATTGACCCTGATGTGGTGCTCGCCCATACGCACCTCCACGCGGCTGCAAAGGAGAGAGAGGGTTGTTTTGATGGTGACTTTCATGATGCTGTTTAAACACAATGATATCTGCATGAAAATCTTTGTCTTCATAGCATCAAGGAGAAACTCACGACTTGTAGCAGTGAGCAGCAGACACAACCCAGTTCTCGTTGACCAGGGAGCCTCCACAGAAGTGGTAGCCAGAGTTCAGAGACACCTGATGGGCCTGGGAATAAGGCGTGCACTCATACCCTCCGACGATCTTGTCGTCCTCCAAGGCAACTGAAAACACATGTTGGCAACGTAAACCTGTTAACTTCTGTTCTTACTATAAGGAGAAGAATTGGCTTCTATTAGAAAGCAAGTCAATTGGACACTTACAAGCAGCTCCGATGAGCAGAACGAAGACCAGAGACCTCATGGTTGCTGTGTGATCGAGTTGATGACAGGACTTCACCAAGATCCTGGGTTTATATCCACAGGCAGGTGAGCTGCCCCGCTCTCTGGCAATCCTCATTGGTCGGTGATGAGCCAATCCCTGCAGCGGGATGTTTGGGGTCAAGTGAATGATTTCCAGAATTACTTAGAAATAAAACACTGCATTAAAAAAGTAAGAATATTTTTCTTGTCAGCAAATTGATGTCGTTCTAATCCTTAACCATGCAGTGGTTCAATTCTTCATATATGTGTTGCATGATATAAAAAAAGAATCAACGTATGATATATGTCAACTAAACAATGTTTAAGTTTGAGCCTGTTTTTGGTTGTGTTATCACTGATGACTAATAACTATCACAGCGCCGTTCAATATTATCAAATACTGTGTGACTTTTTTTTTCTGACCACATGTGATGTGTCTCCTTCACTCGTCAGTCAGAGCTTATTCATTCTCTTAGAGATTATATTTAGAGATCGATTACATTTTAATCGATTAAATTATTCTTCTGAGATGGCAGAAATCAAGTCTCTGGTACATAAGCCCATAATTAAAAACATCCATTTACTTGTAGATAGAATAATAACAGTATTGACTGAAAGTATTTTATGGCTTAACCCTGAGACATATCTTAAATGAGAGAAATACGAGTACAAATATTAACAATGAGATAAGCAAATAAAGAAAGGAAAAGACCCATTTACCCTGTCTCTCCATTGTCTGGGGGGGGGGGGGCTTCAACCAAGAAACTGTTATAATTTGATTTGCTATTAAGAGCAGAGTTCTAAATGCAGGAATCAAGTCCCTGTCCGTCACAATATCAGGGAGTCTACCTAATGAATAAAGTTCAGGATCTAAAGCAAAGTAAAAAACCACAATCTGTTCGATCTCTTTTTGAACATTCGTCCAGAAATCCAGGAGCTTTGGTCCGTCCCAGGAAATATAAAGTCTCCAACCGACCCACAGCCCCTGATACAGACCGTTCATGATTAAAATTCATACATTCACCTGAAACTTGACGGGAAGTATATGTTTTTAAACAAGTAGCATTTAATGAAGGCATCACATCAGAATATTATATTTGAGATACATTTTTAATTCTTTAAAAATATATTTTGGATCCAGGTTTGCAACATCAACTGTTCTGAGAGGCACTAAGTTTACAACAGTTATTTTATTGACATCAGGGTTTGTAACACCTCTTTTATATTTCCCTCTTTTACATCAGTTGTTCCAGATTATTAACATGTTACAAAACATGTTAACGTGTAAAACTGTTCCTGGGTTGGGTTTTTATTTGTTATATTAACTTTGCTAATGAGTTTTGTAATGCATGTCAATAATTCTACAAACATATAATATAAGGAGACTTAACAACACCAGGTCATACATTTCCTGTACTTTGCTGATGATAGTAAGTCTTTATTGTAATTTTTTTAATGAACCAGACATTTATATCTTACTTCAGTGTGTTTGACTCTTAATTGCAATGACTTACAACACACTTTTCACAAGTATATGTTCAACAACTATTTTCTGAAGAACATTTAAGAATTTCCTCTGTGAAATTATGGCACAAAACAAGACTCAATAATCTGCTTTGAAAGATTTTATTTGTCAAAGTGTCCAGTGCAAGAGAAGGAGCATGAACAGCAAATGATGTTGAGCTGCTCGACTGAACTTTTCTTCAATCACTTAGTAGCTGGCCATGGTGGACTCCAGCCAGTCGTTGAAGAGGCAGACCTGAAGAAGAAGAAGAATCAGAGTTAGATCAGTTCATCAGTGTCTCACTGTGGATTAAATATCTTTCTCTTTGGATAGTTACCTTGGCGTAGACACCAGGATTACCATACTCAGCACATCCGTAGCCCCAGGACACAACACCCTGCAGCTCACCGTTGCACACGACGGGGCCACCGGAGTCACCCTGACACAAGCGGAAGATTCAGAGGATTCAGTTTAATATGTAATTCCAAGAATACATATAGTCGTTCTGCCTGACCATTATATTTCCCACCTGGCAAGAGTCCTTTCCTCCCTCCAGGTATCCAGCGCAGAACATGGCATCGGTGATCATGCCAGGGTAGGCGTTATTACAGTCGCTGAAAGACAGGATGGGGATGTCCAGGCACTGCAGCTTGTCGCCGTTAGCAGCTGGAGAACAAGATAGATTTAGAAGGAGTTGCGCTGCAGACATTGAGAGAACAATGCAGGAATATTACTCACAGGAGCTCATGGTGTTGCCCCATCCAGAGACTTTGCACATGGTGCCAGCGGGGGCACAGCTGCTGGGCAGAGCCACAGTCTGCACGTACTGGTTGAGGGTGGCGGGCTTGCTCAGCTTGATGAGCATGATGTCGTTGTCGATGTTCCAGGAGTCGTAGTTGGGGTGACGGATGACACGGGAGGAGCTGATGAACTGCTCGGTTCCCTCATTGACCCTGATGTGGTGCTCGCCCATACGCACCTCCACGCGGCTGCAAAGGAGAGAGAGGGTTGTTTTGATGGTGACTTTCATGATGCTGTTTAAACACAATGATTCCTGCTTGAAAAACTTTGTCTTCATAGCATCAAGGAGAAACTCACGACTTGTAGCAGTGAGCAGCAGACACAACCCAGTTCTCGTTGACCAGGGAGCCTCCACAGAAGTGGTAGCCAGAGTTCAGAGACACCTGATGGGCCTGGGAATAAGGCGTGCACTCATACCCTCCGACGATCTTGTCGTCCTCCAAGGCAACTGAAAACACATGTTGGCAACGTAAACCTGTTAACTTCTGTTCTTACTATAAGGAGAAGAATTGGCTTCTATTAGAAAGCAAGTCAATTGGACACTTACAAGCAGCTCCGATGAGCAGAACGAAGACCAGAGACCTCATGGTTGCTGTGTGATCGAGTTGATGACAGGACTTCACCAAGATCCTGGGTTTATATCCACAGGCAGGTGAGCTGCCCTGCTCTCTGGCAATCATCATTGGTCGGTGAGGAGCCAATCCCCACTGCTGGATGTTGGGGTCAAGTGAATGATTACTAGAATTACTTAAAAATAAAACATTGCATTAAGAAAGTAAGAATGGATTTCTTGTTGGGGAGGCACCGATATGGAAATTCTTGGCCGATACCAATGTTTTAAACAACAATCTAGCAGACAGCCGATATCGATATTTGTTTATAGTGTTTTTGTTGTTATTCATTCACCCTTTTGTGCCAGGATAATAATTACTCATTATTTAAAAAGCACTTTTTAAAATGATTTCAGCCCTTTACCACTCTTATCATTGAATGAGCACAAATTCAATCAGATTAATGAAACAATCTTGAGTTTAACTCAACTTTATTTAAAGGAGACATATTATGCCAATTTTACCACAAGTTGATATGGTTCCTTGGGGTCTTAATGAAATGTCTGTAACATATTTCGGTCAAAATACCACAAGGATCATTTAAAACTGCACCCTGTTTAGCCTGTATAAAACAGCCCTCCTCAGATTGACCTGTTTTGAGGTGGTTTGAGTGTACAACCACCTAGGGATATAATCTGGATGCCAGATTGGCATCCTGCAGAAAACATACCAATGAACATCGGCCAATGCTATCAGTGAAAGTCAAGTTTATTACTGATGCATCGATGGCAGTAAACGAGGCGAATATCGGCCTCTACCGATGTACGGCCGATACATCGGTGCACCACTAATTTCTTGTCTGGGCAATATATGTCGTTCTAATCCTTCACCATGTAGTAGTTCAATTCTTCATGTATATGTTGCATGATACAAAAAGGAATCATCACGGGATATGTTCGTTTTACTTTGAGCCTGTTTTGGTCGTGCTATCACTGATTTTCTTTGATTGTCATAGCGCCATTAAATATACTGTAATACTTCTTTGTTTGGACCACATGTGATTTGGTTCATTCAGTCACCAGTCAGAGCTTATTCATGCTCTCAGAGATTAGATTTAGATATCGATTACATTTTGACAGGAACGTCGACAGAGGAATTGATCTTTTCAGTACGCTGGACATTAACTCATAATCATCCCAAAGAAAATGTGCTTCATGCCCATACGTGCTCTGGGTCTCAGGCCCTGAGCTGCAACACAGTTGTTCTACTTCTTGTCATTCAGTTACATCTCAAAGAATAATGTTCGTTTCTTAATCTGCTTTGTTTTTCCATAAACTGCTATCACTCTTTTTCTCTTGCTTTGGTAAATGTTTTGTATCCAGCACCTGCTGTTTGGAAGTTCCTGTGGTCAGATTGTGCGGGGCACTCGAGGACACTACTAAATTTAGATGTGTATGGACACAGCATTTCACAGCTGGATGCTTCTCAGGACCGATTATCTGGAAACCAAATTCAGATACGAAGGCTGAGGCTGCCGTGCGAGAGGAAAAACATTTCCAATGCATCATACAAGGTAAAGAGCAAAGGTGAGGGAAAAATAGCAATAACATGGTTTGAAATATATAATGTTACAAGTACAAGACTTGAGGGTAAAAGTATTCAACTTCACTGTAAAGCTGTGATGGCCTTAATGGTCTTGTTGTGGGACAATTTATAACATCATCATTCTTATGCGCTTTGCACAACTCCAACTAATGAGCCAAATAATTGACTGAAAAGATCTGTGACCCACAAATTCACAACTTAAGTTCACAATTGCATTCATATATAGACTGTGGTAATGTTTGTATTATTTATCATTTATCATACTTATCATTATTAGTCACTTTACTGATATCGTATGCACTCTACTTATGTTTAATTATGTTATATTTAAGAACTTTGTTTCAAACTTCTTTTGCCTGTATCTTTATTTTATTATACTATTTATTATACTGTGGTTTAGTTTTAGATTTACACATTTAAATTGAAGATCTTTCCATCAGGCACAATTTGGTTTGAGCTTGACTTTAGTAATTTTGTTGTGCTTGCACGATGATAATAAAGGTCTCGGATTTTGAATCTTTAAAGTGAATGTGTGGATACATTGTTGACGTCATCATGAAACTGTTTTACAGCTCGAAGACTCCGTGGGGAAGTTAGGTCGTCAGACATCAAATCTGTTTTCAGGTCAAACAAAAACGGTTAAAGGTTCAGTGTTTAGAATCTAGTGACATCTAGTGGTGAAGTTGCGTGTTGCAGCTAATTACCCCTCACCCTCCTTTTCCAAACATGAAAGAGAACCTGAGATAACCTGTGTATGTTGTTGTAGTTTGATTCTTTGCTGCATTTGAGTTCAGTTCTTTATGTTTTTGTACAGGCTGTTATCATCCAGGCATAATGACCTTGACTTGGTCCTGCAATGAAAGTCAATGTCAATTCGACACCTTCACTAGCTCTGGTATTGTGTATGTTCTTGTTGATCTATTAATCTTTGTAACTTCTCTGTTGTGGTGCTGAAGGCTCCATATCAATTGGCTTCACTTGCTTTGAGTCTCTCTAGTTAATGGGTTGTTATCAAAATTCATTATGTTTGACAATGTTTCATAGCCTGACGTTGTCAGACTCACAATTCTAGTCAGAATGTGAGTCTGAGACCGCTCCATTGGGCTGTGATTATGGGGCGTGTTTCAACTGACCAGGAAGTAAAATTCTTCTTCGCTCAATTGGATAGACCTACAACCAATCAGAGCAACGTAGTATGTGACGTATGCTAAGCAACGCATTGTGAGTTATTTACTAACGCCGGGTTCACACCGGACGCTTCAGCGCAGCGCCAAGCCTTAAATAACAGCTGGCTCCCATCCACTCCCATGTTAAAACTTTGTGCCGGTCACACCGGAGGCTGAAGCACCGCGAGGCAGCCTTGGCGCAGCGTGGTGCTTCAGCCTCCGGTGTGACCGGCACAAAGCCGTGCAGCGATCTACTGGATCAACGGGTGATATTATTAGCGCTGCCCGGCGCCGGGGCGATAGGGATTAGCGCGGTGCTTTGGCGTCGCCTCCACGTTCTGTGTTCCTCTTTCAAAATTAATGCGCTGTCGATGTCTTCTAAAACAGACTCAATGGCAGCATCTACACATCTCAGCTCGCCAGCGGCAGGCATGTTTGTTGAAAACGAATTCAACCCGAGGGCACTGTGATGACGTGGTTGATTACGTTACCGTTGATCATCTGTCAATCATCGTATAAAGCCCGCCCTGACAATCTGATTGGCCCGGTCGGGCCATAATTTTTCCTCAACGGAGCGACTCCAGACCGAACTGCCCGACCTAAAATGTTGTGGGCGGGGCTAAGTTCGTCTGGCATCCAGGCTAAATGTTTCAGGTCATTCTGATGAAAATCAATAGAAAGCATCATTTAAACCAAACTTTAGTGTTATAAGCTTTTAGATCATATACTGTTTGTCTAGAAGGAAAAACCTTGAGTCTTATTATTAACTTATTTATTTAGTGTTTCATTCTAAACTGTTACATGAATCAAACTGTCTAAGAGAGTTGTGTCATGACAAAGTTTGTGACTTGAACATTTTATTTGTCAACATACAGTAGTTGTGTTGGATCCAAGATAAACCTTCTTTTTACCGAATTTCCTTGAAGACGTGAACAGTTAAAGATCTGATCCGAGCACATTTTAAAATATTGTGCACCATGATGTGGAAAGAAATATAAAGGAACATTATTTGAAAGTCGATTTTTAGGACTTTATTGATTCAGATGCTCAAATGCGGCACATTTTTCAAAAATATACATCAATGATGGAGTTAGAACGATGGAAGAAAGGCAGCGGAGTACGATCACAGATCAGATTTAATAGCTGCTCATGGTGCTGGTCAGCCAGTCGTTGAAGAGGCAGACCTGTGAATGAGGAAGAATCAGAGTTAGATCAGTTCATCAGTGTCTCACTGTAGATTAAAGATCTTTCTCTTTGGAAAGTTACCTTGGCGTAGACACCAGGATTACCCCTCTCAGCACATCCGTAGCCCCAGGACACAACACCCTGCAGCTCACCGTTGCACACGACGGGGCCACCGGAGTCACCCTGGGAGAGAGAAAATTAAAACAGTTTAAAGATGATTTCAATGAACAATGCAACTGACATGCAGTGATGTAGGAAAAACATGTCTGCAGGTTTCCTTCCTGTTACACACCTGGCAAGAGTCCTTTCCTCCCTCCAGGTATCCAGCGCAGAACATGGCATCGGTGATCATGCCAGGGTAGGAGTTATCACAGTCCCTGAAAGACAGGATGGGGAGATCCAGGCACTGCAGCCTGTTACTGTCGGCTGCAGGATGGGAAACAAAGTAATAGAGTAAAGGTTTTTTAAAGTTATCCCATACAAATCTGGACCTCAGAGCAGTTACTATGCAGATGCTACTCACTGGAGCTCATGGTGTCTCCCCATCCAGAGACGGTGCACATGGTGCCAGCGGGGGCACAGCTGGTGGGCAGAGCCACAGCCTTCACATTCTGGTTGAGGGTGGCGGGCTTGCTCAGCTTGATGAGCATGATGTCGTTGTTGATGTTGTAGGAGCTGTAGTTGGGGTGACGGATGACACGGGCGGAGCTGATGAACTGCTCGGTTCCCTCATTGACCCTGAGGTTGTGCTCGCCCATACGCACCTCCACGCGGCTGGACAGGAGAGAGAGGAGGGTTTTACATGTGAATTTCATGGTGGTGTTTAAAAACAATGATTCACATGCAAGAACTTTGTCTTCATAACATCAAGAGGAGACGTACGACTTGTAGCAGTGAGCAGCAGACACAACCCAGTTCTCGTTGACCAGGGAGCCTCCACAGAAGTGGTAGCCAGAGTTCAGAGACACCTGATGGGCCTGGGAATGAGGCGTGCACTCATACCCTCCGACGATCTTGTCGTCCTCCAAGGCAACTGAAAACACCAGAGAGACCAAAGGTCAGAAACCAAGAGCATATTTCTTTTTAGAATATTTGATACTTTACATGGAAGCAGAAAGACACAACTCACAAGCAGCTCCGATGAGCAGAACGAAGACAAGAGACCTCATGGTTGCTGTATGATCCTGTTGATGAGAGAACTTCACCTGGAACCTGGTTTAAATAGAAAGGAAGCTCTGCCCTTTACCTGCTGGACACACCTCCAACCATTACTCTCCACCAATCAGGAACCTGGACTGACATTTTCTGCTTGTTGGAAAAGCAAATATTGTGTAAAGTGTGGGATGGTCTGTTCTGTCACACTCTGTACATTAGATTGTATCATCTACAAAACCTTTTCACAGTCGTCCATGAAAGGAAAACATGTGTTTTATGATTTGAAACAATTCTTTAAGTAATGAAAGTTGTTCAATTCTGTGACTCATCCTGAACTTCATACTCCAGGTGATGTTGCTGCAGAGCACTCTGTACATCTATGTTTAGCATAGATTGTATTCAGTGACCTTTAACCTCAGCATGTGAAGACATGGCTGCAGCTCTGCAGATGGTCCGGTTCACAACCACAGCTGCTGATTATGGATTTTACAGGAGGACCAAGTAACGTGTCGTTCAAAACTGCTGACTCCAGAGACAAAAAACAGCAATGAATGAAATTACGCATTTACTACGCTACAAATAATTTGTTATAGGACTTCTCAGTTTTGATAACCAGCAAGTCCGAAATGTCCTGATGCTTTTGAGATTGATTCCTCTCAAGTAATATAAATACCAAAATAAAAACAACAAAGGCCAGAGAATTGCTAAACATAGATGTACAGAGTGCTCTGCAGTAACATCACCTGGAGTATGAAGTTCAGGAAGAGTCACAGAATTGAATAACTTTCATTACTTAAAGAATTGTTTCAACTCATAAAACACATGTTTTCCTTTCATGGACGACTCTGAAAAGGTTTTGTAGATGATACAATCTAATGTACAGAGTGTGACAGAACAGACCATCCCACACTTTACACAATATTTGCTTTTCCAACAAGCAGAAAATGTCAGTCCAGGTTCCTGATTGGTGGAGAGTAATGGTTGGAGGTGTGTCCAGCAGGTAAAGGGCAGAGCTTCCTTTCTATTTAAACCAGGTTCCAGGTGAAGTTCTCTCATCAACAGGATCATACAGCAACCATGAGGTCTCTTGTCTTCGTTCTGCTCATCGGAGCTGCTTGTGAGTTGTGTCTTTCTGCTTCCATGTAAAGTATCAAATATTCTAAAAAGAAATATGCTCTTGGTTTCTGACCTTTGGTCTCTCTGGTGTTTTCAGTTGCCTTGGAGGACGACAAGATCGTCGGAGGGTATGAGTGCACGCCTCATTCCCAGGCCCATCAGGTGTCTCTGAACTCTGGCTACCACTTCTGTGGAGGCTCCCTGGTCAACGAGAACTGGGTTGTGTCTGCTGCTCACTGCTACAAGTCGTGAGTTTCTCCTTGATGCTATGAAGACAACGTTTTTACATGCTAATCATTGTGTTTACACACCATCATGAAACCCACATGTAAAACCCTCCTCTCTCTCTTGTGCAGCCGCGTGGAGGTGCGTATGGGCGAGCACAACCTCAGGGTCAATGAGGGAACCGAGCAGTTCATCAGCTCCGCCCGTGTCATCCGTCACCCCAACTACAGCTCCTACAACATAAACAACGACATCATGCTCATCAAGCTGAGCAAGCCCGCCACCCTCAACCAGAATGTGAAGGCTGTGGCTCTGCCCACCAGCTGTGCCCCCGCTGGCACCATGTGCACCGTCTCTGGATGGGGAGACACCATGAGCTCCAGTGAGTAACATCTGCATAGTAACTGCTCTGAGGTCCAGATTTGTATGGGATAACTTTAAAAAACCTTTATTCTAATACTTTGTTTCCCATCCTGCAGCCGACAGTAACAGGCTGCAGTGCCTGGATCTCCCCATCCTGTCTTTCAGGGACTGTGATAACTCCTACCCTGGCATGATCACCGATGCCATGTTCTGCGCTGGATACCTGGAGGGAGGAAAGGACTCTTGCCAGGTGTGTAACAAGAAGGAAACCTGCAGACATGTTTTTCCTACATCACTGCATGTCAGTTGCATTGTTCATTGAAATCATCTTTAAACTGTTTTAATTTTCTCTCTCCCAGGGTGACTCCGGTGGCCCCGTCGTGTGCAACGGTGAGCTGCAGGGTGTTGTGTCCTGGGGCTACGGATGTGCTGAGAGGGGTAATCCTGGTGTCTACGCCAAGGTAACTTTCCAAAGAGAAAGATCTTTAATCCACAGTGAGACACTGATGAACTGATCTAACTCTGATTCTTCCTCATTCACAGGTCTGCCTCTTCAACGACTGGCTGACGAGCACCATGAGCAGCTATTAAATCTGATCTGTGATCGTACTCCGCTGCCTTTCTTCCATCGTTCTAACTCCAACATTGATGCATATTTTTTAACAAAGTGCCGCATTTGAGCATCTGAATCAATAAAGTCCTAAAAATCAACTCAAATAATGTTCCTTTTCATTTCTTTCTACATCATGGTGCACACTATTTTAAAATGCGCTCGGATTTTTCAATAAGATCTTTAACTGTTCACAACTTCTCTGAAATTCAGCAAAAACAAGGTTTATCTTGGATCCACCACAACTACAGTATGTTGACAAATAAATTGTCCAAGTCACAAACTTTGCCATGACACAACTGTCTTAGACAGTTTCTAAATAAACAGTATGTGACAAAAATGCTTATAACACTATAGTGTGGTTTAAATGATGCTTTCTATTGATTTTCATCAAAATGACCTGAAACATTGTCAAACATAATGAAGTTTGCAAACAACCCATTAACTACAGAGACTCAAATCAAGTGAAGCCAATTGATACGGAGCAAACAACACCACAACAGAGAAGTTACATAGATTAATAGATCAACAAGAACATACACAATATATAATAAAAACACTGTTGTATTAATAATGCTGGGAGAGTAAAAATTGTCAGAAATCATTTTCACATCATATAAATATCTGAACATGTAGATCTACATGCAGAGATAGGCAAAAATGCATCAAAATGTATCTTGATACAAAATACAAAAGACTGGTGCCAGAAAATGTAACAAAATACAATACATGTATTTTGTATTTAAAATATAGGAAATATATCTTCTGGATTTTCCGTTTTCTCACAATTTGGTATAGTAGAGCATTCAGGTTTTGGCTATATAATGTACACAATGCTCTGGTGAACCCCACAAAAAGGAAGAACAGTCACAGAATGTCAGTGTAACTAAGCAGAGCTATTAAAAGACAGCAACTTGACAGCCCATAAACTTTGGCTTTCTGTCAACAATAAAATATTCATCACATATGAATAGCATCACACATTAGGCCTATGTATACTATAAAAGCAGAATATAGAATTAAAACCAGTTGTACACAGGTAAATAGCTTAAATAAATTACTGTCCATCAAGTTCTGGACAGAAAAATTAATACAAATTAAAGGTAAATAGTAAATCAATACAAAAGTGAACAGGTAACTTAACAAGTGAGTAGCCTACTTACTTTTCTTTTACTGTACCTTGGCCAGTGGCATGGTAGCCTACTTATTTCTCTCTTGCATGACCAGTGGCATGGTAGGCCACATAGTTCTATATTACAGTGTAAAGTGTCTCATACAGGATCACACTGACATCTTTATGACATAATAATTCTTCCATTTTGGTTCTTGAGACCCAACCACTGGGTAGCCAGTTTAGTTGCCTTTAAGAACAACTAACTTTGAAAATATTTCTGTTGTTAACCTCCGTCTGTGCAGTTGGAAAATTATTCCTGCAAACGAGAACAGTCTCTCAACCGGAGCTGAAGAGGGGAGGGATGTGTTAAATCGAACAAAAAGGAGCTTGATAAGTGGTTACTGCTGAAGAGAAAGCAGGTCTTTTCTGGTGTCCTCCAGAAAACGAAGGGTCTCTAACTCAGCTTTGCTGTGGCTTGTGATCTCTTGTCTTTCCTGGACTTGAGTTTCTTCAGCTGAGAAAAGAAAGAAGTCATCTTGCTCATCATCTTGGAGGCTGGAGGAAGTCTTTTCACTCTCTGCCACCAGGCCAAGATCTTCAGCTGAGTGAAGCACAAGCTGGTGGATTCTCCTCCTTTCGCCTGATAATCGTGGTTGTAGCCAGTACATTTTGAAGAATGGCTGAACTCGTGAATTGTTTTTTGATTAGTGGAGAAAGTATTTTGAGTGTTTCAAATATAAAATTACTCCACTCTAAAGTATTTTGTTACAAATTACGATAGATTTGTTATCGGCCCTATCAAATACAAATTACAAAGTACTCAAAGAAATTGAAACACGTATTTCAAATACAAGTATAGAAATACTGCCCAACTCTGCCTACATGTATATAGTTTCATTCACAAGACCAGAGCTAGGGAAAGTGTCCAACTGACATTGACTTTCATTGCAGGACAGAGTCAAGGTCATGATGACTGGATGATTACAGCCTGTACAAAAACATATAGAACTGAACTCAAACACAGAAACGAATCAAACTACAACAACATACACTGTTTTAAACTGTATATTTATTACAGAACTGAGCAGAATCATTCAAAAAGAGACTGTAAAACTACAAAATATCCTTTGGTAGAATTTTGAAATTGGTATGAGAAGACTAATGTTTTTTTTCCCCCAATGAGCACTATTCAAAAGTTTTAATTAATGAGCAACATCAGGCGTGGGGCTAAATCGGTGGCTTTAGATAAAGCACCCAATAAAAAGCAAGTATGGAGCAATCTTTGGCCTTTTATCCACCATTAGTCAAACATGAGAGCTCTGGTGTCTGTGCTGCTCGTAGGAGCTGTGTGTCAGTCTGGACCACTCAACATTTAGAGGTAAAGTCAGAATATACTTTCCATGGGACAGATTCTGTCTAGAAAAAGTGTGATTAGTCTTATGTGGCCAATTTTGTTTTTGTCTTTGAAATTTATATTACATGACAGAAATGAGTCTCAAAAGCATCAGGACATTTTGGACTTGCTGGTTATCAAAACTGAGAAGTCCTATAACAAATTTTTTCTAGCGTACTACATGTGTAATTTCATGCATTGGTGTTTTGTCTCTGGAGTCAGCAGTTTTGAACAACATGTTGCTTGGTCCTCCTGTAAAATCCATATTCAGCAGCTGTGGTTGTGAACCGGACCATCTGCAGAGCTGCAGCCATGTCTTCACATGCTGAGGTTAAAGGTCACTGAATACATACTGTGCTAAACATAGATGTACAGAGTGCTCTGCAGCAACATCACCTGGAGTATGAAGTTCAGGAAGAGTCACAGAATTGAACAACTTTCATTACTTAAAGAATTGTTTCAAATCATAAAACACATGTTTTCCTTTCATGGACGACTGTGAAAAGGTTTTGTAGATGATACAATCTAATGTACAGAGTGTGACAGAACAGACCATCCCACACTTTACACAATATTTGCTTTTCCAACAAGCAGAAAATCAGTCCAGGTCCCTGATTGGTGGAGAGTAATGGTTGGAGGTGTGTCCAGCAGGTAAAGGGCAGAGCTTCCTTTCTATTTAAACCAGGTTCCAGGTGAAGTTCTCTCATCAACAGGATCATACAGCAACCATGAGGTCTCTTGTCTTCGTTCTGCTCATCGGAGCTGCTTGTGAGTTGTGTCTTTCTGCTTCCATGTAAAGTATCAAATATTCTAAAGAGAAATATTTTGTTGGTTTCTGACCTTTTGGTCTCTCTGGTGTTTTCAGTTGCCTTGGAGGATGACAAGATCGTCGGAGGGTATGAGTGCACGCCTCATTCCCAGGCCCATCAGGTGTCTCTGAACTCTGGCTACCACTTCTGTGGAGGCTCCCTGGTCAACGAGAACTGGGTTGTGTCTGCTGCTCACTGCTACAAGTCGTACGTCTCCTCTTGATGTTATGAAGACAACGTTTTTACATGCTAATCATTGTGTTTACACAGCATCATGAAATTCACATATAAAACCCTCCTCTCTCTCTTGTGCAGCCGTGTGGAGGTGCGTATGGGCGAGCACAACCTCAGGGTCAATGAGGGAACCGAGCAGTTCATCAGCTCCGCCCGTGTCATCCGTCACCCCAACTACAGCTCCTACAACATCAACAACGACATCATGCTCATCAAGCTGAGCAAGCCCGCCACCCTCAACCAGAATGTGAAGGCTGTGGCTCTGCCCACCAGCTGTGCCCCCGCTGGCACCATGTGCACCGTCTCTGGATGGGGAGACACCATGAGCTCCAGTGAGTAGCATCTGCATAGTAACTGCTCTGAGGTCCAGATTTGTATGGGATAACTCTGAAAACCCTTTTCTCTAATACTTTGTTTCCCATCCTGCAGCCGACAGTAACAGGCTGCAGTGCCTGGATCTCCCCATCCTGTCTTTCAGGGACTGTGATAACTCCTACCCTGGCATGATCACCGATGCCATGTTCTGCGCTGGATACCTGGAGGGAGGAAAGGACTCTTGCCAGGTGTGTAACAAGAAGGAAACCTGCAGACATGTTTTTCCTACATCACTGCATGTTAGTTGCATTGTTCATTGAATTCATCTTTAAACTGTTTTAATTTTCTCTCTCCCAGGGTGACTCCGGTGGCCCCGTCGTGTGCAACGGTGAGCTGCAGGGTGTTGTGTCCTGGGGCTACGGATGTGCTGAGAGGGGTAATCCTGGTGTCTACGCCAAGGTAACTTTCCACAGAGAGAGATATTTAATCCACAGTGAGACACTGATGAACTGATCTAACTCTGATTCTTCCTCATTCACAGGTCTGCCTCTTCAACGACTGGCTGACGAGAACCATGAGCAGCTATTAAATCTGATCCTGTGATCGTACTCCGCTGCCTTTCTTCCATCGTTCTAACTCCATCATTGATGTATATTTTTGAACAATGTGCAGCATTTGAGCATCTGAATCAATAAAGTCCTGAACATCAACTCAAATAATGCTCCTTTTCATTTCTTTCCACATCATGGTGCACACTATTTTAAATTTGCTCGGATCTTTCAATAAGATCTTTAACTGTTCTCAACTTCTCTGAAATTCAGTAAAATCAAGGTTTATCTTGGATCCACCACAACTACAGTATGTTCACAAATAAAATGTTCAAGTCAAAAACTTTGCCATGACAAAACTCTCTTAGACAGTTTGATTCACACAACAGTTTAGAATGAAACACTGAATAAATAAGTTGATAATAAGACTCAAGTTTTTTCTTTCTAAATAAACAGTATGTGACAAAAATGCTTATAACACTATAGTGTGGTTTAAATTATGTTTTCTTTAGATTTTCATCAAAATGACCTGAAACATTGTCAAACATAATGAAGTTTGCAAAAAAATAACATTAACTAGAGAGACTATAAATCAAGTGAAGCCAATTGATACGGAGCAAACAGCACCACAGTTACATAGATTAATAGATCAACAAGAACATACACAATATATAATAAAAGCACTCTTGTATTTATAATGCTGGGAGAGAAAAAATTGTCAGAAATCATTTACACATTATATAAATATCTGAACATATAGACCTCCATGTATATAGTTTCATTCACAATACCAGTGCCAGTGAAAGTGTCCAGCTGACATTGACTTTCATTGCAGGACAGAGTCAAGGTCATGATGCCTGGATGATTACAGCCTGTACAAAAACATATAGAACTGAATTCAAACACAGTAACGAATCAAACTACAACAACATACACTGTTTTAAACTGTATTTTTATTACAGAACTGTTGGGACATGGTTTTTATGAAACCACAGGCTTACTCCTCGGCCTAAATGTGTAGTCAAAAGCCTGAAAACAGCATGGTCTTTGCTCTTGAGAAAGCCTCCCGAACTCAGTCTCCCAAGATGCTGCATGTCCTTTTGTCGGACAACTTCACCTACAGGTGTGAAAAAGCCACCAGGGTCAACTCCAATTGGTCACTCTGGCCCCATGACCTGTGAGGTCACCGGGCCAATATAAGGCCAGGTCTCCCCCGATTCTCTCTCTTTCCAGAACCCTTCCAAGGAGGAAGGCTGCCAGCCTCTCTTTCTGCAACGCCGAGGGGAGAACCCTGGCTACTCCAGCTCGCATCTTCTCTTCGCATCCAATGAGAGGAGCGCAAAGGTCAGCGTCCAGCTCATCTTCTCAAGGAAACCTCCTCTCAAATCAAAGTCTACCAAACTCCTAGCAGCGACTCAATGTCCTGCAGGAAAACTTCAAACCAGCAACTGAGCCCCACAGCTCAACAGAACCGCGAAGGCAGAAACCTCACGACCAGCAAGAAGACTTCACAGAACTGCGAACTGAACTGCAACTTCCTTTCTCACTTTTCAAGGACTAGTCACATAACTGGGCTTAATAATTATACGAGGCTAAGCAAGACTGTTTATTCGATACTGTGTGATGTTTATGATTCTGATTTGTGTTGTGATATTTTGGGTTATATGTTATTTGAAAATAAGGTTAGTTTGTAATGCTCTTCACGGTCGTTCTTTGCATTTCAGTCAACACTCTTTGTCTAATTTAGCATCTAGACAGACACATGCATATCTCAGTAGCACAGAGCCCCGCTACCGGTCGTAAAAATACTTCAGAGGGGGGGGTGCTGTTGTCTTTAGGGTGGTTAGCGACCATCTCAGAAGCCCACAGGAAGGTGTTAAAAATTGTTAGCCGCCATTTTGAGAGCACCCTGATTTACATAGACACCCGAACTCACATACACATCTTTGTTTAGTTAGTACTTTATTAGTAATTTGTGTTTTTTAATACTTTATTTTATTCATAAAAAAAATTTTTTTTTCACAACTGTTCTTTTATTAATGTTGCACAAGTGAATTTTGCCAACCTCTATATTGTCAAGAACTCCATAACCTTCACTGTTCATTATGTAATCTTTAATAGTAAATATTGAGATTTCTAACTGAACTAGATCTAAATGAGACTGATCTTTAAATTTGATTGTTGGTCCCTGTTACCAGGGTGGTGCCCCTACGTTTCTAAATTATAATTACAAATTGTATTAATCTTAATTGATAATTGTAGTGTTTTTCATTAATAATTTCATTATTCTTAAATGATAACTTTATAGTTTTAATTAATAGTTGTATTATTTTTTATTAATAATTTTATTGTTTTAATAATCATATTTTATGATTATTAAGAATTAGCCAACATCAAGTCTAACCTATTATTGCACAACAGAATTGAGCAGAATCCTTCAAAAAGAGACTCTGTAAAACTACAAAATATTCTTTGGTAGAATTTTTAAATTGGTATGAGAAGAGTAAAGTTTTTTTTCACCCCAATGAGCACTATTCGAAAGTTTTGATTGATGAGCAACACCAGGGGTGGGGCTCAATCGGTGGCTTTAGATAAAGCACACAATAAAAAGCCAGTATGAGGCAATCTTTGGCCTTTTATCCACCATTAGTCAAACATGAGAGCTCTGGTGTCTGTGCTGCTCCTAGGAGCTGTGTGTCAGTCTGGACCACTCAATGTTTGGAGGTAAAGTCAGAATATACTTTCTATGGGATAGGTTCTGACTAGTAACAAGTGTAATCCGTCTTATGTTGTTAATGTCTATGATATTTATATCACATGACAGAAATGAGTCTCAAAACCATCAGGACATTTAGGACTTGCTTGTAATCAAAACTCAGAAGTCCTATAACAAATATACATGTGTAAATGCATGCATTGTTGTTTATTGTCTCTGGAGTCAGCAGTTTTGAACAACACGTGGCTTGGTCCTCCTGTAAAATCCATATTCAGCAGCTGTGGTTGTGAACCGGACCATCTGCAGAGCTGCAGCCATGTCTTCACATGCTGAGGTTAAAGGTCACTGAATACAAACTGTTTAACATAGATGTACAGAGTGCTCTGCAGCAACATCACCTGGAGTATGAAGTTCAGGAAGAGTCACAGAATTGTTTCAACTTTTTAAAACACATGTTTTCCTTTCATGGACGACTCTGAAAAGGTTTTGTAGATGATACAATCTAATGTACAGAGTGTGACAGAACAGACCATCCCACACTTTACACAATATTTGCTTTTCCAACACGCAGAATTACCAGTCAAGTACCCTGATTGGTGGAGAGTAATGGTTGGAGGTGTGTCCAGTAGGTAAAGGGCAGAGCTTCCTTTCTATTTAAACCAGGTTCCAGGTGAAGTTGTCTCATCAACAGGATCATACAGCAACCATGAGGTCTCTTGTCTTTGTTCTGCTCATCGGAGCTGCTTGTGAGTTGTGTCTTTCTGCTTCCATGTGAAGTTTTATATATTCTAAAGATTAATATGCTCTTGGTTTCTGACCTTTTGGTCTCTCTGGTGTTTTCAGTTGCCTTGGAGGACGACAAGATCGTCGGAGGGTATGAGTGCACGCCTCATTCCCAGGCCCATCAGGTGTCTCTGAACTCTGGCTACCACTTCTGTGGAGGCTCCCTGGTCAACGAGAACTGGGTTGTGTCTGCTGCTCACTGCTACAAGTCGTACGTCTCCTCTTGATGTTATGAAGACAAAGTTTTTACATGCTAATCATTGTGTTTACACAGCATCATGAAACTCATATAAAACCCTCCTCTCTCTCTTGTGTAGCCGCGTGGAGGTGCGTATGGGCGAGCACAACCTCAGGGTCAATGAGGGAACCGAGCAGTTCATCAGCTCCGCCCGTGTCATCCGTCACCCCAACTACAGCTCCTACAACATCAACAACGACATCATGCTCATCAAGCTGAGCAAGCCCGCCACCCTCAACCAGAATGTGAAGGCTGTGGCTCTGCCCACCAGCTGTGCCCCCGCTGGCACCATGTGCACCGTCTCTGGATGGGGAGACACCATGAGCTCCAGTGAGTAACATCTGCATAGTAACTGCTCTGAGGTCCAGATTTGTAGGGATAACTCTGAAAACCCTTTTCTCTTATACTTTGTTTCCCATCCTGCAGCCGACAGTAACAGGCTGCAGTGCCTGGATCTCCCCATCCTGTCTTTCAGGGACTGTGATAACTCCTACCCTGGCATGATCACCGATGCCATGTTCTGCGCTGGATACCTGGAGGGAGGAAAGGACTCTTGCCAGGTGTGTAACAGGAAGGAAGCCTGCAGACATGTTTTTCCTACATCACTGCATGTCAGTTGCATTGTTCATTGAACTCATCTTAAAACTGTTTTTTTTATTTTCTCACTCCCAGGGTGACTCCGGTGGCCCCGTCGTGTGCAACGGTGAGCTGCAGGGTGTTGTGTCCTGGGGCTATGGATGTGCTGAGAGGGGTAATCCTGGTGTCTACGCCAAGGTAACTTTCCACAGAGAGAGATATTTAATCCACAGTGAGACCCTGATGAACTGATCTAACTCTGATTCTTCCTCATTCACAGGTCTGCCTCTTCAACGACTGGCTGACGAGCACCATGAGCAGCTATTAAATCTGATCTGTGATCGTACTCCGCTGCCTTTCTTCCATCGTTCTAACTCCATCATTGATGTATATTTGTGAAAAATGAGCAGTATTTGAGCATTTGAATCAATAAAGTTTGAAACATTGACTTTCAAATAATGTTCCTTTTGATTTCTTTCCACATCATGGTGCACAAAAATGTGCTGGGATTTTTCAACAAGATCTGAAACTGTTCAAGCCTTCATTGAAATGAGTTAAAAACAAGGTTTATCTTGGATCCACCACAACTACTGTATGTTGACAAATAAAATGTTCAAGTCACAAACTTTGCCATGACACAACTCTCTTACACAGTTTGATTCACACAACAGTTTAGAATGAAACACTGAATAAATAAGTTGATAATAAGACTCAATTTTTTCTTTCTAAATAAACAGTATTTGACACAAATGCTTATAACACTATAGTGTGGTTTAAATTATGCTTTCTATTGATTTTCATCAAAATGACCTGAAACATTGTCAAACATAATGAAGTTTGCAAACAACCCATTAACTAGAGAGACTCAAATCAAGTGAAGCCAATTGATACGGAGCAAACAACACCACAACAGAGAAGTTACATAGATTAATAGATCAACAAGAACATACACAATATATAATAAAAGCACTGTTGTATTAATAATGCTGGGAGAGTAAAAATTGTCAGAAATCATTTTCACATTATATAAATATCTGAACATATAGACCTACATGTATATAGTTTCATTCACATTATCAATGCCAGTGAAAGTGTCAAACTGACTTTGACTTTCATTGCAGGACAGAGTCAAGGTCATTATGCCTGGCAGTGTTGTGACAGTTCACACCTCTAATGAACTAGTTCAAAGTTCAGTTCATACAAGTAAACATGAATAGTTCACGTTCATAGTTCACCATTTAAATTCTGAACTAGTTCATATTTCCGTTCATTTCATAGTTTTAAGGTGGACAGTGAGAATGAAAGACTTAACTTGTTAAAGAAAACCTTATCCATCACTACCCCTGGCCTTTACTGTCGGAATGTTTATCAGACAGTGTGTAAAAATCCCTCAGATAATAATAAGGTGCATCGGATCTCGGATGTAACTGCTGAGTCTGCGTCTCTGCTTTCTCTTGCCATCTGTATATGAGACCGAGAGCTGTTGTGTTGCAGGTATGGCCTGCCCCTTTCAGGAAAGTTCGTAGTGTGTGACGTAGTGCACCAGGGTATTGTGGGAAAAGACGCTAAAAGTGTGTGTATAACGAGAAGTGACCGACCACCTAGAGGTGATGCAAGTGTTGCTCCTGCTGTATATCCGAGAAATAAAGTGGCTGCATTCCAAGTAAAGAAACATCTCCTCCTCCTTCTTCACGGAGCGGTCCGGACAGCTGGTTACCGACCAGACAGCGAGCCAAGATAACCAGTGACAGGGGCGGCTCCGGGTACAGGCGACATAGGAGACTGATTTATCATGACGTGACACATGCATTGTAAAACAATACATTAACGTCACACCATCATCCTCTAACCCGGGGAGGCACCGGAGGTAGAAGCGCTGTGAAAAGCGCTCCGCCTCCTTTCCTCGCCCATGGTTAATACTTTGGCTGTTCGCATTGGCAGCGTAGTGCCGGGAAGAACTACAGCTTCTTAGAGGTAATGTCAGAATAAACTTTCTATGGGATAGGTTCTGCCTAGTAACAAGTCGAATCAGTCTTATGTTGTTAATGTCTATGATATTTATATCACATGACAGAAATGAGTCTCCAAAGCATCTGGACATTTAGGACTTGCTGGTTATCAAAACTGAGAAGTCCTATAACAAATCATTATTGGCGTAGTACATGTGTTTAGGTTCATTCATTGGGGTTTTTGTCTCTGGAGTCAGCAGTTTTGAACAACACGTAGCTTGGTCCTCCTGTAAAATCCATATTCAGCAGCTGTGGTTGTGAACCGGACCATCTGCAGAGCTGCAGCCATGTCTTCACATGCAGAGGTTAAAGGTCACTGAAAACAAACTGTGCTAAACATAGATGTACAGAGTGCTCTGCAGCAACATCACCTGGAGTATGAAGTTCAGGAAAAGTCACAGAATTGTTTCAACTTTTTAAAACACATGTTTTCGTTTCATGGACGACTGTGAAAAGGTTTTGTAGATGATACAATCTAATGTACAGAGTGTGACAGAAAAGACCATCCCACACTTTACCCAATATTTGCTTTTCCAACAAGCAGAAATTTCAGTCCAGGTCCCTGATTGGTGGAGAGTAATGGTTGGAGGTGTGTCCAGCAGGTAAAGGGCAGAGCTTCCTTTCTATTTAAACCAGGTTCCAGGTGAAGTTCTCTCATCAACAGGATCCCACAGCAACCATGAGGTCTCTTGTCTTCGTTCTGCTCATCGGAGCTGCTTGTGAGTTGTGTCTTTCTGCTTCCATGTAAAGTTTTATATATTCTAAAGAGAAATAAGCTCTTGGTTTCTGAACCTTTGGTCTCTCTGGTGTTTTCAGTTGCCTTGGAGGACGACAAGATCGTCGGAGGGTATGAGTGCACGCCTCATTCCCAGGCCCATCAGGTGTCTCTGAACTCTGGCTACCACTTCTGTGGAGGCTCCCTGGTCAACGAGAACTGGGTTGTGTCTGCTGCTCACTGCTACAAGTCGTACGTCTCCTCTTGATGTTATGAAGACAAAGTTCTTGCATGTGAATCATTGTTTTTAAACACCACCATGAAACTCACATGTAAAACCCTCCTCTCTCTCTTGTGCAGCCGCGTGGAGGTGCGTATGGGCGAGCACAACCTTAGGGTCAATGAGGGAACCGAGCAGTTCATCAGCTCCGCCCGTGTCATCCGTCACCCCAACTACAGCTCCTACAACATCAACAACGACATCATGCTCATCAAGCTGAGCAAGCCCGCCACCCTCAACAAGAATGTGAAGGCTGTGGCTCTGCCCACCAGCTGTGCCCCCGCTGGCACCATGTGCACCGTCTCTGGATGGGGAGACACCATGAGCTCCAGTGAGTAACGTCTGGATTGTAACTGCTCTGAGGTCCAGATTTGTATGGGATAACTCTGAAAACCCTTTTCTCTAATACTTTATTTCCCATCCTGCAGCCGACAGTAACAGGCTGCAGTGCCTGGATCTCCCCATCCTGTCTTTCAGGGACTGTGATAACTCCTACCCTGGCATGATTACCGATGCCATGTTCTGCGCTGGATACCTGGAGGGAGGAAAGGACTCTTGCCAGGTGTGTAACAAGAAGGAAACCTGCAGACATGTTTTTCCTACATCACTGCATGTCAGTTGCATTGTTCATTGAATTCATCTTTAAACTGTTTTAATTTTCTCTCCCAGGGTGACTCCGGTGGCCCCGTCGTGTGCAACGGTGAGCTGCAGGGTGTTGTGTCCTGGGGCTACGGATGTGCTGAGAGGGGTAATCCTGGTGTTTACGCCAAGGTAACTATCCACAGAGAAAGATATTTAATCCACAGTGAGACACTGATGAACTGATCTAACTCTGATTCTTCCTCATTCACAGGTCTGCCTCTTCAACGACTGGCTGACGAGCACCATGAGCAGCTATTAAATCTGATCTGTGATCGTACTCCGCTGCCTTTCTTCCATCGTTCTAACTCCATCATTGATGTATATTTGTGAACAATGTGCAGCATTTGAGCATCTGAATCAATAAAGTCCTGAACATCAACTCAAATAATGCTCCTTTTCATTTTTTTCCACATCATGGTGCACAGTATTTTAAAATGTGCTGGGATTTTTCAACAAGATCTTTAACTGTTCAAGCCTTCATGAAAATTTGCAAAAAACAAGGTTCATCTTGGATCCAACACAACTACAGTATGTTGACAAATAAAATGTTCAATCACAAACTTTGCCATGACACAACTCTCTTAGTCAGTTTGATTCACACAACAGTTTAGAATGAAACACTGAATTAATTAGTTGATAATAGGACTCAAGTTTTTTCTTTCTAAATAAACAGTACGTGACAAAAATGCTTATAACACTATAGTGTGGTTTAAATGATGCTTTCTATTGATTTTCATCAAAATGACCTGAAACATTGTCAAACTTAATGAAGTTTGCAAACAACCCATTAACTAGAGAGACTCAAATAAAGTGAAGCCAATTGATACGGAGCAAACAACACCACAACAGAGATGTTACATAGATTAATAGATCAACAAGAACATACACAATATATAATAAAAGCACTGTTGCATTAATAATGCTGGGAGAGTTAACATTTTCAGAAATCATTCTCACATTATATAAATATCTGAACATATTGACCTACATGTATATAGTTTCATTCACCATGCCAATGCCAGTGAAAGTGTCCAGCTGACATTGACTTTCCTTGCAGCACAGAGTCAAGGTCAAGATGCCTGGATGATTACAGCCTGTACAAAAACATATAGAACTGAACTCAAACACAGCAACGAATCAAACTACAACAACATACACACTTTTAAACTGTATTTTTATCACAGAACTGAGCAGAATCATTCAGAAAGAGACTCTGTGAAACTCTGTAAAATATCCTTTGGTATAAAAAAATTATTGGTAAGATAAGAGTGAACGTTTTGATTTCCCGATAAGCCCTATTAAAAGGTTTTGATTGGTCAGCATCACCAGGGGTGGGGCCCAAATCGATGGCTTTAGATAAAGCACCCAATAAAAATCAAGTATGGAGCAATCTTTGGCCTTTTATCCACCATTAGTCAAACATGAGAGCTCTGGTGTCTGTGCTGCTCCTAGGAGCTGTGTGTCAGTCTGGACCACTCAACGTTTAGAGGTAATGTCAGAATAAACTTTCTATGGGATAGGTTCTGCCTAGTAACAAGTGTTATCAGTCTTATGTTGGTAATGTCTATGATATTTATATCACATGAGAGAAATGAGTCTCAAAAGCATCAGGACATTTAGGACTTGCTGGTTATCAAAACTGAGAAGTCCTATAACAAATTATTTGTAGCGTAGTACATGTGTTTAGTTTCATGCATTGGTGTTTTTAGTCTCTGGAGTCAACAGTTTTGAATGACACGTAGCTTGGTCCTCCTGTAAAATCCATATTCAGCAGCTGTGGTTGTGAACCGGACCATCTGCAGAGCTGCAGCCATGTCTTCACATGCTGAGGTTAAAGGTCACTGAATACATACTGTGCTAAACATAGATGTACAGAGTGCTCTGCAGCAACATCACCTGGAGTATGAAGTTCAGGAAGAGTCACAGAATTGTTTCAACTTTTTAAAACACACGTTTTCCTTTCATGGACGACTGTGAAAAGGTTTTGTAGATGATACAATCTAATGTACAGAGTGTGACAGAACAGACCATCCCACACTTTACACAATATTTGCTTTTCCAACACGCAGAAAATTCAGTCCAGGTCCCTGATTGGTGGAGAGTAATGGTTGGAGGTGTGTCCAGCAGGTAAAGGGCAGAGCTTCCTTTCTATTTAAACCAGGTTCCAGGTGAAGTTCTCTCATCAACAGGATCATACAGCAACCATGAGGTCTCTTGTCTTCGTTCTGCTCATTGGAGCTGCTTGTGAGTTGTGTCTTTCTGCTTCCATGTAAAGTTTTATATATTCTAAAGAGAAATATGCTCTTGGTTTCTGAACCTTTGGTCCCTCTGGTGTTTTCAGTTGCCTTGGAGGACGACAAGATCGTCGGAGGGTATGAGTGCACGCCTCATTCCCAGGCCCATCAGGTGTCTCTGAACTCTGGCTACCACTTCTGTGGAGGCTCCCTGGTCAACGAGAACTGGGTTGTGTCTGCTGCTCACTGCTACAAGTCGTACGTCTCCTCTTGATGTTATGAAGACAACGTTTTACATGCAAGAACCATTGTTTTTAAACACCATCATGAAACCCACATGTAAAACCCTCCTCTCTCTCTTGTGCAGCCGTGTGGAGGTGCGTATGGGCGAGCACAACCTCAGGGTCAATGAGGGAACCGAGCAGTTCATCAGCTCCGCCCGTGTCATCCGCCACCCCAACTACAGCTCCTACAATATCAACAACGACATCATGCTCATCAAGCTGAGCAAGCCCGCCACCCTCAACCAGAATGTGAAGGCTGTGGCTCTGCCCACCAGCTGTGCCCCCGCTGGCACCATGTGCACCGTCTCTGGATGGGGAGACACCATGAGCTCCAGTGAGTAACATCTACATAGTACCTCCTCTGAGGTCCAGATTTATATGGGATAACTCTGAAAACCCTTTTCTCTAATACTTTGTTTCCCATCCTGCAGCCGACAGTAACAGGCTGCAGTGCCTGGATCTCCCCATCCTGTCTTTCAGGGACTGTGATAACTCCTACCCTGGCATGATCACCGATGCCATGTTCTGCGCTGGATACCTGGAGGGAGGAAAGGACTCTTGCCAGGTGTGTAACAAGAAGGAAACCTGCAGACATGTTTTTCCTACATCACTGCATGTTAGTTGCATTGTTCATTGATCTCATCTTAAAACTGTTTTTTAATTTTCTCTCTCCCAGGGTGACTCCGGTGGCCCCGTCGTGTGCAACGGTGAGCTGCAGGGTGTTGTGTCCTGGGGCTACGGATGTGCTGAGAGGGGTAATCCTGGTGTCTACGCCAAGGTAACTTTCCACAGAGAGAGATATTTAATCCACAGTGAGACACTGATGAACTGATCTAACTCTGATTCTTCCTCATTCACAGGTCTGCCTCTTCAACGACTGGCTGACGAGAACCATGAGCAGCTATTAAATCTGATCCTGTGATCGTACTCCGCTGCCTTTCTTCCATCGTTCTAACTCCATCATTGATGTATATTTGTGAACAATGTGCAGCATTTGAGCATCTGAATCAATAAAGTCCTGAACATCAACTCAAATAATGCTCCTTTTCATTTCTTTCCACATCATGGTGCACACTATTTTAAATTTGCTCGGATCTTTCAATAAGATCTTTAACTGTTCTCAACTTCTCTGAAATTCAGTAAAATCAAGGTTTATCTTGGATCCACCACAACTACAGTATGTTCACAAATAAAATGTTCAAGTCAAAAACTTTGCCATGACAAAACTCTCTTAGACAGTTTGATTCACACAACAGTTTAGAATGAAACACTGAATAAATAAGTTGATAATAAGACTCAAGTTTTTTCTTTCTAAATAAACAGTATGTGACAAAAATGCTTATAACACTATAGTGTGGTTTAAATTATGTTTTCTTTAGATTTTCATCAAAATGACCTGAAACATTGTCAAACATAATGAAGTTTGCAAAAAAATAACATTAACTAGAGAGACTATAAATCAAGTGAAGCCAATTGATACGGAGCAAACAGCACCACAGTTACATAGATTAATAGATCAACAAGAACATACACAATATATAATAAAAGCACTCTTGTATTTATAATGCTGGGAGAGAAAAAATTGTCAGAAATCATTTACACATTATATAAATATCTGAACATATAGACCTCCATGTATATAGTTTCATTCACAATACCAGTGCCAGTGAAAGTGTCCAGCTGACATTGACTTTCATTGCAGGACAGAGTCAAGGTCATGATGCCTGGATGATTACAGCCTGTACAAAAACATATAGAACTGAACTCAAACACAGTAACGAATCAAACTACAACAACATACACTGTTTTAAACTGTATTTTTATTACAGAACTGTTGGGACATGGTTTTTATGAAACCACAGGCTTACTCCTCGGCCTAAATGTGTAGTCAAAAGCCTGAAAACAGCATGGTCTTTGCTCTTGAGAATGCCTCCCGAACTCAGTCTCCCAAGATGCTGCATGTCCTTTTGTCGGACAACTTCACCTACAGGTGTGAAAAAGCCACCAGGGTCAACTCCAATTGGTCACTCTGGCCCCATGACCTGTGAGGTCACCGGGCCAATATAAGGCCAGGTCTCCCCCGATTCTCTCTCTTTCCAGAACCCTTCCAAGGAGGAAGGCTGCCAGCCTCTCTTTCTGCAACGCCGAGGGGAGAACCCTGGCTACTCCAGCTCGCATCTTCTCTTCGCATCCAACGAGAGGAGCGCAAAGGTCAGCGTCCAGCTCATCTTCTCAAGGAAACCTCCTCTCAAATCAAACTCTACCAAACTCCTAGCAGCGACTCAATGTCCTGCAGGAAAACTTCAAACCAGCAACTGAGCCCCACAGCTCAACAGAACCGCGAAGGCAGAAACCTCACGACCAGCAAGAAGACTTCACAGAACTGCGAACTGAACTGCAACTTCCTTTCTCCCTTTTCAAGGACTAGTCACATAACTGGGCTTAATAATTATACGAGGCTAAGCAAGACTGTTTATTCGATACTGTGTGATGTTTATGATTCTGATATGTGTTGTGATATTTTGGGTTATATGTTATTTGAAAATAAGGTTAGTTTGTAATGCTCTTCACGGTCGTTCTTTGCATTTCAGTCAACACTCTTTGTCTAATTTAGCATCTAGACAGACACATGCATATCTCAGTAGCACAGAGCCCCCCTACCGGTCGTAAAAATACTTCAGAGGGGGGGGGGGGGGGGGCTGTTGTCTTTAGGGTGGTTAGCGACCATCTCAGAAGCCCACAGGAAGGTGTTAAAAATTGTTAGCCGCCATTTTGAGAGCACCCTGATTTACATAGACACCCGAACTCACATACACATCTTTGTTTAGTTAGTACTTTATTAGTAATTTGTGTTTTTTAATACTTTATTTTATTCATAAAAAAAAAATTTCTTTCACAACTGTTCTTTTATTAATGTTGCACAAGTGAATTTTGCCAACCTCTATATTGTCAAGAACTCCATAACCTTCACTGTTCATTATGTAATCTTTAATAGTAAATATTGAGATTTCTAACTGAACTAGATCTAAATGAGACTGATCTTTAAATTTGATTGTTGGTCCCTGTTACCAGGGTGGTGCCCCTACGTTTCTAAATTATAATTACAAATTGTATTAATCTTAATTGATAATTGTAGTGTTTTTCATTAATAATTTCATTATTCTTAAATGATAACTTTATAGTTTTAATTAATAGTTGTATTATTTTTTATTAATAATTTTATTGTTTTAATAATCATATTTTATGATTATTAAGAATTAGCCAACATCAAGTCTAACCTATTATTGCACAACAGAATTGAGCAGAATCATTCAAAAAGAGACTGTAAAACTACAAAATATTCTTTGGTAGAATTTTGAAATTGGTATGAGAAGAGTAAAGTTTTTTTTTCATCCCAATGAGCACTATTCGAAAGTTTTGATTGATGAGCAACACCAGGGGTGGGGCTCAATCGGTGGCTTTAGATAAAGCACCCAATAAAAAACAAGTATGGAGCAATCTTTGGCCTTTTATCCACCATTAGTCAAACATGAGAGCTCTGGTGTCTGTGCTGCTCGTAGGAGCTGTGTGTCAGTCTGGACCACTCAACGTTTAGAGGTAGTGTCAGAATATACTTTCTATGGGATAGGTTCTGACTAGTAACAAGTGTGATCAGTCTTATGTTGTTAATGTCTATGATATTTATATCACATGACATAAATGAGTCGCAAAAGCATCAGGACATTTAGGACTTGCTTGTAATCAAAACTGACAAGTCCTATAACAAATATACATATGTAAATGCATGCATTGTTGTTTATTGTCTCTGGAGTCAGCAGTTTTGAATGACACGTAGCTTGGTCCTCCTGTAAAATCCATATTCAGCAGCTGTGGTTGTGAACCGGACCATCTGCAGAGCTGCAGCCATGTCTTCACATGCAGATGTTAAAGGTCACTGAATACATACTTTGCTAAACATAGATGTACAGAGTGCTCTGCAGCAACATCACCTGGAGTATGAAGTTCAGGAAGAGTCACAGAATTGTTTCAACTTTTTAAAACACATGTTTTCCTTTCATGGACGACTGTGAAAAGGTTTTGTAGATGATACAATCTAATGTACAGAGTGTGACAGAACAGACCATCCCACAATTTACACAATATTTGCTTTTCCAACACGCAGAAAATGTCAGTCCAGGATCCTGATTGGTGGAGAGTAATGGTTGGAGGTGTGTCCATCAGGTAAAGGGCAGAGCTTCCTTTCTATTTAAACCAGGTTCCAGGTGAAGTTCTCTCATCAACAGGATCATACAGTAACCATGAGGTCTCTTGTCTTCGTTCTGCTCATCGGAGCTGCTTGTGAGTTGTGTCTTTCTGCTTCCATGTAAAGTTTTAAATATTCTAAAGAGAAATATTCTGTTGGTTTTTGACCTTTTGGTCTCTCTGGTGTTTTCAGTTGCCTTGGAGGACGACAAGATCGTCGGAGGGTATGAGTGCACGCCTCATTCCCAGGCCCATCAGGTGTCTCTGAACTCTGGCTACCACTTCTGTGGAGGCTCCCTGGTCAATGAGAACTGGGTTGTGTCTGCTGCTCACTGCTACAAGTCGTACGTCTCCTCTTGATGTTATGAAGACAACGTTTTTACATGCTAATCATTGTTTTTAAACAGCATCATGAAATTCACATGTAAAACCCTCCTCTCTCTCTTGTGCAGCCGCGTGGAGGTGCGTATGGGCGAGCACAACCTCAGGGTCAATGAGGGAACCGAGCAGTTCATCAGCTCCGCCCGTGTCATCCGTCACCCCAACTACAGCTCCTACAACATCAACAACGACATCATGCTCATCAAGCTGAGCAAGCCCGCCACCCTCAACCAGAATGTGAAGGCTGTGGCTCTGCCCACCAGCTGTGCCCCCGCTGGCACCATGTGCACCGTCTCTGGATGGGGAGACACCATGAGCTCCAGTGAGTAACATCTGCATAGTACCTGCTCTGAGGTCCAGATTTGTATGGGATAACTTTAAAAAACCTTTTCTCTAATACTTTGTTTCCCATCCTGCAGCCGACAGTAACAGGCTGCAGTGCCTGGATCTCCCCATCCTGTCTTTCAGGGACTGTGATAACTCCTACCCTGGCATGATCACCGATGCCATGTTCTGCGCTGGATACCTGGAGGGAGGAAAGGACTCTTGCCAGGTGTGTAACAGGAAGGAAACCTGCAGACATGTTTTTCCTACATCACTGCATGTCAGTTGCATTGTTCATTGAATTCATCTTTAAACTGTTTTTTAATTTTCTCTCTCCCAGGGTGACTCCGGTGGCCCCGTCGTGTGCAACGGTGAGCTGCAGGGTGTTGTGTCCTGGGGCTACGGATGTGCTGAGAGGGGTAATCCTGGTGTCTACGCCAAGGTAACTTTCCAAAGAGAGAGATATTTAACCACAGTGAGACACTGATGAACTGATCTAACTCGGATTCTTCCTCATTCACAGGTCTGCCTCTTCAACGACTGGCTGACGAGCACCATGAGCAGCTATTAAATCTGATCTGTGATCATACTCCGCTGCCTTTCTTCCATCGTTCTAACTCCAACATTGATGTATATTTTTGAACAATGTGCCTTATTTGAGCATTTGAATCAATAAAGTCCTGAACATCGACTTTCAAATAATGTTCCTTTTCATTTCTTTCCACATCATGGTGCACAATATTTTTTTTTTATTGTTTTGTATATTAAAAATAAATCATTTTCACATAATATATATATATATAGATCTATATATTTCCATTCACTATATCAGATCCAGTGAGTCGGCCTGTGAGAAAGTGTCCAACTGGGATTTTATAACATTGCAGGACAGAGTCAAGGTCATGATGCCTGGATGATTACAGCCTGTACAAAAACATATAGAACTGAACTCAAACACAGCAAAGAATCAAACTACAACAACATACAAAGTTTTAAACTTTATTTTGATCACAGAACTGAGCAGAATCCTTCAAAAAAAGAAAATAGTTTTTGTAGAATTCTTTAATTGATACAAGAAGATTAAATACTTTTTCCCCCATTAGCAGTTATTGAGGGCTTTGATTGGTCGGCAACACCAGGGGTGGGGCTGAATCGGTTGCTTTAGATAAAAAAAACTCTATAAAAAGCAAGAATGGAGCAAACTTTGGCCTTTTATCCACCATTAGTCAAACATGAGAGCTCTGGTGTTTGTGCTGCTCGTAGGAGCTGTGTGTCAGTCTGGACCACTCAATGTTTGGAGAGTCAGAATATACTTTCTATGGGATAGGTTCTGCCAAAGAGACAACAAATCTATTACATGACCCTAGAAACGTTTTTTTTTTTAAATACCACAGAGGCAAAAATTAAACTATTTATTTGATGTCTTCTATATATTTCATCAAAGGTCAAGACAATCAACGTGTACGTCTGTTTTTTCAGTTGCCACAGACGATGACAATATTGTTGGAGGGCTTGAGTGCACGCCTCATTCCCAGCCCCATCAGGTGTCTCTGAACTCCGGCACCACTTCTTTGGAGGCTCCCTGGTCAACAAGAACTGGGTGGTGTCTGCCGCTCACTGCTTCAAACCGTGTGTGCTCTGCAAACATCACAGACGACACTTCTCACACAATCAAAGCCTTCTGTTCCCTCATCCACAGCTTCTGCTTCTCTTCCAGCAAAATGGACATCGTCCTCGGTGATCACAACCGCTGGTTCATGGAGGGCAATGAGCAGATCATCCCCGCTACGCATGTGATTCTTAACCCCGACTACAACTCATGGCTTATTGACAATGACATCATGCTGATCAAGCTTAGCAAGCCACCCACCATCAACCAGTATGTGCTGTCTGTGTCTCTGCCCACCAGCTGTGCCCCCGCTGGCACCATGTGCACAGTCTCTGGCTGGGGTGTCACCATGAGCTCCTGTGAGTATTAAGCATATTCTCAACCAGCTGTGGTTATGCACTCATGCATTTGATCCAACTTGTATTCATCCCTGTGTTAAATCCCTGCAGCTGTTGACAGTAACAGGCTGCAGTGCCTGGACATCCCTATCCTGTCCGATGAGGACTGGGATAACTCCTACCCTGGGATGCTCACTGAGGCCATGTTCTGTGCTGGATCCCTGGAGGGAGGAAAGGACTCCTGCCAGGTGTGCATGTCTCTTTTTGTAAAGTGGACAAGAATATCTGCTGTACATTTTTGTAAATGTCCATCTGCTTGACCGCTTGACCTTCTCTCAGGGTGACTCTGGCGGTCCTTTTGTGTGTAATGGGGAGCCGCAGGGGGTTGTGTCCTGGGGCTTTGGATGTGCAGAGAAGAACCACCCCGGTGTATATGCCAAGGTAAAAAAAAAAGCTATCAAGCTATCAATTCTGTCTCTATTATTGCAGAAAAATATTCTCAAAGCCTGACGTGACATGTAGTTCCAACACATTTATTTCCTCTCTCTACTGCATCAGACCTGCGTTCTCAAAGACTGGCTGCAGAGGACCATGGCTGCCTACTGAGACTGGGCCAAACTCATCCCTGCTACTGCAAAAACCCTGAGTCCATGAAACTCTCTCTGACATGAAAATAAAATAAGTGCAACACCAGTATTTAAAGTTTTTTTCTTTATTTTGCACTGCTCTGTGTCTCACCTTTTTAGAGTTGAAGGTGTAACCAGAGTTGCAGCCAATTGCAATAGCAATAGTAAATGGTGACCGATTCTTCAATGTATATAAACAGTTGAATCCATAAAATGCCTCCATTTGCTCCTGTGGTTTCATCCAAGTATCCGTAAGGCCGACATTCAAATCCGTTCAATGAGCCATGTTCACGTGTGGATCACAGCGGACATTTAAGCGAAAAACATGGTGTAGACGACAGTGTTTCGAGTCGAAGGTGTCGTATATTCGCTAGAGTAAATCATTTTGGCGTGTGTTTAAAAAATAATTATAGACTTACAGCTATGGTGCCTGTTTTCTGGACTCTCAGACTTTTTAAATACTATTCCATATGTTTATTGTTAGTTCCCCTACCTTTTTGGAATAATCTTTGACTTGGGGAATGCTCCTGACCTGCTAATGGATGAAGTGCAGAAGGAATCTTCTTTAGCAGGCGTCTTCAACTTTAGGTACGAAACATGTCCTTATTTAGGCAGAAGGCGTGACGTCATTTTACATCAAGTCGTGGGCCGAAACAACCTCTCTATATAAATGTGTGTTCGACCCTGGCAAGTCTGATTTCACTATTTGGCTTGTGTTGTCGCCGGGTATCTAGATGCCCGTTCGAATCTGTAACTTCTTATAATAAACTTATTAATGGAACAAGAACGAGATCTTCGAAGTCCTTCCTTCAACACCATCATCAACATCTGGGCTGCCGAGAATATACCATAAAGGTCAAACACTTCACCCACGAAGGTCAAACACTTCACCCACCATCTGCATGGTGGTGAATGGAGAATTAGTGAACTTTCATTCTTGGGTGAACTATCCCTTTAAGTTATTTCACACAAACAACAGATTAAACAGAACACAATATGAACAAATAGTTTTAGAATAAACATGATTAACAATTAATAAAAATGGTTTCATGTTAATCAGCTGTGATTGTAAACAACATGTTTTGTATTTAAACCCAAATCACGTCAAGAAAGTTATAAAAATTCCCTATTATTATTGATCACTACAAATATTAGCAAATAAATATGTCTTTCTTTTTTTATTGTCGCTTTTTATTTTTCGTCTCCTCTGCAGTGAGTTAAGCGGAACTGTTGTGTCCCAGTTCCAGTACCAGGTCGGACAGTTACACCGACGCACCTCCAATGTCAGACCAGACACTGCTTTGACACATCTGACCGGAAGAATCTGTTGTTAAACTATCGAGTCCCCTCCAGAGGCTGCATATGAAGGTGTGATTGAGAAGGTCACTCGCCTCCTTTAGAACCCGGTCTCCGCTGCATGTTGTCGGCTCCTCCGTGTCTGTTTCTCGGACTCCCGCAGGAGACTCTCCCCGGACAAGATGCGCCTCACGCTGCAGACACTGATCTCCCACGGCCGGATGGCCCGGAGGATTGGCCTGGGGCCGGAGTCCCGCATCAACATGCTGCGGAATATCTTGACGGGACTGGTCCGACATGAGAGGATCGAAACCACGCGGGCCCGAGCCGACGAGGTCCGCTTCTACGCCGAGAAGGTACTGAACTGTCCGGAGAAGCTAATGCTAATGCCAACACGTCTGAGCAGGTCAAATAAAAACAACAGAAGAAACAAACCACAAACATTTCGTTTTTAAATGTTTTTGTTGTGAAGGCTCAGTGTCATCCACTAGAAGAAGATTGTATATTATTAGTATTTTGTTATAACTGAATTAAAGGCTAAGATATTCAATACCCACTATTGTCATCAGGTAATTATAAAGTAGATAATTTATAGTCTCATTTAGTTTAATATATATGGATATAAAGATAAACTATTTAGCTGCTATCTATTAAACAGGTTAAAGTCGATATTTTCAGAAGAATTTATGTTTTACGATCAACCACATTTTCATCAAGCAAAAGCACAAACTATAATGTTCTCTCTTTCAAAGAAATTAATCAAAAGTCAATATGTCGAAATTGCAAGCTAGAATGGCCGCCAGTCGAGTGTTATCCTCCACCGAGGCCCAAGAGTCGCCTTAAATACAAGAAAGCTGCACCAAATTGCACAATCTCAGATATCTGTCCTTTGAATATTCTTTCTATGTTAAAGATATGTCCAGATCTGTGCCAACATTGAATGTGTTCTTTGTCCAATGTCCCATCCTCAGTGAGAGAATGTGAACCTACATTTCTGTCTGCTAGAGTTTTTAGTATTGATCTGTATGTCCCACAGATAAGGGATCACAGCCATATGTGATAATCAAGGGCAAAAACATGATTTCACTCCTCTGGGATTCCACAAAACTTTGTCTATCTTTCTTATTTTTAGCTCAATAGATATTTGTGAGGGTGTTCTCTCACTCTGTGCTTTCGTAGTAAAGAGAGGATGATCCCTGGAATCAGATAGACTATCATTGTCTACTTGTTTTTAATCTCAAGAAGATCATTTTTGTACTTACACTCTCCAACATCTTCAGATTCTAATTCCTCTTTCTTCTACATACGAGGTTCCTGACTGTGTTTTCCTGTTTTGTTTTTCTCCAGCTGGTGGACTATGCCAAAAAGGGAGACACTGATGACAAGGCAATGAAAATGGCCAGTTTTTGGCTGACGGTACGTGTCTGCAGCTTCTCAACTCTGTGACGTTTACAAGCTGCGTCTGTCTAAATGTGAAACAGTGCTTTATTCGGAGCGTGTTTCCTTTCTTTTCAGGAGAAAGATCTGGTCCCAAAGCTCTTCAAGGTCCTGGCCCCACGGTTTGAGACTCAGTCGAAAGGTTACACACGGATGGCCCAAATCCCCAACAGACAGAACATGGACAGAGCCAAGATGGCCGTCTTGGAGTTCAAGGGCAACCCCTTCCCTCCTCTCTACCCGGCGAATAAGGAGAATGAACTGACTCTCATCAACCAGCTGCTCAAAGGCTACAGAGAGGAGAGGGCACAGGAGTTGGCTTCAGAATCATAACTCACAGCAGTTTGTGGCCTAAAGAGACTGATGCATTTCATTCAGTGAAAGAACAGATCAAAAGTTACACCTGCAACTGAAGCAAAGGACATTTCTGTGCGGGAACATTTCTGATTGATGATGTATTATAAAATAAACTTCCTATCAAGAGTAAGAAGATTTTAATTTGTCTTTGAACAATAAACTATTGACCGAGTGAGGTTCGGCTCACGAACAAAGCTGCTCTTGTTCTCCTTTTGCTGATTAGTGGCACTTTTCAACAATATCAGCAAATAACAGGACATATGTTTTTATGTATTCTAATACATCAACAGTGGATGAAATTCTCCAAAATTTCAAGACCATAAAAATGTATTTAAACATGTAGGAAATAGCAATCATTTTTGACTGGTCATAGGAAAAGTGTTGCTACTTCAAAATCTGTTGTAACTCATTACACATGCTTTTACTTCTGTGACACGTCTAAATGTTTCCTGTGGAGGAAGCTGCTTGTTCACAATACACCTCGTCAATCAGCTATTTTTAGTGAATGTGCACATTAAACTTTCACTGACCATGTTGAAAAACAATTTCCACCCCCCCAAAAAAGAAATAAGTAGAACTACTTGTGAAGTTGACAGGTGTCAATCTAAAGCTTGTGAAAGATTTTTCCCAGACCCTTGTTTATGATTTGGTTTGTGCAACAGATGAAAAAGAAACAAGGACACAACCACAGAGGGGACACATTCACACTCATTCACAACTTTGGGCAATTCAGATCTACATGTCTCTGGACTGTGGGAGGAAGTCTGACACATCCCACACAAACACGGGGAGAACACGAAGTCCACATAGAAAGACTCAGCCAGCCGATGGGTTCAAATCCAGAACCTTCTTGCTTTGAGGTGGAACTGATAACCACTGCATCACCATGTCACCCAGATCTTTCTCACAGAGCTCAGACCCATCGGAGGCGCAGCTTATAACATCAACAGCTGCTCCGCTGCAGCACGTACATAAATATATATCACATGTTCCTTACTATCCTTATACCTTTAACAAATACTGTCTCACTGCAGGACTCTTTAAGAGACAGACTTTAAATCCATTCATTTGTCACCAGGTAATCCAGTTGGAAATTTTCCATGTCCTGTCCAGGTCACGTTCATAGATTCATTATATCACTATGATTTATTGTTATATAGATTTGGGAAACATAGTCATAGTCCTGTATCTGATTAATACCTAATGAATTATATATATTATATAATTGACAGCTGGCCTTGTTGTCCCTACTGGGTTTTTGTCTTTCATTGTCCTTATAACTGTGAAAAAATGTGTTAGATATGGTTCCTTGTGTTGTTGAAAAGGTCCTAAAAGGTCCTGACATTTAATTTAGTGAAGACGTTGGAGATCCTTTATGACGAGTCGGTGTCAGCAGAGAGGCTCATCCATCAGGCTGCAGCATATTGCACATTGTTTTTCATTATTTGTTTTGTCACGGTGAACAAATAACAGAGCACAGAACAATATAATGCATTATAATACGAACCCACAAGTCAGGTCTCATTTAAACTGAAGTGCAATAGATGAACTGAGGGCGTATTTACAGTAAATATTGTATTGGACTGTCATATTGCATCAAATTTGAGGGGAAAGGACTTTGTGGAGAAAATAACTGAATTGAACATAACACTTTTTATTTTTTACCCAACAGTGAAGTAAGTTTGATTAGATTGATGCCGGACTCGCCTGAAAGCCATTAGCAGATTTAGACCCTTGTTGCGACCGTGCACTTCCACAGTCACAGAGCGGGAAACTGGCAGTGACTGAGAAATAATTAGGCTGTAGCCTACATCAGACTGTGAGCAGCCTGGAGTCGGTCCCTGTGGTGTTTTACTCTAATGGACTCTTGTAATGAGAACAGATTCTAAATATGATTTACAGATATTAAATTTACCCTTTTGGACACATGCCCTTGTCGTAACTGGAACACAAACAGCCTCTCTTGTTAACGCAGGAGCCAAACAACACACACACACACCCACACATAAATGCAACCAAGCTTTCTAATAAAACCATATATTTTTTTTATTATTTTGGCAAAAGGTGTTTATGTACAGCGTATTTAGAATCGTCATTTGACACCATTAAAATGCATCTGAACAGTGCTTCAGTGATGTGCTCTTAACCAGATCGCTCTGAGTAGCCAATAAGCTGTGCTGTTTTCTGTCATGCATACATAATCTCTTTTCTTCAACGTCTCACCCCTGTGTGTGTCTGTGTGCGTGTGCGTGTCAGTCCTGTCATTTAACGTCAATATGTGTAACATCGAAGCAGTGAGTGATGCGGTTTCAGGAAACCCAACAGTGAGTAGAGTCGTCCAGTCGAGTCATGGCAACCGTAGCATCAGGCAACAGCAGACAAAATGGCGGACGTGCCAAATATAAACCAGACACGATCAGTAATATCGACTAGTTCTCTAATTCAAGTAAGAAGTGACACCTCTCGACGGCACTCTCACAAGTTACACACCACGGTCCTAACATCCTACAGTACTCCATCACAGCAAGACTGCCACTGATACATCTGCGGACCGGGCAGCAGAGTCCCGCTGATTTTAGGAATCAGATAAGATAAACACCCCCCCCCCATCGCATTTTTGCCAGAAGCCGTTTGTAAACTCAGCTCCGAAGTTCAACGTTGAATCGAGTTGATTTAACGACGCATTCTCTAAAAGGTCTAGACGTTTTTTCAGACTGTATTTACAGGCGTATGCACGTGGAATACTACACAATGTGGTGTGGGTACAGGTTTCAAAGCAGTCGTATTAAGGTGACATCATCACGAATAATAAACAGACTAAGACCAGGAACATTAAAGTGCTCCATGCAGGACAGACAAAAATGTACAGTTGTGTTGCTGCTTTCACAGTTCATCTACAAGGCTTTTTTTTTTGTCATCGCTCTATGTCAGGAGATATAAAACTAGAATCATTTGCTCAGCTTTTCGCATGGTTTGAACATTCAAGGCCGAAAAGCTGACAAATAGTTATATATTTATATATATATTCATGTTTCAGGTACGAGACAGGGGTGAGGATTTCAAGTTACTTGTATTTAAAAAAAAAAAAAAGAAGAAGCCTTCTGCTCTTTAATCTGGGACTTGGTGTCGCATTTGTGAGCTGAGAAGACGGTTGGACAAAGGTGAACTCTATTCTTCCAGTAACTTGAAAATCATCCCCGTCCTTGTGCCGCGTTGCATCAGTACATTCACCAACGTCTACATACACAGAGATGACACTTTTGATCAGGCATGTTCTGCGCTACCTACGAAAAACCAAAGCAGCATGGTAATAATCCGTTTCCCTTTTGACAGCACGTGAAGGTTTCATCCGGAATAACAACAGAGTTTCACCTGTCAAAAATATACTAAAGCCTATTGTATGTATTTACAAAAGTTTAGATTTCAATACACACAATAAGCAAATATTGTATGATCACGGTGGGGGGGGGGGGGGGGGGGGGGGATACATATATCAGCTTTATGGACAGGAAATACAATACAAACATGCTTGTTTTTACGAGTACCTAGAAGTGCCCACAGTAAACGTGACGTTTTACATTTACACATCAGCATATCAAACCAGAATAACCAGCTGCAATATTAAAGGCATATTAGAATTTAAATGAACCCGACAAACTCCATTGAGAGTAAATATCTATGCTTTATCAAAATATGCCAAACATAAAAAAAAAGGCTCCTTTTCTTTTACATGATCATTTGAGTGGAATGAGAGTTTTCAATGGTCACAGCACCGACTGGAATTTAATGATGTGGAAAAATCCCATGAAAACAAATTTCCTATTTTCTTTCTTTATTTTTTTGAATAAAACTCTATATAGTGGTTGCTCTCTCCGGTTTTTAGCTATTTACAAACCCTTCCAGGCACACACCATCTCCGCCTCATGAATCTTTGAATAAAGTATTTCGAGAATTTTGTTCATTTCCGCATCTTGCACAGCTATCATTCTATCGCTCTGGCTACATCCACTTTGTCATCTTTCTCCCTGTGTGCCTTTTACTGGTCTGCATCAAATATTTATTGCTTCTTTATTCTTTAACAAGCTCAGCACTCCTCTTTCTCACAGCCTTTACTCCTCCAGCGGCGGATTCCAATTCACAGGTGAGAAGGTACCGTTTAGGGATTCACGGCTCCCAGGATCTCTCTTCTCCATCCCTCCATCCTTCCAATCTCCAAACTTTTTCTGGGACGATCCCTTCTGTCATCATTACAGTGAAACCTTGATTTCCACTTTTTCCTTTGTATTGTCATTCTGTCCGCTCCCTCCATGCCTCCCCTCTTCCCCACTCTCTCCTGACCTTCTCTCCATCTCACGCCTTGGTTCCGAACCCCCCTCCGCCCTGCATGCTGAAATACTCGGTGAACGAGGGGAGCCGGGGAGGGAGTGGGGGGGAGCGTGCGGCCAGGCGGGGGGGTATCGGAGGCGGGGGCAATATGGACGTCAGGTCAGCGGCAGTGGTGATGATCTTCTGCTCGCTGTTCCTCGGCACCTCGGGTCCTTTACAGGCCACCGTCTCTTCCACCGTCTTCACTGGATCCTGGAGGGAGGAACAGGACAGTTTTGCTCTTTTGACCCCGATCTTCAGAATATATGTTACTGGACAGAAACTGGGACCTTTGAGAAACCGGGTCAGTAACAACACACAATGAATCACAAGCTGTCACGGTTATATAGGTCAGGGGGAATTACACAGGACCTGGGTTTGCTGACCTCCTGCCCTCCACACACTACAGCTCATCAAACCAGAACTTACTGTCCACCTTCACTTCGGCCTGGAGGACATGGTTGAAAGATACACGACAGTTTCTACATCAATATTCATGTAACGAAATAAAGGCCCATTTTCAATATTTTCATTATTCATCTGGCATTTATTTTATTCTATTATATTTATTAATGGTTTGGTCTAGAAAACATTAGAAAATGGTAAAAAATTAAAAGAGCAAATGACCATATTATGAGATACATTGTATCTATGTATATTTCTATGTATGTATGTATCTACCCATCAAACTATCTATCTCCATCCCAACACCATTAGTGTCTCTGATGCATGACAAGGAAAATCTGTGAATTCTCACATGACAAAGCATTAATCATTAAGAGTTTGGCATTTTGTCATTCAGATTAATTGAAAATTACCCAACCACTGAAAATCAAAACAAAGTAATATATGTTTCACTGTTATGAATTACTGTTAATCATTAGGGTTATTCCTTTTTAATTGTATCTTGCTTTGAATCATTAAATTGACAAACTGTATTTGCTAGAAAATGATCAGAGCACCTGATGGCAGAATAATTAAGCTGAAATTTGATGATTGAATTGGCCCCTAGCCTAAAAGGATTAGAAAAACATTCACATCCTAATGATAAGAACTGCAAAATCTGTATCAGTTAAAAGGAATGGTTTAAGTTTTATTCTTTTAAAATCCTGCCCATCTTAGAAAACCAATGATACATTTGTTTTATTTGGCATTTTTTCAATTTGGCACAAACCTGCTGTGATAACCTCAGAATTTGCCCATCTGGCCAATTTCTGCAAAACAATAGGGCTGCAGATTTACTACTAGTGTTCCTTCACCAAATAACCCCGGTGTAATAGACTCACTGCGACAATGCAAGTAATCAACTGTAACTACATTTCCTTCACTTGAAGAAAGACGAGATGCACAGAACTCTGTTCGACAACAACCAGAGAGTCTGTTATCTCCCACTTTGATTTCAGGGCTATAAAGACTAAAGGCCAGGTTTAAAATGATGGTGTTTTATTAGACTTTCTTAAGCAGCTGCACTCAAGCCTGGTCCTGCCAGTGTCTTCCAATTAGATGTCCGCAGCAAATGCATCAATTACGCTGCCAGATTTCTAGCAAGAACCAAGAGAGGAGGGCCCATAACTTCTGTTTACACTGGCACTCATTTAGAAAATCGATTTTGAGCGCCAGGTTATAAAACACATAATGGCTTAGGAACAGCAGAGGAAACTGCTTTTATTCTGAGCCACTTCCAAATATAAATTAAAAACTTGTTTTCTCCACCGCACTTTTACTTTACTATATTCTGTGTCTATTGACTGCTGCCTTGTAACTTCATGAAGGTCTTAATGCCTTTTTATCTTATAAATGCTTTTAGTTGCATTGCTTTTTGATAGATGATGCACGTGGAAACTTGCTGCCTTTTGTCAACTTTGTGCAAAGTATGTGGGTCGATGCAGTGACCGGTAAGATAATCCCAACAACAGTGAGCGACAACTAATGTAAACAATGAAATGAGATAAGCTAACAGCCAGTTGTGGCCTCAGATGAGTTGCTTGTCTTTTTGTCTCATTTCACTGTCAACATCCTTTGTCGCTCACTTCTGTTGCGGTTGTGTTTCCGTTGTGTTGCTTTTGCCGTTCAGCCGCTGCAGCTTGTCCCTTCATGTTGTGTTGCTGCTGCTCTCTGCATGTTCTACGAGTATATCTGCAAATTCAGAGATCCTCTTCTGTCACTCATCCCTGTTCAGAGTGGAAAAAGCTATTTGCACAGATTTGAAAGTTCCCCAAGCTCGACGATTCTTCACTGTGAACACAACACGTCTTAATTTGTTCTTGTCAGAATTTCTGTTTAACGATTATTTCCTTGTGCCCAAGTGTTTTTCCGAACAGAGCGTGTGCTATGTCAGGCTGTGCTCACTGTCATTCACCTGACGCCCACAGGAGGAGAAAGTCGCCGCCAAGAATTAATCCCAACACACACGTCCCCTTTACGAACTGTTGTTGTTCCACTGATTCCTTCAAATACAAGGCTTTGTTCGATGAGACAGTTCATTTCAAGCTGTGTTAAACACAGGGACTTTTGCATTTTTAATAACCCAAAACATGCCCAACTCAGATTCCTAGAGAGATAATTGAAAAACGATTAGGAGAAAGCATAAAAGGAATATAAACTCATACAGCACATGAGCTACAACTCCTACTTAAATCCAGCATGTCCGACATGCACCCAAACACGCTGTGATTCAACTCACCGATTGGATGGAGAAGAGCTCAGTGAAGTTCGGTTGAGAATCTCCCACGAAGGAGCCGTTTCCGTAAGCATGATGGGGGAAACTCTCTCCCCCCTCGCCCCCCTTCGGACTGGACAGCAGGATCCCAATCTGGGACGTCCGAACATGATAGGGGAAGTTCTTATTGGCTGCCGAGGGGCGTGTGATGACCTGAGGGGCAAAAAAGGATAAAAAGAAAAAAATGTATCTTACACACAGCCAGAACACGTGAGGACCAAGTGAGAGGTGGGAATTGACATGCATGCACTGAGCAGGAATATAAAAAGGAAATTTGCGTGAGCAGCACGGCCCATTAATAAAGCCCAATGTGTCGTAGGTGAGGAAGAGCTAGATAATGATGTGCGGAGGAGACAATCAGCATGAGGCGTTTATGACTCAGAGATGGTGAATAATGTATGAATGACAGCAGCAATAATGACTTTAGTGATGTGAACTATGTGGGAGAGCAGGGGTGCGCACGAGTGGGTGTGCGCTTGTGTGTGTGCGTGTGTGTGCACGTGTGAAAGAGAGAGAGATACGAACAAGGAAGACGATGTGAGCGTAGAGGTGGATGCCGAGCTGAATCCCGTTGACGATCTTCTCCCGGGCCCAGCGAGGAATCCCATAGTTGGCGATCAGAGCCATCACAGGCACCGCGAAAAACCTGAGGGAGGCAAGCGAGTAGGTTTATAATAAACATGTGGAGAAAACATATTAAAAAAAGAGGTAAAAAAAAAGATGCCAGGGGGGGTTTGATGATGAAAAGAAGAAGGAGAAGAGGCTGCGTCGCACACCGGGAGAGATAAAGACGGGAGGATGTGAGAGGCGTCGATAATGAGGCGGGAGATAGTTGCGGCAATGAGAGAAATACAGAGATAATATTAGTCTTTGTAATCTACCCTTCATTTACCCTCATGGTATTATACACAAAGAGCGAAAGGCAGGGAGGCTGAGCAGTGTACGTACTTTCTAGCACAAAGCTTTAAACTATTCTGCACACACATATATTGCAGCATAAATTATTCTAATAGAGGAGATGTCATCAGCCGAGTAGAAATAGATGTTTTTCTCTCGCAATCACTCATTGACGTATAATCATCTATAGTGCGACTGGAGCACAGAGGTTGGACGCTCAATGTTGCAGAATGGAGGTGTAGCGGTAAACAACTTTTCACTGCGGAGACGTGTTTTTCGTGCACATAAAATATTCAAATTGAAGGAACCTCAGACAGAGAAATGTGTTTTTTCCCCTCTACACCTGCAGTTTCTGGTTCAGACGGTATTAGAGAGAACAGTGGGAAGCCGTGCACGTCTCACCATAGTGTGTAGGTGGTGAAGAAGGGGACGTAGAAGGGCTGTTTCTCCGGGTAGCGTTTCAGGGAGACCAGCACGGCGTAGCAGAACCACACGTAGGCCAGCAGCTGCAGGCCCATCAGCCCGTAGCCCGCGGGGCTGTCGTAGGCGTACAGCACTTCACCTGGGTCGAAGAACTGGCAAGGGAACACGAGAAGTTACGCCAGAACGAACACGCACATTTATAAATGAGCCAAACTTCTACACAAAGCAGGAGAGTCGGTGCCTGCTTCACATTCTGCCTGTGCCCTAATTACCAAGATGGATTGCTCACAGTTCAGCTGATGCACGGCCATGTCCGAGCCAAAACTCAGCTTGTAGCGTTCTGTGAGAGTCCTTCACACTGACACTTCTTCTCCACAAGTAGGTCATTGGTCAGTGTGAGTGTGTGTGTGTGTCACGTGCACTTTCTGCTGCAGATGCTAGATTGCCTTTCACGGTCCAGTGACGGAATAGCGTTAGCCATACAGGGTTACCCCTTGCTACATAATGCATAGGTGTGACTGCGCAGCGTGAAGCTTCTTTGGATCCGACCAGGCAACCAGAGCCGGGCCCCAGGAACACGCTTCAGGTCTACATTTCAGTTCCAATTGTAACCTAGTTTGTCGTATTTTTAGCCGGAGCTCCCCGGTGTTTTGAGCTCTTTAATGGCAGGGAACATGCAAGAGGGCGGGCGGCTGATAAATTGCACTGCTTCAGATCCACATACTGCCGTGTGAGAGATGGCTATAGGCTCCTGCATTAAATATAGCACAGCTACTTCCCACTGCACTATTCCCACTGGACCATTACCAGGCTGAATTCAAAGACTGTAATCCACTGTCCCTAAATGTACCATCATTACATCTGACTGATGCGGCAGGAGCCTCTGCAGGAGTGAGTGGAGTAACTGTGACTCCCTGAGTGTGTTATTAATTCAAGGGTCCATTTGCATTAACATGGAGAATTCAGCTTCACATACAGAACATGAAGACACAGTATAATTAATGAGAGAGTACGGCTATGGAACTTTAAAGAAACATTCACTGATCTATGACTTGTTATCTCACTCAGGTACAGTCGTTAAATAATGCAGTGGGGTTGTGTGTGTGTGTGTGTGTGTGTGTGTGTGTGTGTGTGTGTGTGGTTGGGAGCTGCCTGGTTGTTCTTTTAAGGATCCATAATTCATCAATGAATATCAATATCTTTTTTTTTTTTTACTATAGATTTATTCATAATATTCATTCATAATAGGTTATGTATATGGACGACTTGTCAGAGAAAAGCTATCCCAGCCCACGTTGATCTGTGGTTCCAACTCTTCCATGAATATTTATGTGATTATTGAAAAAAGCAGAAGACGGTAATCATTTCAGATGGATGGCAGAGACCAGTGTCCAACAGCGTCAGTCAGAAACCCGGTGATCACACTCGTCGCCTGGAGCATGAAGTCAGACGCTGGGCTCAGTCACATGGGAGGAGGCGGAACTTCAAAGTGTTCACATGTTTTACACGATGGGATATGAATTTAAACTGACAGGTGACGGCTCTGCTGTTAGTGCAGTTAGATGATTTTTAATAATGTGAACTATAGTGCGGCCACTTGTATATTTTTACTGCTGAAAATTCTGTCAATCATTTACCCCAATGGACAAATGAATGTTTAGGTCTATTGAGTCAAGTTGATATGTTCAGATTGTTTTATCTGTTTAATGTTTCATAATCTAAATATTTTGTCTCAATATAAAGTAATGCATAGAAAAGCAGCTAATCCAAGGGGCGGCTGGGGTTCAGGGGTGAAAATGGGTTGTCCACTAACAAGAAGGTCGGTGGTTCAATCTCCTGCTCCTCCAGATAGCATGCCAAAGTGCCCTTGGTCAACTGAATCCCAAATTGCAGTAGAGTCTAATAGAAGCGCAGTAGAGGCACAGTGCGAATGTGTGTGAATATCATAGGATCAATATTGGTATATAAATAGGATCATTGCTGTTTATTGTTTCTTCTCAGATAAAGCACTTCCCCCCCCCCATGTGTGTGTGTGTGTGTGTGGTGTGTACCTCTGCCTCGTAGATGAAGAGAATGACGTAGGTGATTGTGTAGACCGTCATGTAAATGCTCAACTTCACCGACCCACTGTGACTGATCCTCGCCCTGACACACACGGATAAAACCAGAAAGGGTCAGAGGTTACACACGAGTTAGAGGAAGATAAGAAACAAAGAAACACACATGGGAGGGAGAGAGGGAATGAACACACAAAAACCTCCATTTGCTCCTTTATACTCAAGCAGAGTCGTCTGCGTCTAAAACGCAACTTTGCAAAACCACACAGCATAAAGCAGAGAGCTTTATAAGTGTAGGATAAATCTGTGTGGGGTAAGATTCATAGACACCACAGGCTGTGAAAGAGCCTGCGTGGTTTTGCATCACAAAAGCAACAAAATAATGCTTCATTATTTGCAGTCAACAAAAAGAAGCATTTCAAAGAAACGCCTTCATCAGCATTTGGAACATACATTAGCTCAGTAAATTATCAGCGCACACACACCAGGGAAACGTATTATCAAAGTCAACTGGTAATTATCACCAAACTGTCGACTTCCTCAGTCGCTGCAGATAAACAGCCGTGTTTGAAACTCAATGGGAAATTTAAGATTATTCACTGGGCTCTAAAGAACCTTGAGGGAAGTCGAGGAGATCCCAGCATCCTCTGAACCCTGGAGGACGTACGGATCCTGGAGCGGGAAAACGCCAGCTTCAATTTTGCAAGCTCAGTTTTCACTTTACAAAGTTCAGTGTGGAAAAACCTCCGCGGAGATCAATTGAAGGGCCGACCTTCAAACTACGAGCAGCGGTTCAGATGATGACTCATCGCCACTCGAGCTCAAAAACAGGGTGAAATGCGATTTAACTAGCTCTTGATTGTGCAGTGCACGGTGGTTTCCTCACATAAAACCTACCAAGAGAGCATCTTCTGGGGATATATCGGCAGAAATGGAACAACATTTCAAGAGCTGCCGGCATGATTGGTTTCTTTCAGACGAGAATTCGAAACTGGAAAGAGCAACGACAGCTGAGTGAGTGTGGGGCGTTCATTCAGTCGGGTGTGGACCGGATGCATGATGAGATTTCAGCGAAAGAGAGCATTCGTAAAATCAGGAAGAACTCAAACATTTTACTTTAGTATAAAAGTACAAATAGACGGACAAAAATGTAAAGTAAAAGTACAACATTAATGTTACTAGTTTAGTAAAAAAAGGGTAAGTACTTTCTTTTAAATATATGTATTAAGGTAACTTAGAATGATTCCATTTCCCTAATGAAACAATCAAATACACCATTAAAGGTAATACATTATGTAATAAACTCTGTTTATATTCTTTATTTAAACATATTACATTATGTTTTAGCTGCTTGTGTCGGTGATGCCGCTGCTGCAGGAGGCGGGGTCTAATGTAACCGGCCTGCTCTGATTGGATTAATGGATCATCATCGATTACACAGTGCTTTGTAAAAAATATAACGGAATAGAAAGTAGAGATATTTGCTGATATATGTTGTGGAGTAACAGTGAAAAATATACCAAACTGAAAAAATGAAAAAGTATAGTTTATTATTTCTGAAAACCAGTCTATCTGAAATGAAGCCTGTCCAGGGCAAATGTCAACAGAGAAAAGAGCAAACCACAAAATGTGTCAGCCCGGTTGTTGGGGCAGAGGTCGTCCTCCGACCGACACAAACACAAAGGTTCACAGCGGAGCAGCATCAGGTGTTCACCCGCACCATCAGCTCCCGCGCACTAACTGACTCCTTGAGTGACACCTAACACTGGCACGTCAGGAGATAGTGTTATGACTGTGACAGCGCGGCCTGACAGTGAGAGACAGACGAAGCATAAACACAGCTGCAGACGGCCGACAGGGCTCGAGTAAACACGGATACATCAAGGATCTAACAAAATACACACACACACACACACACAATCACACACACACGGACACCCACACACAGAAGGTACGAAGAAACGACATCAAACCACCTACCTGGTGACAGTGAAACCTTTGCCCAACAATATGAGCATCAGCAGGAACACCAGGAAACTGACGGAGAACAGTAATTTCCCTGGAGACGGGCGGAGATGAAGAGAGAGAGAGAGAGAGAGAGAAAGGGAGAAGAAGACAGAGGGGTAATTAGGTCGTGGTTTCCCAAACCGTGATATCAGAGGGGAAAGATAAAATCACGTCACCACACAAACACACACACCCACACACCCACACACAAACACACAAACACACAAAATCAGACATGCCTGTCAAACCAGCTATTACAGCCTATCACATCCGTCATCGTCCACTCTGTCATTCTGCTCAGGCTGCGTGTGATTTTCAAGTTCTGTCAGTCAGTCAGACAGATAGACAGACAGACAGTCCATCAGACAGGCAGACAGGCAGACAGGCAGACAGACAGACAGACAGACAGACAGACAGACAGACAGACAGACAGGCAGACAGGCAGACAGATAGACAGTCCATCAGTCAGACAGACAGGCAGACAGGCAGACAGGCAGACAGACAGACAGACAGACAGACAGACAGACAGACAGACAGACAGGCAGTGGCCAATACAAGAGAAGAACTCACCGAGTAGTTTCAGGCTGCCGTTGCCAACTCCGTCTCTGGCGTACAGGCCCCAGTAGACACAATGAAACAACAGGCTGAGCACTGCCAAATGGAATAGATATAGGGAGGACCGAAATGTGAAAACAAGGGCAGGGAGGGGAAAGACATGGAGGAAGAAGAAGAGAAGGCGATAAAAGAGAGAGGATGTAAAGAAAAAGATAAAGATCAGAAGGAGAGATGAAGCGGAAAGTGATGGTGGGGTGGAGAGAGATTGAGAGTGAGACAGAAAAGCACAGGGATTGATAAAAGGAGATGAAAAAGGGAGCAGAGGGCTTGAGAGAAGTGGAAGGAAGGGAATTCGGGGGGGGGGCAGGAGAATCGAGAGCAGATGTGCAGGGGGGGAACAAGATAGCGAGGAGGAAGAGGGAGCGAGATAAGGGGAGAGGAGAGAAAAAAAGAACAGGATGGGGTGAGAAGACAAAAAAGAGGGGTGTTAGTCAGCGCCAGCACGCTCCACTGAACACTGTGGCACAGCACGGCTGTTTGCAATGGTTTCTATTCAGAGGCTAATAGCAGTGATATTATCACAGCTCTTGAAGTGGGGATTAAGGTGTGAGATACTGCAGCCACGCAAGAGGCTCATTGTCATCTTAAGTGTGTGTGATAGTGTGTGTGTGTGTTTGTGTGTGTGTGTGTTTGTGCAGGACAGAAGCTCTCACCCTCCACACCTGCCGCCGTCATAAACATTTTGTAGGTTGTGTGAAGAAGCTGTCTTCCCTTCAGATTGTCTGCGGGGGGGGGGGGAACAGAAGAAGATAGAAGTGATGAATGTGTGTTTGAGCGTGTGTGTTTGCGCATGTGTGCGAGCGTGTGTGTGTTGTTGAGGATGGAGATAAAAAGGATGGAGATATGCTAACAGATGGCAACGGAGAGCGAGAGAGGTACAGAGAGCGAGAGAGCGAGAGAGGTACAAAGAGTGAGAGAGGCGGGGAGAAGAAAGAACAAGGGACTGGGCCAGATAAACGAGGCGGGGAGCGACCATCAATATGCATCCATCTCCTGATCTGGAACACTGACATGAAGAGTTAATGGAAACTCGATCATGTGATCCCGGGACAACGCAGTCTGCAGAGGAAGATGCTGCGATTCAAACAAGAGATCTAGAACAGCTTCTACACTTTTTTCGAGATACGAGTGAGACGAAACAAAAGCAGATAGTTTAGTTCCGACAAGCTCAGATTTGGAGATATCACAAATCTGAGTTACCAAAACAAATCAAGGTGAAGGTTTATTATTTTATTTAACATCATCACCATCCAGACACAGCCTCGGCTTTACCGTTCATCATCCGTAGCTTAAATTTGAACAACAGAAGAAATAGTGAATGCACAGTGTGAATTCTGCTACTTATTAATCGCTGTGAGAACCACAACTAGAATTCTGTGTTGACTCCTCTTCTATTCCGGTGGCTGAATCATAAACTGCCATCGTGAACATTTCGAGCCACACTCTGCATGTTTTTCCACGAAGTCTGGTTTTAATTAAATTTTGTTGCCATAGAACTGAGAGAAATGTCTTAATTTAAAGCTGAGACTGACTCATGATTGGTTGAGTGCATGTATCGGCTAGACCTCACTATTTTAGCTCCGTGCCCCGATCGCTACTTCGCCAACTCTGACTCCAAATGCACAAGACTGATCCGGGATATGCTTGTTTCATTTCTGGATAGTGGGAGGAACCGATACCAATGTGGTAAAACTTTACATTGAGCCTGTTTGGAATACGTTTAGCTCTTCCTTGGGGCTCTTCTTCAGAGTAGCTGCAGGTTATATGCGCTGTGACCTTCATGTGACAAATTCACTTCCCTGATGGTAACGCCACCGCCACCTTCTCCACTCAACCGTTCGCCTTTACACGGAAACACCAGCCCCGCTCTCCCCATCCTCTCACTCCTACATCTGTGTAGCTTGCGCTCTGCTCTGACAAACTCCTGGCTCCTGGGAGAGAACGGGCACATGCTCCACCTTTACTTATCTGAGGAAACATGAGAACTTACTCCTATCCCATCAAGAGAACATGTAGATTTTATAGAGAGATCTCAAGAACAGGGCACTTAACGGCTGCAGCGGGCCTTGAAAGTCAGAATACAGAAAGAGAGATACAGTATAAGTGGACAAGACGCTACTTACAGGCAAAGTAGCACGAGAGGATGAACACCAAGGAGAATATGATCAGGAATGTGATGTCCGTCTCCAGGATTCCTGAAGAGGAAGGACAAAAAAGAATATTTAATGAGAGAGAAAAGCCGTAAAATTTGAAAAACAAAAGGCACAAGAAAGATGGAGAAATCAAAACCAGAAAGTAAAGGAATCAATTTCAAGGTGAAGAAGAAGAGAGGGGGTAATTAAGGAAGAAGGAAAAAAAGGATGGAAACCACAGAGCGGCAGGAACGTGATGAGGATATTGGATCAGATAAGCAGCAGAGAGAGGTACACGAGAAGAGAGGGAGAGAGGGGAAGGTTGTAGGAATAATTCATTTAGAAGCTACTTGGGTCTCCTCTTCTTCTCCTTCCTTCTTCTCAGTTCATCTATCATCATTAATTCATTCAGCCGTCCCGTCATTATTGTAATTTGTTCAGTTCAGTGTGCTTTATTGGCCGTGCTAAGTGGCGTTGGCTTGTGCCATCAGCGATTCGTTCCATAATCTCTCTGTTTTCTGGCTAATCACTCTCACCAAACTCATCTGCGGAGAAATGCTGCGTCCAGAAAGACTGTCCGTTGGTCAGTTTCATCTCGTACTCCAGCCGCAAGCCCTCGCCCTGCGGGAGAGGAGGGAGGGGAGAGAGGGAGAGAGGGAGAGAGGGAGAGAGAGGAAGAGAGGGAGGTCAGATGTGATTAATAATCCACGGTTAAAAAATTGTTACAGGCTTTGTGATCTGTACAAAAGTACACATTAATGCTTAAAAGCTGCACTCGACAATTCTGCAGGTTGATGGCCCTGAACAGCAAAGAACAGTAAGAACGCCTTAAAACTTTTATGATATTCTTATCTTTCCAGTGTGAAGCTGAGAAAAAGAAGGCGATAAGTGGATTTTACTTTATTAGTTAAAGTATATGATCCTCAAAGTTCTGCATCACAAAGTATTTAGAACTCATAAGGAATTCAACTGGAGCACGGTGATACTGATGAACTGGTATTCATAGATAAATATTCAAATATTGTGATAGTATGTTGAGTATGAACATAGGGCTGTGCAACAAAAAAATATCAAGAATTATTCCAATATACTTTTCATCAATAGCAATATAACAAAGGCTTTCACATTCAAGAAAAACAAACATTTTGTTTGGCTACCAAAAAGAACAACCCATAAACCAGAAGGCATCTCTGTGTTGACAGACAAATTTTTTCTTTTTCTCCAATGACTCGTCACTTTCCACTGGTTGCTCTTCGTTGTGAAAGAAATTGTGTTATGACAAAAATAAACTAGAATTGTCCTCAGAGCGCGAACACCTCCACACAACACAGTCTTCTTATGAAACCACATTTAAATTCACTACATGCAGATTTTTATTTGGATCGGCACCAATTTGTACAAACTCATAAATATCACCTTAACCTACGACCATGAATTATTCAGAGAAATCAACAAAAATGTTTAAAAAGCTCCTTAAATATTAAAGTGAGGAAAAGTTGCCTGTTGCAAGTTGGAAGAGTCTAAATCCATCACGGCACAGCTTTAAGTTTGAATAACTTAGTCCAGATCTCTATCACACCTTCTCTGCTCCAGGAGGAGACGAAATCAAGATCCCCCTGGGAGCGGACACTCTGTTATTTCAGCTTCTCAGTGTAATTGTGCTATAGAGTCACTCTGTTTGCAAGCGGGCCTGAGGGGAGGGGCCTCCTGAGTGTGTGGAGGAAGTTAGTGGAGTAAGAAGAAGTGAATGAAGCTCTGCCTCCTGTGCTACCAATGTGAAGATGACCCAGATAAACAGGAGAGGTAAATCTATGTTAACTGTTTTCTCTGATTTAATGAAGAGTTTTCTCCTTTTCCATTATTAATACTCACTGCCACACACACACACACGCACACACACACATATCAATTATTTGTTAGGGTGAATTAGAAATATGTAGTGTTCCACATTTTGTTTTGAAAGAGAGCGCACAGAAAGAATATTTGGGTATGTAAACACGCAGGAATGGAGAAATGCTGTGTGGTAAACCACTGTTGAAATCATGTTCATTTTTAGTTGTCACACTAATAAAGAGGCAGAGAGACTTTGGGAGGTGAGGGGGGGGGGGGACAGGTATAGGGAGCAGGGAGCGAGGGAGGGGGGGGGGGGGGGGGGGGGGGACAGAAATGGGCTGACAATCGGAGCACAGAGAGCTCATTTCACACACACAAGTTCAAAGCCGATGGAGTTCGCGCTTGTTGCCGCGGAGTGAGGGAAAAGAGAGGCGGGGGGGAAAGGACTTTGATTTCATTTGGCAGCCTGAGACTCCGTCTCACTCTCTCCATCAAGGAGGGCGAGAAGCATGGATCGTTCACTGCTGCAAAAATCAATACAGACACAAAGAGCACGGAGACGGAGATAAAGAGAGTGATAGATGTAGAAAGGGAGAAAGTTTTAAGAAGAAGAAAAAAGGAGGTGGAGAGTGAAGAGAAAAGGAGCAAGATACAAAGAGAGAGCGAGCGAGAGAGAGAGAGAGAGAGAGAGCGAGCGAGAGCGAGAGAGCGAGAGAGAGAGAGAGAGAGAGAGAGAGAGAGACATGGTGATTCACAGCAGGCCGTCTCTCTGTCTGACAGACAGTGACTGGATGGATGTTTGTTGCACATGTAAAGAGCCTCCACACTGAAGGGGTTCTCACACAGTCTTGTAAATCATGAGTTCCCCTGCGCTTTTGATAACAGCGTTTAGAAAGGTCTTCTCAAGAGTCCCTGGGAAATAAGCACTCAGAGTTGTCTTGTTGAGTAATCCAGTAGCCACCAGGCTAACATTTTATTTTTATCAAGTCTTCAGATGTCATTCTATTGAACAATGTGCTGTATTTTTTACCTCCACCAAGGAGGTTATGTTTTATCTGCATTTGTTTGTTAGTTAGTTAGGATTACACAACTCAGTGGAAGATCAGGGAAGAATCCCTTCAATTTTGGTGCAGATCCAGGATGTTTTGTCCCACTTTCTTCAACACATTGAGATTTCTTTGAGTTCTCATTCCTGGATCTTGAAGAAACAAGCATATTTGTGTTTGGTGCAGACTTTGGGGCTGATCCATATATAAATCCAGGTGTAGTTAATGTAAATGTGGTTTCAGAAGAGAAATGTTGGACCTTGATGGAGGAACGGACTCATTCTAGTTCTGGCTGCGTCCACTGTGTCTCACAACCGAAGATGCTAGAAGCTTCTTTCCTCACGATATCATGAAACATCAAACTTTTTACTTGTTCTTTGTTGTGTCTTGGTTTAGTTTTTGTATATGATCATTGGCCTTCGATCATTTTGCCCTCGTCTGTTGATGTTGTTGCCGCACATCTCTCTGGGTAAACAGACAACCCATACAACTCCACCCTTTTTTAAAGCATTGTTTATATGTCCGTGCAGTAATTCTATTCTGCAATTGTACAATAACAAGATAAAAGTATGTGCGAGTGTTGAGACAGTCAACTACATACATCTGGATATTCTGTCCATGTGTGATTGTTGTACTTGCCTTTTCACAAACCATGGACATCAGAGGTGACTCCTTCAATTAAGTTGAGGGACAACAGACCGATTTTTAGAAGAATTCACAGCAGAGGTCAAGATGTTCCTGACTTTTTTCACTTCAAAGCCACAAAAGACTTAATACTAATGTTTTTTCAGGGGCTTTTCAAGTGTCTCTTTAACACGCTGCCTTAAAAGCTTCTTCTCCTCTGGGAACATAACAGGGATCTGATCCAAGCCACAGAAGTTCACTGTATGTTGCTGGGTTCGAGCCCTGATGTTGGGCGACAGGCTCACAGCTGGCAGCCCAGTTTATTCTGAAGGTCAGGGCTCTGTGCTGCCACGTCTTTAACGCTCAGAAAACGATTGAGTCGGCTCTGATGTAAAAACACGATGAGGATCTTTTTCCTGTGTGTGTTTGAAGTCTTTACCAAAGATACAGATTACAATTTTCTGACAAAGTAGAGTAGAAGTGTTGTGCATCTTGAAGCCGTTTGTTGTATCCAGATGAATCCCCTGGCCGAGCCGCTCCAATTAACAACCAGCCTTATTTTCAGCTCTTTCCTCGGCTCCCTACCGCGCCGGCTTTGTTTCATTACCGGCTAATTCTGTTCGGCATAATAAAGCAGTTGTTGATTACAGCCATTCAAAGCTCTCCATTTCTCCACTTCTGTTTGTAAGACCACGAGGATAAACGGCTCATAAACTGAAGCTCCGACAACAGTTGCTGCGCTCGATTGAAACGAGGCCACATTATTGAGATGCTCTGTTTTCTGTTTATTTTCAATTAATGGCACCTAATTAGTTCCAGACCTCCAACCACCAAAGCTATTTTATGAAAGACAATAACAGAGGAGTAGGAGTTATTCATCCGTCCAAAAACGTGTAGCCAAACGGACACACACATATAATTAAAGCCGGGCTGTACAGTATGGTATATGTACACTATATAAATATATATATATAAAGGGAAATACAAGCATGGAGATTCATGTAAACTTCAGTGACCTTTGTTTACATGTCTATAAACCTTCATCCTGATTGGCAGAGGTCCTCAATTTAATTTCTAATGATGAAATAGTGTTGTTTTTTTTTGCAACCTGATTTTATTCCTGCTATAATAAATCAAGTTGCCTGGAAATGTTAAATAAATAAAATCAGCCTCATATTTTATCATTACACGCAGGCAAGTCTGCATCTGGTATCGAGAGGAAAACACTGGCTGGTTGGTGTTAAGGGCTCATGAGCTGATACAGACTTTGAAATCCACTTCAGCTCAGGTAAAGACTGAGATGCCAAGAACATGAAAGCGCCGGATGAGAGGGAAACAGGAACAAAGAGACGGAAATATGTGAGTGCGGATGCCAGGAAAAACTGCACCAAATGAGGAGAAGGCAAAGAAAACGAGACCGGCGAGAGGGCGAGGAAGAACACAATTAGAGACGGGCTGACCGAGCGGAGCAGAAGGAACAGAAGTAAATAAATGTGAGACGGTGTGGAGCTCGTCACAGCCTGGTGACAGGGAGCTGAAAGAGAGGGTCGCAAAAGATTGTGAGCGATGGAGGTAGGAGAGACCGACAGGTGTGAAAGCAAAAGGGATGCGAGGAGGCGAGTGACGAGAGGTGGAAATTGGCTTCAGGGCGCAGCATGCATAAGTCCCCGGGAGAGGAGACAAGCTTTTATACTCGAGTCCAACGGCATTAGGCAGCGTGTCCATCAGCCGACGCTGGAGTGACACCAAGCAACACTCCGCAGGAAGTGTCCGCTCTAATCATGTCCCCCTTCAGCCGGCTCTCCCATGATGCGACAGCACAAAAACCAACCTGGCAAAGAAAAAGAGAACCGTACAAGGGCACGAGTTCTAACACAACCACACACACACATAAACACACACACACATATACATAAACAAATCTGAATCATGTCCAGAGGCGTAACACTGACAGGCAGGCAGAGGAGCAGTGATTCAAATTCAGAAGATACTTGTTCACCCTTTTCCTCGCCTGCTTTCGACAAATAAAACACACACACAACCCCCCCCCATGCAGAGCAGTCCAGACGCACATCACCAAACAACACAACGCAGCCCGCCACACTGCTCGTTTTGTGCCGGAGCATTATTAAAACTGAATCCCATTATCAAACAACACAAGTCTTAAAAGTCCCTGAAGCTGGCTAATCAATAGGCTTCAGCTGAGCCCGTACAAAAGCACAGTTAGCACCGTTTAAAGCAGAGTCTCGGTGCTTTGGTGCAGAAACACTCTGGGAGAGATAAAACGCTTCGGTGTCCAGAGGCAAATCACAGACAGAAGTGCAAATACAAGATCAGCTGTAACATCTAATGAGTTCGGAGCACTGGTGGCTCAGTGGTATTTAAGTTATTTGGAATCATTTCATAATCATAAGTGGAATATATATTGCAATGTGTCAAGATCAGGGTTTTTACATTCAATGGCCCTAATACCCAGTTGTACCATCTACCTGCTGTAAATCCCAGGGTGAGATTTACTTGCCGTTTTCTTGTCTTAAGCCTTTTCAGATCACTTCTGGAATGTTAAATGCTGCCTGGTGTAAAACGCTCAAATGAGAAAGCGCATGCTGAGACAAAAATTATGCTCAGGTCGATTTAAAATGTATTAGGAGCCAGCACAAATAGTAGCCTTAAAACATCCAGCGTTCCACTGAGCCTTCTTCGGGGGGGGGGGGGGGGGGGGGGGTAATATCTGATGCCAGCGCTTGCACCAGAAAACAGTTTTGCTTGACTTCAAAATTGCCAATAAATAATTTAACGTGTGAAAATAGCTGTTTTCGGACATTTTAACACAACTCCGTTGCGTGTTTAGACGTAGACGATGTGCACGTAGCTCTTCTCATCACTAATCCCCCAGAGGAGATCATCTTGCTTCACTTTTGATGGACAGTTGACGTGGATGTTAACAACAGTGATGACGTTTCTGTTTATCTGGAGTGAAGCAGAACTACACGGGCGAGTTTAAATCCTCTGAGTCGGTCTGTGGGAGAAAAGTGGTGCATTTCCATGGTAACCCCCCTGGTAGTGCACCTGCCCCTGCAGCGGGGGGGGGGGGGGGGGGGGGGGGGGGGGCAGTTCTTACCCCACACTTGCTGAGAGCGATGTACCACCATCTCTCCCTCACCGAGCGGAAGCTGCGTCCGCCCACGCAGCTCAGAACCTCCTCGTCCCCGTCTCCCTCCACCTGAGAGAGAGGAAACAAAGGGGGAGTGATGCACAGAGGAAGTCGCATTCCAAAAAGAGGTGACATTTCTTTTCCTCTGAGACTGAATTATCACAGTAGAGTGGGAGCCTGATATATCGAGATATGAACATATTTCACCTCCCAATATAGTCGGTAATGTGGCAACAGGATCCTCAGACTGCCGCGACAACAGAGCGACGCTGGCAATCACACTTTCTAATGTGATAAACAAACACGTTGTGCTGCTTATTGAAAGGGAGATAAGAGGAATATTTAAAAAATAATAAATAAAGAAAGGTGTGACAGGAGAGAGAAGCTCTTTCAACGCCTCTCTGTTTGCCTGGGATGCATCATCAGCCGTGGAAACGTGTGCGTCAGTGCAACGTCACGAAAACACATTACAGGCCATTATCTCTCGCTCTCTGTCTGCCTCTCTTCATTTTCCTCTGTAACATCTCTCTTGTACTGAGCCCCTGAAGTCCGAAAAATATATATATTCATACCATAGCCTGGAGAAAACTCACATAATCATATATGTGCTCTTGCCCAGGGACACAGGATTGTCAGGAATCATTTGCTTGGCATACTAAAGGAAAACAGGCTCAGGCGATGGAAGGACTATGTTAATACTTTTATAAAATTAGTGTTGTCTTCAAAGCATCGGCCAGTCGTGTCTTTACTAAACAGATATTGCCTCTGTGTGCACAAGATAAAAATATCATCTTTCTGGAAAAATCTGGTGAAAATCTGTTGAGAGGAATGATGGGATTCTCTTCAGCGGACAGACAGTTTACCACAACACAGAGAGGTCATGATTGGTTACTGATACACTCAGTGTTTAATAACAGATTACAGTGGGTGTGTTGCTCAGGGGCACTCTGGCAGGACGGATGCCTGCTGACATGAGGGAAGCTGCTCTGCTCAGGTGGGTGCGTGTGCATTATGCATGTGCGCTCTTACCACACAGCCGGACCAGGTGTAGCTGGTGGTGAGGTTGATGACCTGGTTGTTCTCGGGCCTCAGCACCGCCTCCTTCTGGTAACAGTTTTGCTGCGAGTAAACAGACGAAAGTCAAAACGGGAACAAGAGTAATTCATCGCAATGGAACTGAAAGGGTTGCGTGTGATGGAGCGCTCCTTGCGTGACAGGCAGATCAATATTTGTGCAGCTTGGCGAGTTTTGAGTGAAGGCTACTTGCTTCTGGATTCTAGGAAACTGACACCAGAAGCTGAGAAGCTGAGAAACACTGGGCTTGTTCTGGCTATGCTGGAAATAACTCAGTGTGATGTCACATCTGTGTGTCAGACATGTCAGCAAAATGAAGAGTGCGACACAAAATGTCTACATGAGCCAAGAAACTCAAGGTATTTGGTCAATGTTGTATTCTTGTGTGTGCGATAACTGTTTGGTTTCTAATCTCTTCATCTCTGTCTGTCTGGTTGTGGGACACACATCTCCAGAGTCAGATCTTTGGCTTCACACTTGTGTGTTGTTAAGGGCGAGTGTCGACACGTCAAAGTGCGTTCACAACAATGCTAAAAGCAAAACCCAGAGAGGCTGTGGTACTCAAACATGATTGATTGATTGGTGTCATGAACATATTCCTCACACACAGATCCATCACCACCACCTGTCTGATCTGTCAACACCATGTTGGGTCCACAGATTAATGGTGTTGATGTGAAACTCTGACCCCCTCACCTGCATGACCCAATCAGAAGATTCACCAGACCAGGCTACGCTTTTATGGGTTTTCGTTGCTCCAGTTTTGGTGAATCTGTGTCGGCTGCAGCCTCAGATTTGAGTTCTTGGCCGCATCTGCTTCACAGATTGAAGCATTGTGCAGCTTTAACAAGTCTGGCCAGTTTCCTCTGCCCTCTCTCAGCAACAAGACTTTTCTTTTGCAGAGTTGTTGCTCACCAGCACATTTTTCTGACTCAAATCTAGAAACCATTTTGATCCCAGCAGAGGAACCAGTTAAACCAGCCCATTAGAAAAAGAAACAAAACACATCCCATCCCTATTCTGATGTTTGATGTGAACACCAAGTGAAGCTCCAGACCTGGATCTGCATGATTGGATACATTGCACTACTGTTGACTGAATGGCTGACAGAATAAATAAGTGTTTCCAATAAATAGCTTTTGGATTGAACAAGCAACTACAAGACAGATTAAGTTTATTCAAGCGTAATGCTCTAATAGCTCAGGGATGGGCCAATATTACATGAATCCACTCTTTAAAATTCAAAGATCTGAGACCTGATATGCGTCGTACCATCCCCGTTCACTGCATGGATAATCAATAATACATCATTCTAGTGAAAATACTATTTGGAAAATGTAATATTTTCCCTGGGTGTTAAGAAAAATCGGTTTGTTTTATTCCGAGCAGCATGAGCCCCGAGCCATCTTTCAAAATGTGAAAAATTAACAAATTGGAGTCACAGGGCTTGTTGATTACCATGGTGACATGCAAATTAGAAAATGGGGTCGTATTTCTCTTTAATAATAGCTTGTCAGAAGACGTGATGCAGAGCGTGTCAGTATCTCACCTTTTCAGGCCTCTTGTACACAGCTGGCCACTGAGAACTGTCATCGAAGTAAAGCAATATATTCTGACAGCAGCGAGACTGCACAGGGAGAGAGAGAGGGGGGGGGGGAGATTAGGAGAAAAGCTTGGGTGGGATGTGCACAGATCAGTGAGAAGGCGGCGAGACGGTTTGAGATTTGAGATTTAGACGGCAAATACTGTTTCCAAAGTCTGCAGGCTAAAACAAGGCATGCGTAAACAAAGACGAAAAAACAGCAAAATACAGAAAGATAAAGTGGAGAAGAGGAAAAAGGAGGAGGAGGAGGAGGAGGAAATAAGAAAAGAGGACGAGGCGGGTGCAGCAGGAACAGCCAGAGGAAGAGAGAACAAGCGATGGCATTGGTTTAGATGAGGTAAGAGGAAGGAAAGAAGAGAGACAACTTAGTTGAAAGAAAGACAGTCAAGGGAGCTGATGAAAACAAAATATGAAAGACTTGAGAGAAGAAAGTGTCGGCATGCTGCAGCAACTTGCAAAGCATAACACAAACACACACATACACAAACACACTAAATAATGGTCCTACCTTTGGATAGCGGAACCGGAAATCTAGACGTCCAAAGTCGGTGAGAAAGCAGAAGCGAGTGAGGAAAACCCAGTCCTGTCGTCAAGAAAGAGAAGAAAGGGAAACAACGATAAAAATGCATGAAGCAAAATAGAAACTAGGTTAAAGGCTCCATCTCTAACTCTATAACAGCCGAAGCAAAGACAAGCGTGAAGCATGTTTCTTTGCTGGTTTCTACTGAGCCCCTTCTATAAAGTTCTGTGGAGAACTATCACCAGTGCAAACCAGTGTAGTACATCCACATTTTCCTTCAGACTTGTATGAGTTCACTTTGTCCTATGGCTATTGAAATGTAATCAGTTCAACGACCGATGGCCACATTTTTTAGTTGGACTTGCAATATCATGTTTAATGAGGCCATGAATATGTTATGTGAGTCCACAATGACCTTGACCTTCGACCCTTGTCCACCCAAATCTATCCAGTTAATCCGTGAGTCTGATTGAACGTTTGCACCAAGTTCAAATAAAGTCGCTCGATGTGTTAGTGATGTGTCAGTGCTGCGTTCACAAGATCAAAAAATGTTTGTAAGGTGATAGTGACCTTGACCTCTGAACATCTAACCCCCCCCCCCCCCCCCACATACACACACACACACACACACACACACACACTCTGATCAGTTCATCCTTCAGTCCAACTGAGCGTTTGTACCAAATATGAAGAAATTAATTCAAGGCGTTTCTTGAGATATCGTGTTCACATGAATGGATCAGACAGATGGATGGACAACCCGAAAACATCGCCTCCCCTGTGACTGGCTATCAGCAGCATGCAGGGAGGAAAGTATCACCTTCAGGACGTCAGGGGCTTCACAGCTGTCAGTCAGACTGATGAGAAGTTGCAGGATGACAGATGTTTCACCGTGACCGAAAAACACCGACTGCCTGGATCATATTTCACAGCAATTAATCCAATAACCGTTGAGGCGTCTCATTCAAAGCCACAAATGTCAGCGTCTGTAGGAAAAGTCGGGGATCACCGAAGTCAATGGCTTCTATTGTCTGAGAAGCGTGAATGTCAGCGAAAAACCTCAGTGCCAATCCATCAGCGAGATATCACCCCGCATAAATTAAAACTTAATCACTTGTTATTATAATGATTCTCTTGGCACCACGGATATATCTCTACTGAGATTTAAAGACCGGCACAACAACAGACAGACACAGACATCTCTCCAGGGCCAGGATCCAATCGCATGGCAGTTTCAGAAAAGTGAAAGAGGAGGTGGAGAAGCAGTAAGAAAACAGGAGGTGGATGAGCGATGAGAGGAGAAGTAAGAAACTATCTATTCTTAAGTAACATTATTCAGCCATAAGCTTGGCAGCATGAGACTAGATAATAGTGCTGATGGTGTACTTCACTGAGCTTATATAAGTCACTGCAGCAGCATCGGGCTGGTAGTGTGTGTGTGTGTGTGTGTGTGTGTGTGTGTGTGTGTGTGTGTGTGTGTGTGTGTGTGTGTGTGTGTGTGTGTGTGTGTGTGTGTGTATGTGTACGTGTGTGTGTGTGATTTATATGGATCATACTGGGTCATATTAGTGAACACAGCACTAACACCACATCACTTATCTGCGGCCCCGAGAGGCAGCGAGAGTAGAAGAAGAGTTTCACACCAAGAATGAGACATCAACTGAAAGAACTACTAGGTTCAACAGGCCGCTACTCGCACATGTAGTAACATTTATTTGTTATTTATCTGATAGAAATATAATATTTTTACTATATTATAGACACGAGCTTGACAGCGATAGTAATGTGCAGTTTAACTTTAATTTTTCCTCCAACATTCTTTACCATTGTGAGATGGTGTGTTTGAGGCTTTTTTTGCCAATTTTCAGTTAATAATTCATTGATCTCCATGAAAATGATAAATCTGGCAGATTTAGAGGTCCGATTTCTTTGGGTGTGTGTAATTTAGTGCAGCTTAATTGAATTTAAAGGGACGGTTGGGCCTTGGCAGAGAGCGCCGCTCTAGTATTTTACTTTGACAGTAATTCCATTTTAGAGATGGACAATGGTGGGAATATCACATTATTTATGACTCACTAACAGGATGGTTATTATTTTAAAATAGTTCTACGCAGATACTAATACATGTTTGGGTGCCAGTCCCAAAACTGTTATTACTCTTATTCATTGCATAAATGAGCCCCATATTCATTGGGAAATGTCATAAACCAAAATATTATTCAATGTCAACTTTCTTGTCTTTTTAAAGTATATTTTTCAATTCAGGCGCCAGTATAAAACCTTTTGAAAATACTTTTTTAACATGATCTTAATTTAAAGCGCAACTATTAGTTGGCGCACAATCCTTCATTTAACAAGATATCCTAAACCTGTTGTCAAAACACAAACAGATATGCAAAATAGTTTATAATAATTTGTTTAGATTGCCTGGTAAATTTATAATACTTTCTTGATTAAAGTAAACATAACCAAGAATCTCATCAAGTATTACATTAGAGCTGTAACAGTTTAAACCATTTATAGTTTCCAGACGAAGAAATTCATCTGCAGCTCTTCTGAAAACGGATTCATCATTTCAGCCCAACACTCAACTTGTGTGAGAATTTCAACAAGAACCAATCGTAACCAGATATATGCTGACACACGACAGGTTTTCATCTATCATTTCTCACAGCTGTCAGATGAATTACGCTGCTGCAATGTCCGCTTTAAAAAACAGAAAAACAATCCCAGAACCCCAGATGGTTAAATCTCTCGCAGCAGGATATATTATGCTGATGTATTGAACAAGCTCTACCTCAGGTAATAAAAATAAATTGTACTCTTCAAGCAGATCTGAAGCAGAAGCAGATGAACCCAGGCTGGTTGGACTCATCCAGCCACCACACACACTCAAACATTTCTGCCTCTTGGAGAACTGGAGCGCGGTTCTTATTAAAACCGGCCTTCAGGTTGGTTGTTATGAACTCCTGATCGCCATCCAACCAGCCAAACTCCCCATGCCCCATTATACTGTAATTACCTCTGCCCTGCATTCCCTCTCCATAAACAAGCACAGTAATTTCTGTGCTGAGGAATAAAGTGCAACCGGAGCAGCACAGTGTGGCTAGCGCCGCCGCCTTCATACATCACAGCTAACAAAACCGCAGCCATAATTCACCCGCTGCCAGCCGGCTTCAGCCCCTAGAGACTCGGGGCTATAATTCATGGCAAACTCAGAAAGTCACCGAAGCCTGAGACCCGGTCCCACCGCCGTGCGTCGTCCAGGGTGCAGCCATGACAACTAGGGCAACACAGGGAAGCACTGACCCAGAGACGAAACCCTGGAGAGAGAAGAGAGAGAGGTGGTTGGGATGGGGGGGGGGGGGGTAACATATGTGCATATGTGTCACACTGTTACAGCTGAAACACACATGCACACGTAGCGAATCAAATGTCCCGCACCAATGGTGTCAGAGAATCCACAGCAGCAGCTAACAAACACTCAAACACACAAACACTGACTGTGTCTTTTGTCACTTATGTTATCAAATGATCTTCTCAATAATCAAGCAGCCGTGTGCAGCTCTGAATGAATAATGGCGTCCGACGCAGATAGTGCCCCCTCGCTGGATGAGCAAACTCCTCACACACAAACGCAGCAGAAACCGATGATATCTAATCAGAAGTTCAAGCCATGAGCCCACAGATTTCAAAAGGTCAAACTGGGCTGTGATTAGACGTGAAACTGGACGAAAGTTTCAGGATGAAGTATGATGACCAGGCTGTGGCTGTTTGCCTCCACCATCCGCAGCAGCTTCAGGCTACATACAGTTTTATTCCAGATCCGTATGAGGTCACTGTGACCTTCGACCAGCAAATTCTTATAAATTCTCTTAATTCTTCTGTTACTGTTTGCACCAAATTTGAGGACATTTCCTTAATGTGCTGCTGAGATGAAGTCACAAGACCAAAAACATGTTTTGTAAAGGTCACAGTGACCTTGACCTTTGAATTTTGAACAATTCCTGTTCAGAATGTATTGATACTGTGTGCAGCTTTAACAGCCTCCACTCTTCTAGGAAGTCTTTCCATCAGACTTCAGAGCCGGGTTCTAAGGATTTCCTCCCAGTCAGTAGCAGGAGCATTACTGAGGTCAGGAACTGATGTTGGCTGATAAACCTTGGCTCCCAGTCGGTGGCTCAGTTTGTCCCAAAAGGTGTTTGATGGGATTGAGTTCAAGGCTTTGTCAAGAAAATCCTCAAAAAGAAATTGGGCATTTTCCTCTGGAAATTGAACACAACCGCTGACACAACGTTGGAGGCATGATTAATTGTAAGATATCAGTTTGTGCTGGAACAATTTCCTTTGAGTAGATCTGCACTAGAACACACTAGAACCTTCACCATGAAAGATTGAGATTGGTATGTGCAATAATGTATGACATTAGAAAGTTATGATGTGAGTTAAAGAATCCTTACTTGCAGCTGTGCCCTGATTCCAACCTGAGAGGAAGGAGAAGTAGAAGCCTCTCTCTCCCAAAGAAATCCCTCCACTCTTTCCTTAACCTCAGCTACTTCAGCTCGCGCTCATGTTCTTGACCTCTCGTGGCTAATCCTCTACTCCTGCCACCACTTCCTCTTACTGGGCAGACTGATCATCAACAGCCTTACAGTTACACAGAGAGATTTCAAGGTTAACCTGTGTGAAAAAGATGACTGTTTCTGAATGAATGCAGGTTTGGCAGCATGTGAACAACGTCCCTATGCTTGAGTCAGGGTTGAAACTGGGTTGTGCGTTTCCATTGAGCCCAGCACAGTAACCAACACGCAGGCAGAACGCTCCCCATGCATGTCCCACATGAAAAGTGAAAGGGCAGTAAGACACTGGCATGGTTGTTAAAGACTCCATTGAGATCTGGCTGGCTGAAGGCCTAAAGAGTGCACTTCCTACAATAGGTGTAGACACACCAAGATTTTATACAATGCCCATATAAAGGCAGACCAGTGACTCAAACAAGACCATCATATTATCAGCCCTCCTGTATGAAGTTTACCAGCTGTTAGTACAACTCACATCTGGGGGCCTGATACCAACAACAAGGTTTAGGCCAGTGAATCCCTCTGCATTGACTCAATGCTGTCAGGTGGGGTGTAGCTAGTTACCCACTCTGTGAACTCATGCCATGTGCACCTCCTTGGAAATATAACTACATGTCGCTGCAACTAACAACACAACAACCAGTTGTTCTGCTTGACAGCTTGTATCGTCCTTGTCTCTTGGCGGCCGAACACGATCAAAAAGCTCATTGACCATCGTCCTCAGTCAGTTCAGAGGTCATCTCCTCCGATGTCTTCAGTTTTCTACATTGCTGCGATTTCTGTCAAAGTATCTGCTCTTCATCATTCATTAGCATAAACTTTGAAACAATCCTCTCAGTTTGAAATGTTTGAAGTTCAGTGACATAGAAACTCCTCCGCCAAACTGCGTTTAGGCGGTGCACAAGTATGAATGCTCAAAACGGCTGAATCGATCCCACGCGGAAGTATAATCCAGGCTTTAGGCCAGTGTGTGTGTGTGTGTGTGTGTGTGTGTTTGTGTGTGTTTGTGCATTTGGGCGCCTCAGTATGGAGCAGAAAAAAGACTAAGCCCTGGAGAACAGTGGATGAGGTGTCTACCTTAATTCCCTCTTAGTCTTCTTATTTCCCTGTGGCCGGTGCATTGTGATGCAGAGTCACTCCACCACCTCCCCGAGGGTGTGTGCATGCTTGCACGAGTGTGTGTACATAATACACACCATTAATCAAGTGCTATGCCTTCATGCAGTATTTGATCAATTTAGAATCTCTTTCTGTCTCCCTCCCTCTCGGTTTCTGTCCTTTCTTCTCCGTCTTTTTTCTCCAGATCCCTGTTTGCTTGCTAAGCCTCATTAACAATTAATTACCAATCAGCTAGTCAAGTCACCCCTGGACCGCTGGGCTTCTCAATGATTCATTAGTCAGGGTTACACAACGCTGCAAAGCATAAACACACTCACGCACCAGCACGCACACAAACACACTCAAGCTCGGTGCCACTGTGTGTCCCTCTGGGTGATCCACATGAGCAGACACACACTTTGTAGACAATGCACACACACACACACACGTATACATTGATACATTAAAGAAAGCATATTGACACATGAAAACACTCCTCACGTGCAAATACCTGCACACGCACAAGGTGCCTGTATCCAATCACAAAGTCCTCATTAAAAAGAGATGTAGGGAAACTGATTGAGTTTGAAATTCCACGCATAGAAGCCTCCCGACAGTTACTGCAATGTCAACTTGAAGTTTAAATGACTTTGAAAGCTGTGTTTGCTGAAATCCATCATTTCAGATCTGGTATATTTTTCATGGCATTAATTAACATAAGACATCACATGCTTGGCCTCTTCACTTCAATCCTGGTGAAATCCTTCATTTCAAAGCTGGGGTTCTATCAACCCAGACATTCATCAGTGTGTTTTCATCTGGTTGTGTTGATATAAGGCCCAGAGAGCTCAAGCATGATGATGAATATGAGTGCTGGACTTAAATTAGAAAAGAGGACATTCAAGGGCATCTGTTCATATTCATTAATTTGGAAAGACATAAAAAAAGTTTTAAAAGAAGTTGAAAGACCTTTCAGGTCTAATCCACAAATTTTCATTAACTCAAAGACAAATTAACTTTTAACCTATCTACAAGAAAATGGAAAACTAGAGCTTGATGACTCAATCTCTCATATTAAATTCATGATATGAATGTGGGTATTTTTAAACCTGCAACAGCTGCAACTGACACTAAATAAAAATAAACTAGGGGCCACTAGGGGTCTCTCAAAACAATAACAAAAGACCTGGGGAGTTGTCGCTGACTTGCGCTAATTGTGCCATAATGTTCTGGTGCCGCTGGTTCCCCTGTTGTTTGTGCTTTACAGGGAGAACTTTGGCAATTGAACAGGCAGCAAACTGCAAATCATGATCCATTAGGAGGGACCAGTACAACCAGTGGGAGGGAAAACAACAGATGCTTAACAGTGCGTTTTTCCTTCATCATACGTCAGTTTCCCTGGAAGTTATGGCAAACAGGCAAAGCCACAGGTAAAGTGGGTTTTATTCAAGATAACGTCCCATTACCTTAAATACAATAAGAGCTTTCTCTATCCTGTCCCTTAAAGTTCAATTACAAATTGAAGCAAATAAGTTAAAGCCAGTAACGGATGAATTTATTGATTCAGCTACAAAGACAACTGTTGATTCTGTCAGACGGCTGCACATCACCACAAAGGAAACCTGGTCAATACATTGTGTCATTTACACTTCGGCTAAATGTGACCTGCTAGCTGATGTAAGGTTTCGTATAGACCAGAGTTTACTTTTATCTGACTAAATTACATTGCAATACCAAGATTAGTCCAAAAAAATTGCAAATTCCTAAAAATCCTTCAGCCCTTTTGTAAACTGATGTTTGGCCGCTGAATCCACCAGTGTGTGTGTGTGTGTGTGTGTGTGTGTGTGTGTGTGTGTGTGTGTGTGTGTGTGTGTGTGTGTGCGCGCTCTGTGTAAATGTAGCTAAACAGCCCATCCCGAGGTCAAACGAGGACTTTGCAGTAATAAATGTCCAACATCCGTCTGCTACAAACTCATTGACGCAGGAGACACAGAGAGTGGATTTACTGCCATTCTCAGAGGGCCCTGTTCTATTGGCTGTCAAAGGATGGGTCCCTTTTTTTATTTTATCTCTTTCCCTGCTCACGTTTTCCCAGCTGGATTCGAACCGATGACCTTCTCCTGACCCTTAAGGCTTCGACAATACTGCCCCTAACAGGGACGCTTTTATCAGCGCCTCCACACACCATGAGCCACTTAGGCTTATGTACACAACTCCCTGCCCAAGAGGACCCACTGACCAGTTGGGCGGACCATTGTCTTTGTTGGATTTAGTCTTTCACTGTGGTAAAGTTGATTTGTGGATTTACAGCCCCGCACAAACTCAGCCTTGAGACATCAACAGCATCATGGGAGTGTTTTTGTGTCAGTGGGGATGGGGAACACTTAGGGGTTTCTATGCCCTTAAATATTAGCATTTTAAAAGAGACTTAATCGCTTGTATTTAACAATAATTTTCTTCTAATTTTCTAATTACACTTCTCTAATTCTAGTTTGAGTTTAATTTTCTATTAAGATGAGATGGTGGCTAATAGAGTTCATCAAAAGGAAATTAGACAAGACGCTTACACAGCTGTGTGTGTTTGTTTGAAAAGGGTCAGGTGAATTAAACCAATCGCATTTTGATTTATAGCAGGTGGAACCCAACAAAAATATCATTACCCTCGGCCATCCTGACGCTCAAGGCCATTTCATGGGGTTTACCTTTTTCTGTGCGGTGGTTTGAGCTACGGAGCAGATCAGAGACCAGTCAGTCCGACAGCACAGATGGCTGAGCGACAGGACGGAGGATGGGAAGGTGGGGACAGGAACATGTCAGAGACGTGACCAACATGTTTAATAACTGAATGCAAATGGCTCTGATCTTCTGCTTAGATGAGATTTCAGTCTTATGAAATTACAAAATCAAATGCAAGATTAATTTGCAGAAGGTTGCATCTGATCTTTGGTTGGTTAGCTGTGATTCCTTCCGGATTAATGATGATTAAAGTGTTTCATGTTAGAAGAAGTGAAGTAGTCGACAGCCTGCAATTAACATTAGCATTTTGATTGGCCAAGAGACTAAAGGAATGTAAATAATTGCTGAATTGACGAATGATCAAAAGTACATTTGCGATAAATCTGAACGGATTTGATTTCATCTCCACAAGGGGGGTAACTTTTCACCCCTGTTTGTCCGTCTCTTTGTTTGTTGGTTATTTAGTTTGTTTGTCAGCAGGATTACGCAGAAACTTTTGAACAAAATTCCTCCAAAGCTTGGAAGGATGGGATATCGGCCAAGAAGGAACCCATTAAACTTTGAGGATACTAACTAAGTGATTATATGTTTAATCACTAATTTACGGGACAGATGTGTCTATGAGTGTGTGTGAACTTTGGTGCAGATCAAAGTAAAAATCTGGATCTAGTGGATTTAAATGTGGTTTTTATAGGAGGGCAGGCTTTTGTTTGGTTTGTCTATATCTTCCCATCATTCTTCCTCAGTGGAGATAATGATTTCATGATCTGCTTTGTTGGCTTGGCCATAAAGCTTGATTGAATTTAAGGGGACTGTTGGGCCTTGGCAGAGGTCTGAGCTCGACTGGGTGCCATTCGAGTTGCACTCATGGTTTCAGAAAAAATAAACTGAACAGTATCATTGTGGATCCAGGCTAATCTGTACGTGTAGCATATCAATATTGACATAAATTAAAGCTTTTATATATTCAGCCTTTTTGCTCTGCTGCTTTGTAAAAGCTTTGAACTGGTCAACTGCGTCCAGTGTGTTTTAAGGGGGTTTAACTGCCGCGTGGTATTTTGGCCCCTTTTGTTTAAGCTTAATATAGAAAACAGCAAAAGCAACAAAGATTTGGTTTGAGACTGCGTGTGAGTGGTCACAGGGTTCTGACCAGTCACTAATACTCATGGTTCACCACTGGTTGGTGTGGGTGTGTGGGAATGTGCAGAAGATGGGGGGGGGGGGTTAATGGGTGACACTGGAGGAAGGAATACACAAGACTGCTGATGTGTTAAACTGTACAAATACACGCACTATCAATATGTCAAGCCTGGTGTGTCTTGATGTCATTCAACGTGTCACGGTGTTTTGCCTAAACTGCCAAATGACAGCAGGAGAAGAAGGAGAGAAAATCAACATAGCTGGAGAAAGAAGAGTATTTTAAGAGACATAAGGTCTAAAGTCCTATTAATTAATTCCTCCTTTATTTAAAAAGCATTCAAATTCATCTTCTAGACAATGTAATGGATATCTTCTAGAGGCTGATAAATTACATTTTGGGGGCTGATGCCAATATTATGGAGTAAACTATTTTTTTTAATGACTTCAAAAGATATCGTTTTTAATCCTTCATGACAAAGAAATTAAATACCTTTAACTTTCAATAAAAATGCATTGAACTATAATTGGAATTTTGCCTTAGAATGTAAAACATAAACACATATTTTATACATTGTTTATTCTGTACTCCTTTTTACACGAAACATAAATGCAGATACCGATAAAGGTTTCAATATCACAGGATTTTTATTGGAAAACCGATAAATCATTCCCTGACATTTTATAGAAATTACTTGTGGATTGTATTAAGAAAATAATAAACAGACTAAGTGATGATTAAAAAAAATCCGTTGCAGCCTCACCGAGACAATATGAAATGTACTTATTAATGTGAAGCCTCTTTTTTATTTTTAAGCCGCATATTGTTAAGCCGCACATAACAAGACAGTTTGACAGTTGTTGGTGACAGTTGCGACCCTTTTCTTATTTACAGCAGAGGAATAGAACAGTGGATGCTTTTATAGTCAGAGACATGAGCCTCAAACCAACACTCACACTCGGAGGACGCCCAGTGAAACCCATCGGCCACTGAGCAGCTCCACCGGAGCAGGTGCACATTCAGTGCTGCGTTCAAGGGCATCTCGGCAGCCGTGATGGATGGATGATTGCCTCGCAGCCGATTTATCTATTCTGATCCCCCATCGTCATCACAGGGATTCAAACTGGTGACTTCAATCTCTCAGTTCAGGACACATTTTGAAATTGACTATATAGCTGGGGAATGTGAGCACAAGAGGTCAGTGGGCTACAGAGTGGGAATTAAAGCTTGTTGCCTCAGTGTCTGGTTCTGCTCTTTGTTTCTTGGAGGAACCAGAGGAGGTGATATACAAGCTGCTACGTGGGTCTCCATTACAAACCGTGGTTTTGCTGCCAAATCACATTTAAACAGGACGTGGAAATATGTGATACACGAAACACCTGGATGCACACGGCAAAATGCAAATACTGATTAATTGGAGGCACATTTCTGTACGTGGGTGTGTTTTTAAATATGACGCCACCGGTCCCCCTGTGACCTGAGCTGCACGGTGCAACAAACTAGTCCCCGGCTGTCGGTCCGCTGAGGCAACTGGATATTTCAACTGTCTGGGGTTGGAGCTAAAATAGTTGTTCGACTAATTTAAACTAATTAACTTCAGAAAGCATCTGTCAAGCAAAGACGGTGCAAGTCTGCTGATTTCAACTTCTCCCATTTGAGATTTTACAGTCAGGAACAAAACAACAAATCTGTGCCTGATGGGCTCTGGGGAGTTGTGTTGTTATTATATTCCTCCTTTATTAAGTGGAATAAGAATCTAATACATCTGGTTAGAAAACTCCACCTGACCCCACAGACTGAAGGGTCAAATGTTTCATCTGTTGTTCCACCTCCAGAGCTCAGTTTCTTTAGGAATCCCAACAGAACCATTAACATTTTCTAAAAGACCATAAACATTAGGATCGAAGCTCATTTGACCAGAGGGGCTGCACTTTGTCTGCACAGTGGCCAGAACAAAATGGTAGCCACCCCTCCTGTGCAACTAGTCCGTCAAACTCCGGGAACTCGTGAAACCACAGAGCAGAGGTTTGGAACAGCAGGGGGCCGCAGCTTCTCCGGAATTACAACAAGAGCAGCGCACATTCTGAACTCAGATCTGAACTCAGATCTGAACTCAGCGTGATGATCTGTCTGAAAAACAATGAACCCAGAAAGGAAGGAGGGAAGGAAGGAATGAGGGAAGGAGGGAAAGAGGTGAGGAGATGGACTGAGCTTCTCCAGGACCGATCTACCGCCGCGCGCCACCTGTAACGACTCCTCTGTTAATGAACAGAAACGGAGCATTTCATCAACAGGAGCGTGCACGTCACAGGTGAGTGATCGATACCCGGACGCTGGATCGATAATAACCGGGGACTCGTGGGATGAAGATGACGATGAAGATGATGATGAAGATGACCCATGAGGATGAAATATGCGCCACAGTTGACATGAACGCAGATGGAGCGCGACTGCGAAGCAAGAGCAGAGAGGTGCATGTGTGCGTGTGCGTGTGTGTGTCATGCACATCTGATGGAACTTGAAGGTGCAGTGGTCGCAGCTTTTTTATCCGCCGCGGAGGCAACTGTGCGCGGCTCCGCAGTCCGGACCCCCCCCCCCCCCCCCCGTGTCCCTCTGTCTCCCATCAGTGGTGCCATTGTCGCGAGTGGCAAAGAAAACGCACACAAACAAACACACGCAAGCTGCGCTCACCTCTTTCGTGTTGACGATTCCCTTCACGTATTTCCCGAGGACCGAGTCCACGCACAGGAGGCTGCACAGCAGCAGCCACGCGAGTCTCTCCCCTGCCCGCACCTCCATCTTTCTCTCTCCCCCGCCGTCGCTCGTCTGCGATCCCTGGCTCCCCGAAGCCTGTGTCTGAGGCGGGGGCGCGCACGGAGACACGGCTCCAGCCAAAAGGAGCGCGCCCGCAAGAGAAAGAGAGAGTGAGGGGTAAGCGAGTGAGTGAGAGAGGAGGTGAGAGAGAAGGGGGGAGGGGGAGGGGTAAGTGAGTGAGAAAGGGTAGGGGGGGAGAGAGAGAGAGAGAGAGAGAGAGAGATGGGGTGAGAGTGGAGTAGATGAGAGTGGAGTAGATAGAGAGAGAGATGGGGGTGAGTGAGAGAGTGGAGGAGATAGAGGGGTGAGTGAGTGAGTGAACGAGGAGGTGAGAGAGAGAGAGTGGAGAGGAGAGAGAGAGTTAAATTAGGTGAGAGAGAGGGCGTGAGAGAGAGATTGGGGGGTAAGTGAGAGAGTGGAGGAGAGGTGGGGGGGTGAGTGAGAGAAGGGAGGGGAGAGATGGGGGAAAGAGAGAGAGAGGCCGCGTGCACGTTGGTCAATGTGCATGTGCCCCCTCCAGGAGCAGAAGCTGGTGCTGGTGTGCGTTTTCGGGGGTGCGTCCGGTTCCGCTCGTACTTTAAGATTGCGACACACGCACACGCATTAAAATGCCACCGCTGATTGAAAATCATGTTTTCATTAGAGGTCACGCGCACACGCACGCACACACAGGCACACGCCTCTCCCTCACTTTATTATATGACCAACACTGCTGCTGTTTAAATGAAATTAAAGTATATTTTTGGCAAAAGGTCAAATTGAAGTAATCCCTGCATTCCAAACGTTGTACACTATAAGTATCAGTACAATGTACTTGATGTATAATAAAAATGGATTAGTTAGACGTTAAAATAAGATAAGACTAAACACACACAGACAGAGGTATTGGTGTAATGTACTTACTTTAAGTAGATTAACAAGTGGACTACATTTATGTTGATGACAAAACCAAACTAAACACACACACACACACACACACACACACACACACACACACACACACACACACACCCCTCAGGGATTGCACCATTTATCACTATTTGTAAATTCAGTCATTCTATTTTATTTGCTGATCCTACTACTATTTCTATTTTCCATGTATATATATATATATAGAGAGAGAGAGAGAGAGAGAGAGGGGAGAGAGAGATATAAGAGAAAGAAGCCTTTACAATTTCCTTGTTCTTGAGTGTGATGACAGATCTCTGAATCTTTGATCAGATTAATACTGTTACAGCAGCATCGAGGGAATAGTGAAATACACACGTAGAAAAAGGAAAGAAGTGAAAACAAAATTACAATTATATGAAATTGACTGGATAATATATGATTTACCCAAGAGTAATTTATACTGTCAGGTAGTTTTATCCATCACATTCTATAAACTCATGTTTATTTATTTTTCCTATTTTTAACCGTCGGGCGATGAGCACAGTACTTGACAGAGACGTTAAGAGTAACATCAAATAGAATACTCAAAACGTAAAACACAAGTACCTCAAAGTTGTACTTCCAGTACTTCATGCATCCCTTGTGTGTAGACAAAACACATAACAGATTGCTCTCTGAATTGTGCATGTCAGCATTTGATCTGATAATTTTTTTATGTTTAACAAAAGCTTGTCTTATTTATTGACCTTTATGAATCTCAGTATATCAAGAGAAATTCAGCAGTTTGTATAAATAACGATGAAGAATATCTGGTCATATAGATCCAGTTATTGCTGTAAAGAAAAGTCAAATTCATGAGTTGTGACACAACAGCTTGTTCATGGGAGAATATATTTATTTAGATAAAAATCAACAGAGGGAGAATCAAGCCTACTCGTTGCTTATCAGACAAACACTGGTATGAAATCTGCAAAGAAAATTCAGTCCAAAAAAAATACCCAAAAAATAAATTTGCAGTCAACCTGATCAACAAATCTGAAAGTAAAAAGATCTACATGGATCATATAATATACATTCTTTTTTTTTTTCACAGGTTTGCACTTGTGGTGTTTTCAATAAATGAAAATAAAAAAAGTACAAAATAAACTCTAAAACAACTTAGGTTCCAGTCTATGGCTTGTTTTTTGAAAGCATAATCTTGTTATAAGTAAGCATTGCATTTTACAGTGCAGAGCAATTTGCATATGGGCAGCAGTAAGATTATGGCATCGACTAGCACCTGCATTTAAATACCAGTGAACAGCAAGGACAGAACATAACACGAGTTACAAGATCTTTGGTTCTGCCTGAAACGAACCTGAAATGAAACTTATCTTATTGAATTGAGGGTTTGTCATTAGGAAACATTTCTGAGAAGTGGTCGAGGTCATTTGTAAAAATAATCAAGCTTCGAGGAATCTTGTTAAATCTACAACAGGACATGATATGCAAGTTGCTAAATATGACGTTTAAACTTGAGGTGATTCAAACACATTGTATAACAAGAAACAACCAATCAAACATGAAAAGTAGAGTGGTGCTGGTGTGCAGCTGTGAATGTTGACCTACAGGTTGAACCAACCAGCTCAAGGTTGCAGCAGCGTTGACTTTGTCATTGCACTTCAATGAAAATCAACTTTGGGCAAAGAAAATCTCTGGTCAGAGCAGCTTTCCAAGAGTAAAAAAAACAACAGTAGAGGTATACAGTACAAATCGAAACACTGAAACTAGCTGTGTACTAACAGGGAGGATTGGGATTGTAAAGATGCCCTGTGGATTATTCTCACACAGACTGTGAAGCAGCAACACTGATTGAAACAGGACTGAATCAGACATTTCAGCTCGTAGTGGCTGGCAGCACGTGAGCATCAGCGGAGCCACAATAACGCCTGGGATGGGAGAACTAAATGAATCGCTGAATAACTTTTCAGTCCATAAACTGCCACACGGGCTCTGGTCAGTCAGCTGCTTAGCCCGACGCATTTTAAGGAGTCACATGAAGGTCAAAACACAGACAGTGAATTCATTTGACACAAATTTCTATTCTTCGTATATAAAAAGTGCTGATGACCGATCAAACCTGCTCGTCTCCATATGCGCTGGATCTTTCAGTTCAGTCTATTTACTTAAATCACAAACTGAACCTTCTGTGCCAGAGGTCCGACTTCTCCAAACAACACTAGATGATTTATTCTTGAACAGTCTCGTCTGTGAGGTGCCATTTCCAAACGTCACAAACTTAGAGGACGTGCCCGAGTGTGAGCTCACGTTTTTACAGTCACTAATTCGCTTGTGCCGACTCCACTCGAGCCGCCCTCACAGGAACCAAGCAAAGGAGGGAAAAACACAATAATGAAAACGATGTGTTTACAAGTTTAAGCTTAAATACACTTTGTGGATTGCCAGAGCAAACTACTGCGAAAGTGCAGAGCGAGCATTAACCGCAGCTCGCGAAGCAAACTTCAGCCCAGCGCATCTGAGAGAATGAGTGTATTGCTTTCTTCCTCTTCACGGCCCTGGTTCTCTGCATCAATCTGACTAAAAATATTGCGGTAAGTACTCGGAGCTGACAGAACTGAGCATGGCCTAATCCTGTAGCATGACTTTGCTGCTGAAAATCCTGCTCTTCTACAGGAGGGAGGATTTTGTACCCGAGAGCTCCAGCTAAATCCTATTCATCACACAGCATCTCTCTCCACAGACCTGGCAACCCCAGCCCCGTCACCACGCAAGGGCAGGACAGTGCCAGCATTGTTGGCATCTATATTTAGTTGGACTTGATAGAGGGACTGACCCTGCGAAGGACATTTTAGTGCACTTCAAAGTGCTTGAGTGGCATCTCGCTCTGAGGAGTGTCCTTGGGTTATTGAAAACAAAGTCAATCCCAAATGCGATGGTGGGGAGCAGAGAAGAAAGTCTGGACCTCCACTGGCAGCACCTTCAGCTGACCAGACACAACGTATGTGGCATCTACACAGCACGCTAACAATCTCTTTCCCTCAGTCAGTGTCCTGGAGCGTTCCCTAAAAGCATCTGATCTGTGGAAAACGGTTGTCAGGCAGGAAATCCTCTGGAGAGAAGTGCTAATTTGCCACAGTGCATACGGTGCAGAAAAGTATTGAGCAATAACACCTGGAGAGGAACAGGAACAACCTGGGAGAAACGTCAGTGCAGTGAGGTTTAAAATATGTATTGGTGGCTGAGGGCTGAGCTTTTTCACTGCCCACCTCCCTCCCTCACTTCAGTTCTGCAGAGAAAAGATCGAGCAGCCACCTTAAAAAAAAAAAACTAAAAAACATTTAGCCTCTTTCAGGCAGCTCACAGCAGTGATTGCGGATGAGGGTCTTTAAAGATTCCTATAGATGTGACCCAAGTTTTTAAGCCTGACTTGTGTTCTTAAAAAGATGCATCGCCACAAGTCCCGCCATGGCAATCAATAAAATGCAGTATTTGCATGAATAATATCAGCACGACAAAAAGCCCCAGGCAGCATCTAGATTGGGGACTGATGTGGAATATTCTACATGTGCTCTATCCCATCAGTATGCATGAGTGAGAACAAGGTACGAGTTGAACTGGACAGTCCCGGGATGTCGGAGCAGCAGTGGCTAAAGAGGCAGAGGTAAATATCAAACACATTTAACGATGTGGAATAAACAGCATAAGATTATATCAAACAAACAATATAACGCACAGTTCAACATGTGAACCCGTCAGGATTCTGATTATACTGCAATACAACAAAAACAAAAAGATATAAATAACAAAAGTAAAACTACTGCATTAGGGTTACTAATATGATTTAAAACTGCACCAGAATCTAAAGATGCAGGTAGATCAATTCCTCCAGTTTGGGGCTTTTCTTGTTGCATTTTACATTTATCTATTTGAGAGAGCGTGTGCAGAGTTATTATCCCCAACGTGAGCTGCATCGGCTGCCAAACCGACGTAATGAAGAACACAGCAGAGACTTATTAAGTGTGAGTTAGAGTGGCTGCCTAAAGGACTGGTGGCCATTTTGACAGCGATGGCTCTATACAGGAGCACATCGTGCGCCCACCACCGTCTGATTAGGGCCTGAAATGACTGCGTCGGCCTGGATGATTCACCCGTCTCAAGAATCTTCCGCGCTGCTTCAAGCCCGAGCTGCCTGACAGCAACTCGTAATTATGTGTGCTACATGTGTGGGTGAGCGCTGCTCTTTGATCTAAGTGGCTTTTAAATTACCATTAGAGATTCTTTAACAGGAGTGTCTTTAGTGGGCGTGTTCATCTTTTTTGTCTGCCAGATTTGCATTGATGCACAGACAAGTGGCAGAGGAAGATTCCTGTGTTGAAAACCGGACAGTCTCCTTAACTGCCCACTTCCCTCTTTCCTTGTTCGTAGAATAATTTCTCTCTCGTCCATTTAGGCACTGCACTGCCTACATTGGTCTGACTTTCATTTATTCTTTCTTTCTTTCTTCCTTCCTTCCTTGGTCTCCTCGTTTTTTTTTTTTTTTAAATCTATCCTTATTCAAGCCCCAATACCGCCAGCATCAGTGCCATTCTGAGCTGCCACTGTAACTAAGCCCTCCCCATCAGCAATTTTGACCCCACGCCCGACATCCTGCTCCTCCTCCTCGATGGGGCCAGCGAAGAGAGAGGCGCCTTCCCCAGAAGAGGCCGACACATCCCTATCAGTCCGTTCCAGCTTTCGGTGCTTGCGAGGCTCGGGGGGGTTGTCCTTCTGGGTGAAGACGGCGCGGATACGCTCCACACAGACGTTTGCCGCCTCTCTCGTCTCCTTGGAGAGCTGCGATAGGCTGAGGAAGCCGTGTGGGAGGTCGTCCACCACACATAGAGTGACGGGCCGGTCCAGGTTCCTCAAACGCTTGGCAAACATCACAGAGTCATCCAGCATGGGGTCTAATGCACACGCCTGAGAGGGGCAGAGGGAGAGGAAGAGGAGTTGAGGGGGAGGGAAGGGGCAACAAATGGTTAAAATCAAATTAGGATTCACTTGAGACGTGTCAAGAATCTTAATGAGGGGATGAAGAAAGGAAGCCAAGCGTCCTACTCTCTTTTGTCCCTGCTGTTTTTACACTCTTGCTGACTCACTCTAGCCACTTTAAAATCAGAACCTCATTTTCATATTAACTCAACCTAATCCATCTCCCCCATCACACTCCATCTCACTGACACAATGTGTGCAGTCAGTAGTCCTTAGTGCTCTGTCTGTATCTCTAAACATCTTGAAGTGGCCTCGTTTTGCCTCTCAAACACCTTCTCCTCCTCATCGTGATTAACAGTCCTGATCTTGCTCTACTCATGTATCGTATCTGCAAAGTTTAAAACCTGTTTTAGTGACCAAAGAAAACAAACAATCAGCCTTCTCACTGAAGAATGAACGAGTTGCAGGGACCAAAAAGCTTGTTGCTGCCCTGACTGACAGCTTACGTAACACTCAAGTTCAGTGATGTACCCTATGCTAGTGTATTGTCATATTTAACGGGATGAATAACCTGTTTCTCTACATTATTCCAATGGAATTTCTTCTTACCACGATATGTACAGGTGGCAGGCCTGTCAACATGCTATCAGGGGCCAGAAGAGGTGAGCAGTAAGGATCCTTGACCACCGGAGAACTATTCAACTTCATCTCAGCCAGCTGCTCTGAACGCAGAGGTTCGAACCCCAGGGGGAACTCCCTGGGGTACCCCAGCTCTGATCCCTCATCTCCAGCAGGTGGTGGTATGGCCACTGAAGACAGGTCAGTGGACATGGAGGGATCCAGATCCTTGCAGAGGAAGAAATTCACCTCTTCTGGCTACATGACAGAGGGAATGAGGAATTAATCAAGTGGAGGTGGACAGCACTGAGTGGTCAAGGTAGAATGTAAAATCACGGAAATAAGAAATGAGAGGAAATAAGGCATAAAATATTTGACAGGCAAACTTGGTTATATATATATATATATATATATATATATATATATATATATATACACACACACACTCGCAACACTTTGTCCTTGTGAAAATCGAATAACCTTGGCTCAGCGCCTGAGAGTCTTGGCTGAACAATCCCCATTTCAAGGAGGAAAAGCATATTTAAAATCTTACGTCACCCCTGCTTGCTATTTATCGCAAGCCAGCCACTAATCTAGTCTGCCTGTATAAAAATACATGCAAGGATAATCTGCAATGCCCTGCCAGTACCTGCACAAGCTAAACCTGCAGGGTAAAAAGCATTGTTCGACACAGGGCCAAAAATATGTCTCTGCTGACAAAATATCTGACTCTTTAATAGTGTTTGTTAAATCATTTTAAGGCAAGATGTATGAAAGCAGAGATAAACTGATTATAGATAAGAGGCTGGTGTGAGTTTTCATGAGCATCATCATCAAATTCCAGATCAAGATCATTTTAATCACAGGTTAAATTCTGACTAACAACTCAGTCTTCCTTTAAGTTAGCAAATAAACTTCCTCTGGATAAGAGCATCAACTGAGAGCAAGCTAATCTCACTGTAAACATGCTTAACCCAAACGTACCTTGCGCTCAGACAGCAGTGGTGCGCTGTGCAAAGTGGAGCTGCTGTGAGATCCCAAGTCCTGGCATGTCTGGCTCTTCACAGATAATTTCCTGGTGAGGATCTCTGAGGGTCCGGAGGCCACAGGGGGGTCGGCGTGAGGGGAAGAGATGGACGCCTCTGAAATGCTCTTCCTCACTGCATCTGTGACACAGAGAGAGGGAAGAGAGAGGGAGGGTTAAGTGTCTGAGAGAAAAAGACAACGAGAATGTTAAGAAAAAAAATGAACAACAGCCTTCTAAATTATAAAATGTATGAAGGATTGAGAGGTCACTCTAATTCACTCGGGGCCAAGAGCAGCTGGAGGACACGGCAAATTAAATACACAGCAGTACACAATCTCTTTTACTTATTCTAGTGTTTCCACTTATAGTATGTCCTCTGGTTGACAGCCAACAGTTAAAAGCCTAAAATGCAAATTGTAATACATCAGGAAGAAGAGCAGAGAAGTGGGTGGAGGAACTTCAAATAATGCTGTCATGGTGATATCATCCGCCCGCCCTGAGCCTTCAAACCACAGCTGTAAGAGTCGTCATGGCTGGTGTCCTCACAAAGGGCTTCCAATCTCCCATCCCTTTAATAATGAACCATCTCAGCACCCTGATGGCCGTTTAATAATGTACACCCACCAATGACATTCTCATTAGTTTGGGACTCGCAGCTGTGGGGGTGTCACCTGGCAAAGCGGACACCAGGGAAATTACAATCTGCAACCAGATTTAAGGTGCCGACAGTTAACAATTACTGTCAAAGCCCTGCTGCTCCAAACAGGTGAATTGATATGAATGGAACAGCCGGAGCGTTATGCAACTCGCTGGGATAAAGTGATAAATGTTGAGCTGAACACGGAACAAAGGGGATCCATTTCAATGGCCTCCTCCATATGGGGTTTATATGAAGTTTGGAGGGAGTTGAAGTTGTTGAAGTGATATTTAAATAAATGAACACAATGAAAACTGGAGCTCAACAGATGTATCGCTAGAGCGATAAATATCTGCTGATATGAGGCTTGAACAGACATAACCAATGCAGAAAAGATGAGTATTATATTCCCGTTTCCTGTTAAAAATATGTTTTACTTGATTCAAGTTCTATATGTTTTGTTGTATTTATTTTTAATCATTTATTACAAAGTGTATGTACTGTTAAATATCAACCATTAGTTACAGTTACTTGTCATAAGAGTAATTAGGAATAATTGTCTATTTTTATATGCATCAAATCTTTATAATCTTTTACCCCCTAATATTGGAATCGCCCCCTTAAATTCATATTGGTAGAGCTCTATTGAAAACATTGGCAGGCCCACACTTCCCCTCACCGAGATCTGATCCGTCTCTAGATATGATCAATGACATAAGCAGATAGCATCTATAGACAACTTGAACACAATTGCTGTCTGGCAAAACACACAGATACCACCCACACCTCATTTAAAAGGTCCTGGCTGACTGCATATGAAAGCACAAAAACATCCATGCACAGAGGGTGGTTTACCAGTGGCTCCTGGTGGCGCCTCTGCAACTGTGCTGGGAGGAGCTGGGGCTCTGTTGTGATCCAGCAGAGAGTGGATCCAGTTGGAGGCCCCCTGTCGGAAATCTCGCAGCATCAGTGCCGTGTCCCTCCTCACCAGGCTCAGTGTGCTCACTTTCTCTACCTGCTTCTCAGTCTCTGGCTCGTCGCCTGGAGGAGGAGAGAGAGAGATGTGCAACAGAGATGTGAAAGCAATAATCAGAAAAGTATAATAGCAGTGTAAAGATAACGGTGTGTGTGTGGGTGTGTGTGTGTGTGGGGGGGGGGGGGGGGGGGGGTCTCCTGTGTGTTAAAAGGAGACTCAGGAAAGACGATATCTCTGTGTCAGAATTTTGAAGAGTTGCCATATTCCTGTTGTCCTCTTAAGTTCTCCTTTATGAGACAAAGTTAGTCAAGTGACTCGCAACAGTTTCTTCTGCCTATTACACGCATCAACGGCAGCAACAAGAAAAACAAACAATAGAACAATAAATTGCTGAATTGTTATTGTTGGGGAAGGTTTGTCAGACAAAATAATTTTATTGTCCTGAAAGCTCGATATGTCATATATACAACTTTTTGACTAAATATGTTTTATACTATATAAATTATTGATTACAAAATGAGTGAAACAGTATGATTGAATAGGTCAGAGTAGTTTTATGTTTAATACTTGTTTAGCTCTGCACTCTTATTAACTCAATTAATGGACAATGGAGAACTGAACTTCTTACTCCATCTTAATTATTCCAATAGCTTTACTGATTTTGGTCATTTATTGAGTAAAAGTATTGAGATAACGACTTTTACATCTCTACAAATTTAATATATATATATATATATATATATATATATATATATTTTAGCAAAGGTATTACTAATTATTAATGCTACACAAATATTTAGCATAGTTATTAACAAGCCAACAATTAGTCTGAATCATCATGCTCGGAGCATCTTCGATGCAGCAGAGACAAGCATAAGTGCTGAGAAGTAAGAAAATGGAGGAAAACCTAAAACTGAATTCCCAACTTCATTAGACAAAAAAGAAACCTGGCTTGTTTTTTCTTTTGTTTTTAAACACACACAAACACACACACACATTCCTACCTGCGTAGGCACTGAGACACCTGGAGAGCACACTGAGCGGAAGCAGGGGATCCATCAGTGAAAGCAGACGGGAGGGAGATGCGTAGGCAGTCAGCAGGGTAGCTGGGTAGGCTGCCATGATGCCATCTGGCATTCGAACACCAAAGGCAGCCGCTCGCATCGACATAGTCAGACACAAATTGCCTCCTGCACTATCCCCAGCCAGACACACTTTCTCTCCAGTCCATCCTGCAGAGATAAAAACGGGAAGCTGAGTAAAGAGGTGAAGAGAAAAACTGAAGGAAACAAAAGGGAATTCAGGAGAACATTTTTTTATATTGAGCATGAAATTTATGTGAAATCCATTAAGGTGCAAAACAACTGACAAGTATCAAAAAGCAGGATCTCTTTTCTGCACCGTAACACAGATGAATATGTGGCTGCTGCTGAGGGGGTGTTGTCTCACTGATTGCCTCATGACTGCGATATTGTTGTACTACAACATTAACATATTGCACTACAGCCACTGTTAATATGACACAGTGTGCTTCAGCGATCGGATTTTGCCGAAACCGACCAGATGTCTTTAGTGTCCTTCCTGAATATTGAGCATCGCAGCAATTTGTACCAGACTGCAGAGCAACGGGCACATTCAGAGCAAGACATCGCGCTGAAGCATGATTACTTTCAAAGTGAAGAATGATTAAGGGAATTGGACACTGGAATAGGTTTGCTTTTTTACTCCTCTGTTGTGCCTAATAAACAACTTGACTTTCTTTCATGTGCCCAATGCAGGGGTATTCAATTAAAATTCAAAGTCCACTTAGCTAAAATGTTCTAAAGTAAAGGTTCAATCTTAAGGGACTGCGAGGATTACAAATATCCCTGTGCTCTAATAGTAAATAAAAGTAATGTTAAATTATTAAATTGAAATTTAAGATTATCTTTTGTTAACTACAGCACATATCACGTGGGAGGATTTATGAAAAATGCATGTGGTCTGTGTGCCAGGACCCTAGACAAGGCAAGAAATAGAAACTGATAAAATAGAAACACTTCATTCTCAATTATTCATCTGCTATAGGTCTAAGTTTGTTTATGAATGTGTCTGAGTCGAGATCTGAAACGCAATCTGTACATCAGTGCCCTTCGACCTTTTGTACAGTATTTCCTATGCATATACATTTCGTATGACTATAACAAGTAAACAGTGAGTGTTATTGGGAGATAAAAGCCAGCATATGAACAATGTATAAACAAGGCTGTGAGATGTGTCCGTACCCAGTAGGTGGTGGTTTTTCAGAGCCCAGCAGTAGGAATAGAAGCATTCCTCCAAGGCCCTCGGGAAGGGGGCCTCAGGGGCCAGGGAGTAGTCAATTGACAAGATGGGTACACCAAGGTCCTGGGACCAACTCTTCAGATAGGGCTGCACAAGACAAGAGGAGGGGGCATTTATCACATTATGTTGTTAAGTTTATGAGAAACAAAAAGCAGCCACAATAAACCACAGAGACAGGGAGACCAAGAGAAAGTGTGGTGGTACAGATAAGAAGAATAAAAAGATATGAAGATTATATGTCCCTCTGATGTCATCTGTTTGCTTTCTAGTTTATCGTCTAGATAAAAGGGAAAATCAGGACTGAGCTCACAGTCACCTCTGTTTCACTTCTCCTCATTTGGTGGTTAACAAAGGTGTAAGAGTAAAAATGTAAAAGACATTACATTACATTACATTTCATTTAGCTGACGCTTTTATCCAAAGCGACTTACAATAGACAGACAAGGGGATAGTGTGGATTAACAGAGATAGTCAACAGGTGAACAAAAGTGTTCACCGTCAGAATACTGAGTGTGTGTCTTTTTGTTGCTACAGTCCGATTAGGTTTGTACTTTTATTACACCAAACTGAGGCGAATTCTTTGCATCACAACTGCATCGCTGTGACCTTGAAATCTGAGAAAGGCATCAAAACTTATATCAAAATGTTCCTCCGGCAAAAAATCCATCTCTCCTCCTCTGTCCCCATTACCTCTTTTTGACAGGTTATGACAAGGCTGACAGTGGAAGCGACAGCTCTCCATTCACAATGCGAGGAAAAGCACAGTGCAAGTTTGTGCATGATGCATCACCGACCAGTGATTCGTTACAAAAAATAAAAAAACAAAACAACAGCTTCAGCAGTCAGCTGTGCTGTCTTAAAGCACCACCTGTCAAAATAAATCTTATAGTGAGACTTGCTGACAAGCCAGTGTGTGCATACAGTTCAAGCACTGTTAAGGTCACGAAGTGTGTGTTTGTGCAAATCAGTAAAGGTTCTACTTAGGTGTGTGTGTGTTGTGTGGGTGTGAACAACAGCCATTGTTGCAGAGTGTCAACATGCGAGTACATGGGCAGGCCAGACAGTTTATTGTCAGTCTACATAAAAATAGCAAAGCACTCATAACAAATGGCCCACCGGGCAGACAAGGGGTACGTGTGTGTGTGTGTGTGTGTGTGTGTGTGTGTGTGTGTGTGTGTGTGTGTGTGTGTGTGTGTGTGTGTGTGTGTTGGGCTGGGACCAAGGCTGCTTAATTTTGTATGACTTAGGAAACTCTTCTTATACACACTTGCATCCGATTCACCAGCTAAAGCACACACACAATTTAAAAGGGTTGTGGATCTGTTCTCGAAGCAGGAATTAATGGGAGCTGCAGTCACACTCATTCTAAGTTAGTCGGGAAGAGCAGTTAATCAGTAAGCTTTTACCTCCTCTGTCCAAACACTTTGTGTGTGTGTGTATGTGCGTTTGTGTGGTCCGTGCACACACTGCTAAATTCAGAGATGCCAGGACATTAATTCCTGAGATCTCAGTATTATTCGGCAGCCAGAGAATACAAAAGGCTCCTGGAGCTGAAGTCAAACCCTCCATCTCGCCCAGAGGACAGGAGAGATAGGATCAGGGAAGGGATAAGGGATATGAGAAGTACAGGAGACAACATTGGCCTCTGCCCTCCGAGAAACTTTCTCTTTGTCTGTCCTCTCTTCCTTGGCCTTGCCTGAGGGATTAAGCGAGCAGAAGGCACCCAGTAAAACCAGGAGGCAGGAAAGTACTTGTCGCCCAAATAAGACAGGAAGAGGATGTGGAAAAGAACACTGAGAGAACAAAGGGGATTATGAGAGAGTTAGAAAGAGTGAGACTGAGGATGTAACAAAAAAAGGAGAGCCTAGAAGAAGAAGGGAAGGGGATAGTCTGACAAGTTTTGCATTAGTGCCCAGGATAATCTTTCTCTGTAGGGTTGTACAGGTCTCCGTTAATTCAACATGACAGCCCCGCTCGCCCCCTTCTCTGATTGCTCCCTCACATCCTCTGGTTGCTATGCAGCCACAGATCAAGGATGCCCATGTCCTTGATGATTTCACAAGAGGCCTGTCTTGAAGTGGCTATAAGTAGCCGGGAGACACATAAAGATTGCACATAGCCAAATCAGTGTGAGTAAATAGGTGCGGCCTCAAAATAGACAGGTTGATCACTTCCAGAGCCCACTACTTTATAGTCATCGATGTAAACTATTGATTAAAGTGGTTTACAAGACAGCTTTGTTTTACAAAGTAATTACAGGGAAGTGTTCAATCACAGTGATCTAGAAATTAGACCACGGGCATGGGTTTCGCTGTTTAGAAAGGAAAAAGAGGAGTGAGGATAAAGTGAGTGACAGGAAGCAACAATTCATGTGAAAGAGAAGATCCAACTTTTTGTGCAATTCACCGGCGAAAAGGGCGAGGAAGGAGGTCAAAGTGTGTGTATTCATTTTTCAGGGATTAATTACAATATAATTAGATTAAGGGCTCATTACGTATCACACTATTGACAGAGGAGGAGACCCTGCTCCTCCGCTGCTAACTAAAGTCTGTCTCCTCATCACTTTAATGAGCTGAGGTGAAATTACAATTTCCCTGAGACAGTCAGAATGAGAAGTATGGAAGGGATGAGGTGGGTAAATGGATGGTGGCTGTGGAGATCCTGATTTAAATTTACACAGGTGTATTATGGAAAGGTTGCAGTGATGTGGCTACGAGGTTTCCAATGATACATTATACCTCTGTTTTCACCATTTTTACCAAATATTCCATCATAAATATCACAAATTAGTCAAATACTGTTGCAATTTCCTGGATTTGTAGTCAGAGTTTAAGAAACTCCAAAAGAAACTGAGCTAGATCCAGTTGAAGATCTCCAATTCACCTCATGGGACTTGGATGTCTGGGCCACAAAGCCTCCCCCATGGAAGTGGATTAGCAAGCAAGGAGAAGGGGGGAGTCGCTTTGCCTTCAACCCCAGCGACAGAGAGATGGAGCCTCCCTCAGAGCGTGAGAGAGCTAGCAGGGCTTCACTGTCCTGGAAAGAGTGAGAAAGAAAGGAATTATTTCAAAAGATGAACTTAAAGACAAACAATCATGGCCTATCGTTTGGATCAATATTTAAAGAAACATCACACGATGACATATCGTGACATTTGCCTCGTTCTGAGGTACCGTCTGCAAACAAAAGCTTTTTTCATTCATAGTATATTTTATTGACAGGGGTCCTGTGGGAGAGTGATTAAAAGGCTGTTCTGCAGCAGCTTGCTGTCAGCCCTTCCTGCGCCTGCATGAATGCAAGCTAATTCCCATTCATTAACAGAAACAAGGAGGGAGGGAGGCTGTGGCTAAGAGGGAAGGGATTCTGCTGATGCAAGCTTGTATTTTGCGACATTAAAAAGGACACTGTTGTTTTGCTCGAGCAAGATCAATGGCTGAAAGCGTTTGCTGATAACACGTCTGGTTAAGCACCAGTCTACAAGGGAAGGAGAATGAGCTCAGATGGAGAAACGGAGTCTCTCAAGAGAATTAGGGTGGGAGTAGGAAACCTGACACTGATACCTATGAAGGAGGAATTGGGAGAGCGATAATGAAGAGGATTAAATCCATGGGTACACTTTAAAGCTGTCGTTTACTTGAGCAGCTCAGAGAAATACGGGACCTGTGAAAATACTGTTAAATAATTTTAAGAATTTGTTTCACTGGAATAGGCAAGGTCGTTTATAAAGGCCCAGTGGAGTAAATTTGTCACAAACTAGGTCACGCAACAAATACTTCACACTGGCAACAAGGATGTAGTAAGACACGTATGCAGCAAAGAGAAAAACTAGAACAGTTTTGCATTAAGTTTGACAGTGTGAAACTTTATTTATTGTATTTTCTTCTACAACACCGGAGAGTAGACTGAATAATGATTTAATTACCTGTCCTTCACGCAGGTCATAAGAGATGAGCCTCATCTGAACCGGAGCAGTGCCAATGTGCGCAGACGGTGGAGAAATAGTTACAGATGCACTGGGGTTGGCCGCCAAGGGAAGGTCAAAGGGCAGAGGGGGCACAGAGAGCGGCCGGTTCACCTTAACTTGAGTGGATGTCATACTGGCCAAACTCTGTAGGGAGAACGGTGATGGAGAAAAAAGAGAGAGCAAGACGAAGAGATGAAGACAGAGAGAGAAAGACACAGAGGCAGAGAGAGTACAAGTTACAGAGCAAGTCAGGTCACTGGAGAGAAAGAGAAACCAGATGAATAAATCATGAACCCCATTGAATAAATTGAATTTCACTCTATTATAACTAACAGCCTGTAGGCCAAAATGCATAATGATGGAAAGGTACTTCCTACTAGAGGGAAGTCAAATATCCCTGATACCATTTTAAATTAAAAACGGGGCAATGGACGTATCTGTGCACATGGGTTAGCAATTCCAACATGGGTATATTACAGATGTTTTAGGAGTGCATTTGTCTGTATGCGTGTTGAAAGACACATTAACAGTCCACTCACCGATGGGAGTTCAGTCTCAGTAATGTTCCAGAAGCTCTTCCAAAAGTGGACGTCCAGGTTCTGGGTGATGCGTTCAAATTCTGCCCCTCTCAACTCGGGGTCAATGGCGTACTTCCCTGAGGTAAAGAGTGAGCTGGCTGCCACCCCTGGAGGATGGAGGAAGGATGACAAAATGAGGATGGTGTAAAATGTGTACGAGTCACCAGAGACCGGGTGAGACAAGAAAAGAAATGAGAGTAGAGTTCAGAGAAAAGAGCAAGTGTATGATTGAGGAGGTGGTGAAAACGGCAAAGTGGTCTGCAAAGACAGAGACTGCAGCTCAGAACAATGGGTGTGAGAACAGAGAGAAACAGTAGGAGGGAGGGCAGGAATGATGGAAAATTAGAATTGCTAGTACTTTTACAGTAGTTAAAAGGAAGGGAAGGTGAAAGGCTGGAGGAGAAGAAGAAAAGCTGGTCAAAAGACGAGTGTAACAGTGCTAGAACACGCCAAACATCTGAGATGTGGTTACAGTTGAGAACAGACCAACTCGACGGGGTGAATTCGTCGTCACAGCTCTAACATTTTTGCTAGGGGATGTTTCCAATCTACTGTGCAATAGTCATAGTTTGACCAGAGGAACTTTGAGGCATTAAAACCAATTCTACCCTACTTTTAATGCAAGGGGTCAGGGATGGGCACTAAGGAAAATTAAAGGATGTTAACTTTTAGGTAACTCAAGCTTCAAACTGTTAGCTGAAATACAGCTAATGAAGCTTACAGATCACTGTACAAGACTAATGGGGATAACAGGAGCTGTGGAATAAAAGCAGCTTGCTCATATCATCACGTAGCCTCTAAGTTCACTACAGAGAACTATGAAGAAGGGACAGGGGGTTCCAGTACACTCACCATATGGTGCAATACCTCCTGCGTCCACTGTGATGCAGCAGAGAGCACAAAAAATCCATAAGAGATGAACGATTTCTTTTTCAATGTTAAATATTTACGTGTGTGTGTGTCTGTGTATGTGGTGCAAATGTGTATATGATTGAAAATGTTCTTCTTTTTCTGCCCCGGTGCCTAACTGCGCGCCTGTTCAAAGCGTTTTGAAATATAGACGAAACACACCAGCTAGCTTTCAAGATTCCAAAGGATGAAAGAGACTCTACAATCCAAACACACAACATCAAAAAGGTACACAGTCGGGGGCCAAGGAGCAATGTAAGAGAGGAGTGGGGATGGATGAGTACGATGAGTGAATGACAACGAAGTGGCTGGAGGATGAGAGAGTGCAGCTGCAGACAAGATTATGCTGACCTATTCCTGACTGATGGCGCTTGTAGTTCTCTCCAAAGGCCACAAGGCCGATAGCAATGGTCTGGAGACAGGGTCGGATGGATGGAGTAAACTGGTGAAATGGACAGAAAAAAAAACAATGACATACTTTGAATTCTAATCCATCAACCAAATTCCTCTCAATCAACAAGACATATATTGCCTGTAATTGAAACAGCAATCATTCAACGAGAAACAGGTTGAAGATCAATAATAAGAATATCAGATGAATCTTAGACATTATGAATTGATGCAGACAGGTTTCATCATTTATTCCCCTGTAGGCCTCACCTCTGTCCACTGAGGGTTGAGCCTCTCTAGTTAAGATGAATGAAGAACAGAGGCCATGGCTCTAAAGAGGAGCATGTCCTCCGAACTCCTCTTTTACTTACTCCATTTTACTTGCAGGTTTAAGTAGCAGGAGTCTTTTTGAAGCCCTCTATTCTTTTCCTGGCTTTTACAAATTTATACATCTGCCACTACTGCTTAGGGTGAATCACTATTATTCTAATAAGTCAGCTGACCGATGTGTGAGTACTACCTCTAATGTCAACAGGTCACATCACACCCTTTATGGTAGGAAATAAACCTTCTTCTGACTCTTAACCTACAGTGGCTTCTTTTATTTCCATAGGCCTACATTTGCATCACATGAAGCCACTAAGCATCATTCCCCATTCCGCTCCCTTTCTTTATTTCCTCTATGCGACTACCTGTTGCTGTGCCAAACCGCTCATCTCACCTGAAAGCCCAGACATCGGCCATAGAAGCAGCCCTTGTGCATAGAGGCGTACTCGCGGACAAAGCTCTCGCTGAGGCCACTTTCATCCTGGAAAAACAGGTTGCCAAAGCTGTTGTCATGTAGCATGCGCTGAGCCAAGTAGAGCAGGGCACGCAGCTGACATAGGGCGCTGCAGTACGCCTCCATCTCTCCTGCATTGTGCGCTACTCGGAAAAAGATGCTGCGGCGATTGGCTGAGATGTAGCGCCCCTTGTGGATGATGTGGAGGATGCAGCAACGCACCACCTACAAAAGTAAAGAGAACGTCACTTAAAAGAGCTTTGCTGTTGTAAGATGTTTGAGATGCAACATTTTTAAATCAACAATTTCAAAACAAGCTACCATCTCCTTCATTTTAAAATACTGACAAATAAAGCAAAGCCAGTTCAAATAAATAAAAAGCAAATTGAGTTATAAACAAGCCATACAATATTTACAAAATACTATATGTAATATGCATCTTTGACAAATGCATTGTGAACTTCAGGTCATTACTTCTTTTATAAAAATCGATTTATATCATTTACAACTATAATAATGAAAATCTTAGTTCGCTAATTGTGCAATCATTAAAGAGGCATGTCCTGTGGGTCTACTTGCATTATAATTAAGATTAGGGTGGTAAGCTTGAGGGGGGTGGGGGGGGGACACCACGTGCAATAGCACGCAGGAGAGCGAGCATGTGAAAAGTTGGCTGCTCCACTCGGGTGTTACGGATTACACAGAGTAGCACTATGAGGGTGAGAAGGATTAAGAATGTGGAAATCAAGGGGCTAAAAAACAGAGCAGGATTCATTTGCTGCTCTGTGAGACTCATTCAGTGGTGGTGGGCTCCAGCCACTGAAGGTCATGATGTTTCATCAATAGGAGTAGAAGATAAGTACAGTAGGTACAGTAGTGATAGATATTCTGTTGCTGGAGGAATTTATCTAACCTGATTTGCAACATAAAATCAATCTGTGAAATGAATGGATTGACCATGAAACAAAGCGATTTCAAGGCAAAGAGATGCTGGTGGGTAGTTTCTCAGTGTGGGGAGAATATTGATAAGAATGTATTGCGCAATCTGGGCTCATAATTCTCAGGGCTAGACACATCATGACTCATGCACACACAGAGAGCTCAAAACACCGCACTGCCTACCTTGACCAGCGAACGATAGCCGTTAGCAGGTATGTGTGGGTCAAAGTCAAAATGATGGTAAACTAAAGCGAAGCCAGAGATGACCGGCTCCAGACTGCGAGCGTGCTCCTGGATCAAGTTCATCGTATCCACCAGCCGCCGCGCCGCATCGCCCTGCGCTCCCTTGGCTCCTCCCGAGAAGAAAGTGGCATTTTCTTCGCACACGCTGTACAGGGCCACGAACACTGCCTTGGTGTCCATCACTAGGAGCCGTGAGGGAACAAAGAGGGTGAAACGGAAAAACACATTAGCTTCATGTGAATGGGATGCATTTACATAATACATTCATTAATACGATTAGTAAGTATTCCATTAGAGAAACACTTTTCACCAGGGCGAATGATAGCTGACAGAGAGGCACAATCCAAACACCCCGCTGCTTATCATGCTCCTAATTACACCACCCTTCTCGCCCCCAGTGTAAGCATTCGTCAAATCGAAGACACTTTATCATGCTGCACTTCATAGAACTGGATTGTCAGAATGGTATCCGGTTCTGCAGACAATGAGAGAAGCGGCCTGATTTCTATTCAGCATCACACCCGTAACTGTAATGAGCATGTAGACACTGTAGAGAAAGGGATATCAATGGTTACGGCCAACAATGTTCTCCTATTAACTAATCCCCCATAGCCTGGCATATGAAAGCTCACTGGCTGAAACGTGTTAAGCAAGCCTTGAAATTAAATGATGTAAATCCAAGCTAAGCAGCAAGACTCCACAGAGATCTAGGCAGACATGCATGGAACACGAGGAGAAAGGCAGGGCCCTTTGCTAACGTCATGCTGCTGGGAACAAACGCAGATTAGTCATGCACTGACAAAAACACATATTCACACTCACATAAGAGTCCCGAAGGGAGGTATACAACTGACAACACACAGCTGAGTGTGTTTATCGAGTGTGCTCATATCTCTGCCCTAACATAGCATAACAATGATCCAGCACCATGTCCCTGCTGGATTCCCACCGGTGGACCGAGCTCATCTGTCGAGTCACCTGAGACCTCATTTTCCACAACACCTCCCTCTAGGGAACTGGCTGGTGCTATATGTACAGGGTTACTGGCACAGTGAGACACAGAGGGCAGAGGCGAAGGGACAACAGACACACAGAGACAAAAACAAAGTGGCAGAGGACTACAGTGTCTCCCAACTAGACTTTAACCTTAGTGAAAGAAACCAGACATTTAACGTTTGGTTCTTTCCACCAAGCTTCATGGTAATCTGTTATAGATTTTTGTTTTTGTGTAATCCTGTGTCTGTAATTAACAAACAGGCCGAAAAACAACGTAATCTCTTGCCTGGAATACTTAAACCTCTCATAAGAATCAGTTAACAAGTTTTGCTATAATTGTTATTATTGTTTCGTGGCAAGACCAATTTAGAATGACACTAAAAGAAAGACTCTGCTATTATGTGATGAAAAGCAAAATTACATAAGCCCTCCTTGGAATTTGCTCACATCCGTCCTCAAACTTTTGTTCATAAAACTTCATCTCAGGCTACAGCAACAAGGGAATATGGGGGCAAGGCAATTATTTTATACATCCCTAAAGCAACATCTCAAAATGTGGTGCTGACGTTGCCAATGCATACTGCAAAGAGAATAGATTCTTCCCAAGTGAAATATTGTTCTGAGGGTTAAAGAAATAATGGAGCCCTAATCGCACAATTATTCTGCTATAGCCTGCCATTCAGGAAGAGTAATAGGAGAAGCAATTTCAGTTTGCTGGGAGGAATCACAAGCCCGACATCTGAGAGGAGACATTTATCAGCCAGATGACTTCACTCACACACACACAAAAAATGTCATCACATATATCCTCACTATTATTTATGCCTTAAACCAGTCCTCATGGAGATAGAAGTATAGACACAACACAGAAAGAAAAGTGAGGGAGAGGATAGAGAGAATAAAAAAAATCTCTTTAGTCATTGCTCATTTTCTAATTTTTCTGTTTTGTATTCTCTCTCACTCCTTCGCTTTCAGGCACAATTTTTCATTAAGGAAGCAAATTTGTCTCAATCTAAAAACTTAGCTGAATCTGTCACTGTAGTTTCCTGGAGAATAAACTCCACACAGGCACTTTGGCACTACTCCTGCCTGTGATTACGCAAACAAATAATTTTGAACACAACTACATCAGTTCTGATAAAAGCATCAGTAAAGCAGCCGATATGGTTGGAAATACCGAGACGGGCATCAGCTTTAAAAAGTCTTTAAAATCATATTAGTTTCACATATCGCTTATTTTACATATACACTTATTTAGGTTTCTGTGTTTATTTCTTTCACAGGCGAAATTGTTATATCCACACACTGAAACTTTTGTGTGTATGTTACGTGTGTGTGAGATGTTGTCAATGTCCTATTGAATTTAGGGGGCATTCCTTGGCCCTGTGGAGACAGACTGAATCTGTGCAGCTAATCGAGCACACTACATAAAGCAGCAGTACACAGTGTGGCGAGCAGCCACAGTCTAATTTGTCCTGTCACAGTTACATTATGAGCCAAAATGTTTTTACACTTGAGGAGACATTTACAGTATCAGTGTCTATCCAAATGCCATTAAGTTCATGCAGCAGCTTGGGGCAAAGTGTTCCATCAGTTCAACTATGTGAAAGGAATATCAGATATAAGAATGTCTCATGACTTCAAGGAAAAGTCAGCAGTAAAACATACTTTGCATTCAGCCTCTTCAAATCATATTAGGGTTGTAATATACAAATAGCCTCTCTCTCTCACATACGTGATCTATCTTAGAGAAACTTCCATCGGACAAATTAAGCTGTGCAGGATTGGGAAAAATAATGTTTATCTGTTTGATTGGATGGATGTTAGCAAGGTGTCTACAGCTATAAATTAAATCTATAAGCACACCAGACAATTCGTCATTAAAAAGAAAAAGTTAATTATATACAACTACAGCTGTCATACACTAGATACACAGCATGTACAATATGCATAGATGATTTAGATTAAAAAAATCCACAGTAAAATATGACTTAACTCCACCATAGTGGGTAGCTCTGACAATTTAAGATCCTTCTCTAGATTACTTCAGGAAGAAGGGGCATCATATTTAAAAGCTTTTCTTGCCTGGTTAGATCTCACACTGGGGACCAACATTTGTAGTATATCAGGTTTAACAGAGTCTTAAGGAAGGCTGAGGTGCAGCAGGGGTGAAGGATCAGGGAGAAAGAAAATATCATACAGATCAATGAAGAAAACATAAAGCAAAGAAAACAAAGCTGGGATAGTTGCTGCATCTCAGACTGAGTCATAGAACCAGGGGATTTCACACATAATGTAATTGTTCTGAGCTGGACAACTAATGAAGCAGATATTTAATGTGACTCATCACATCTGCATAAATCTGGAAACACCTCAAGACACATGCAAGTAAAATCTAATATTCATCTGTTTGCTTAAAAACGATCACACCGGTGTGGCCTCAGGGGCCACAGTGGTCGAGCAGTTACACAAATGCCCTGCTGCAGGACCAGCTATAGCAGTCAAATCAGATTGGGCGAGGAGCCAGAATTAAAATTACATTGCTTAATTAGAGCAGGGGGAACAACTCTCTGAGCCCAGCAAGCCAATAGAAGTTATGTTGCCAGAGTAGGCAAGGTGGGAACTTTATGAACTCACAGATCAGCGGAAGCTGGTCTGAAACTTGTTTAATGACAATGAAGCCTACACTCACACATTACACTCATTTCCATCTGCAGGGAGCGAATCATATGCAAATATAATGCAAATGAAACACCGTTGTGTGAACCAGTACATCCTCAGAGCTTAAACATGTAAGAGTTCCCCTTTGTCTGACGTGAGAAAACAGATCAGCCTCAAACAGAGAAACATTAACGCTGCCACTGCATCTAAAGCAGAACATGCTAATAAACCACTATCGGAGTCACTGAAAGCAAAATGCAAGTCACATACTTATTTCTCACCCACACCTTTTCTGCATCAGCTAATGTTGTTCATATCCAAAGGCAAACGACATACATATACTGTAGGTGCATTAAGATTCACTGTTTTAACGGGAAGGGTCATTTTTGAATATCATTTTCATTGGGGGAACAAGTGTGTGACGCATTTTATTTTTACAAATCAATTGCAGCTCCTCCAATTTGGATATTGCATTTAAATAATATTTTGATCTATGTTTGCCTGTTTGTGTCCCCAATTGTTCTTTAAAAGATAAAGAAATATGTTTTTTGCCTCATTGTACATTTGTCTACATCTGTAACAAGTTTCTGCATCATCCCTTCCTGCTTTTGAGGAAAAAAGTGGTCACTGTGAGCCCACTGCAACTATTAAGCTGCACCTGGTCTCTCCACATTAAAGATGGATGAGAAAGGGTATTAATAAGTCATGTACAACAACCAACACCAGCGACAGCACAGACATAACGGCTCCTGCGGGGCCCACAAACTGGGTGAATTAAGCGTTTGAATCAAACTTCCTTCAGGCTGCTTCTGGCATATAGCATGCAATTGATGGTATATATACTTACTACTGAAAAGCTATCAGAGAGAGAAAAAAAAAAAGGAAAAGTGTTTTACCAGCTTCTGAGTTCAAGTCTCTGTCCGTGTCTGTCTCCTCTCTTCCACGTAAACAATGAGAGCATGGAGAAAAAGAGACAAAATGAGAGAAAGGGCGGGAGGGATGACAGAGATAATCTTTTTCCAATTGGTTTTGTTCTCCCCCTCGCTGTCCGTACGATGTAGCTCTTCCCCTCTGTCTGTCAGCCTCTGTGTGTCAACCTTGCCATAACCGATTCTACTCAGAGGTAATGTGTCTTTCCTCTCCCTCTCATCCCTCCCATGCGTCTTTTAAGAGCACTGCGAGGCCAACGACAACCCGAGCCGGGTTGACTTTCTCCCTGTGACCATGTGCTATTTCGCTATTGGCTGTTCAGCCAGCAACTCCCTGTGACTTTCGCCCTTATGGGCAGACTACAGCAGACATTGACAGAGACATAAACATGAGATTATGAGATGATAACAGGGTCACCACTGTAGGGGTTTCCCTTCCAACGCTCAAATGTACATTTGATTTTCACACATAATAGCAATCAGGTCATCGTCATCATCATTCATTATCAATCAATTTAATGATTAAAAGCTGAAAAACAAAAAGAACATATCTGCGTAAAACACATAGAAGACACAGAGGAACATGTCAAGAGAGTTTGTGGTGATAAGAGATTACGACGGTGTCAGGGTGCTGTAAACATGATCACCTGATCTCCGTAGCAGAGTTAATATGTCACTTCCTGCCTCTGTCTGCTGGACCCAGCTGCTCCACCTCTCACCTAAATAATATGGAGGATTTGTTGCTGTCGTTACGTGTCTGTGCAGAGAACCTCCGGCTGTGTTGTGCATGTGTTAGAGGCAAACTCCGGGTGAACTCCGTAGCCAATTCTCCGCACTTTACCCGTAGGTCTGAAAATGGCTTAATTAGTGCCTTAGTTGGACTTTTTTGTGTTTAACTGAATTGATGTAAAACCTCCTTTTGTTCGTTAATGCAGCAGAAATGTATTTTGTGTGCCAACTATTGAGAAATACCAATTTTTGGCAATGACTGTAGAACATGGACAACATGTTCTTACCCAAAATAGAGCAAAATTTGCCCTTGGTTCAGACTTGGCTGATATCACAGATATCCCCATTACTCGAGGAACAACAGCATTCACAAAAATAGTAGGTTACCAAGACAGACCTAGGAGACACAATGAGTCACACCCCTATGGCCCTGATTAAACATTGGGTTGTTTCTTTGGTTTAGTTTTGTTGTTATTAACAAACCAAAAAGGTTTTATTATACCGCTTGTTGCCATTTTTAAGAAAGTTCGGTTTTTGGTTTGGATGCCACTTCAAGTCATGATGTCTCAAACACATCTCACAAAGATTTTTGTATTTTTAACAATATAAAACAATATGAGAAGCTTTTTTCTGTGTCCTACATCAAGGAAGATATCTCCAGTTAAAGTCAAAGTCCCACATAAAGTTCAAACTTCGTCAGCCCATATCTTCCTTAATTAGGATCCAAACCACAAACTAACACACCCAAGCCTATAAGTGTCATAAAGAGTCACCCTGTAGCTTTTATTCCACAAAAGAGATCTTGACAAGTCACGACAGGAAAGGCACAGGCTCTCTGTCACGGCTATTGATCGGAGCTCCAATCAATGGTTATCATTATCAGTAACACCTCTGCTTTTTCTGCAATGACAGAACAAAAGGTCAGCTGTGACAGTGTTTTCTCGTCTCTAACCAAAGCAGTGCAGCCTTTAGGCTCCTGAAAGGTTAAAATAGTTAATCCAAACCCTACAGATGACTAACTGTTTTTACTTTGCCAGATATCTGATACTCAACAAATGCCATGTCTATAGGAAGCAGGCTTTATTAGCAAATAGTGAGCAGTGGGCAGCGCACGAGAGAGAGGAAGTGGCAGCAGCAGGGGCTCTGTCATGTTTTGGTTTGGAGGCTTTGACCCTTCTCCCAGTCCGAACACAACAAGGCCAACCTGAACAACAGGAAACCAGCAACAATGGGCCTCCGCTCTCTCATCGCCAGGACCCTTAAGGCTTCCCTTCAGTTTTAAAATGCCACATGTTTAATGGAAAATAAATTTGAAGTCTTGTTTCTGACTCTAACCGAGCATGTAAGGAACATCACACAACCACTGGGATTACATTTTATATATATATGCCAATCTCATTATACAGGCCTAAGGCTATTATAAACACACCATTCAAAAATAGGAAGATAAAAATACTTTAATTAGTGCAGCAAAAACACAATGTATGCTATGTTGTTAGTGTTCGTACAAAGCTAAAGGAAGCCTTTTAGAAGAAGTGATCCTTTGGGACTGGTTGGATTGTTCCAGATTAAAGTGTGACAGCGGCCTAGTTTACAGGAGAATGGAGCAACAGAGGGAGTTCTGACCGCAGATCCACATAGTGCCTGCAGGCAGCGTCCTGTTAGGTCCGAATCCTTCTTTCACAAAGTGCCGATTTGTCATAACGTACTCCAGCCTTAAGTGGTTGTAAATATTTGCATTGGCAACATGATTTGATTGTTTCTTGAAGACATCTCTCCTCCAAACGGCTTCCTCCGTTCTAACCTATACTAGACACACTAGAACCTCAGATGATTGTTATCTATCTTAAAAGTTGTTCTGTTTAAAATGCAGGATGTCAACTATTGGGTCTTTGGGTTTCCTAGAGTCATGGTGCTGGCTGTTGATGCAATAGACTGTATATATAGATGGATGACATGACGGCTCTTCAAAAGTGAAGCCAAAGTATTTTGATGACTGACAGCCGGGACTGAATCGAATTTGTCATGGTCTTGATACCACGACTCTAACACAACTGCACAGCCTCTAAATCCTTTAATTGGCCGACGATGATATATTTTTGGCTTCATTTCTGGGTAGTGGGAGAAAGTGGAGATGCATCTTCCATCTTTATAATCAGTCTATGGTTAGGGGGGTAGGCGGGTGATGGTTATTGCAGTTGACCACATCCCTGGTTGCTCTAGTTGCGTAGGGTTAGATATCTCTTCCTGCTCAGTGTCAAACAATGACACTGACCTCCAGACTATCTCCCTTCAGCAACAGGAGTCACATGTTTTAAACACATTTAGATATGTTCATACCATCACCACCGGCACTCTCACATGTGCACTAATTCAGCTCAAAGTGTCTCTTGTCTTTTCCCCATCTGTTCTTAGTTATTATACTTTGCACTGTAATTTGTACAGTTTATACCTTATACTGATTGTTGTCTGTTACGTGTGAGTGCACCTGTGGAATAGTGTTGAACTCTGTAATCTCCATACTGAGAATGTAAGTGATCTATTGGAAGATAAAGGCAAAATAGCAATCCATCTACCTACCTATCTATATGTAGATATACACAAAATAAGAAACTATGAATTGACCTATATAATGGCACCAATGACCCCCCCTTCCCAGACAAAAAAATAAACTACAAAACACAAACCCACTCTCTATAGTTGTGAGAACCCTCAATAACCTGAGTCTAAGTCGTTAAAGAGCCCATTGACTTTGTGAGGACCAGTCACAATGTCCTCTGCGTGATGGTTCATCAAAAATTGTCCCCCATGACTATAGAACCTATACGACATGTACACACAAACACACACACACACTGGTTGATCTAGCTGCAGCCCCCCCTCCCTGGTTTCCGTTTCGTACCTGTTCATGTGGCTCCTGTCACTGTCCGCAGCTGAGAGCAGAGACACGGAGCGGGACAAGTCAACACAGAAAACAACACGTGTGTGTGTGTGTAGTTTACATCTTCTACATCAGAGCTGCGCGCGCACACAAACACGTCAGGTCGCGCGCGCACACACACATATATAAACAGTGACCGGCGGATGCTCGTCACTACCGGTGGGGAAAGTGGGAGGGGGGGTGGTGGACTTCTTTCGGGTCTTTTTCTCGGTTCATCTTCGCTTTGATCAACCATGACAACCATGTGACCCAGCATCGGACGCACAGCCAGCGGCTCGAATCCCGCCGCTTGTCTTCTGCTACAGATGCTAACGTAGCTGCTAACGGTTCGAGCTCGGGGGGGGGGGGTGACAGTTTCAAAATGGAGACGTTCAAAGCGACAGAGGCAGAACACGAACCCAACTCACCCACTGGACCCTCCCTGTGTTTGGACGAGCGTCTTCCATTCACCCCCTTCTCCAGCCGGCCCCCGCCGCCCTTCTTGCTCGACGCCATGTTGACCACTAGACAGACGGGGGAGCATGCGTCGCCTCTCAAGTGTCCGCTGGACATACCTGCCTGCTGGGGTTCGCTCGGGCCCCGCCCCACATGGGCACCACAGCCAATGGGCGGCTGCGTAGCGGATTTGCAGCCGATCGCGACGCAGGAAACATCAGCGAGCGCCCGCCCTGTTGCCTCTGGTTCAATCTTAGCTGATCACAGGACTCTCATGTGTTTTTATGGTTTTTATGCAGTTTTAAGGAGAGTTATTTATTTTTACTGACAATAAAACATGTGAAAATGAAGATGATGGGATGTTCGTCTATTTCTGAGCCAAACGAGCGAGTTCTCTCAGGTGTGAAGAGTCTGGTTTGTACTCAGAGCTCCTCTGTGGCCCATTCATTCATTTGTAATCTTATGACGCTTTAAAAAAAGAAACTGTAGCTCCTCCAATTTGGATATTGGATTTTAATATTTCTATTAATTGCGAAACACTCACTGGAATGTGTGGCAAACCTTTACAGCTGCATGTTCTAGGGGGGGGGGGGGGTTATGAAATAAAAAGTTTAAAATAAGAACATATATATATTGTTTTTCACACAATTTTATTCTTTGAGCACTCACAGCAATAGCAACAAGCAAATAAACAGTGGAAATGCATGGAGTAAAATGCATGGAATAAGCTGAAAACAAAACAATATCAATAATTATCACAATATGATTTTCATCTATAGCTATAAAACAAGTCCAAGAGGGAAGGATTTGTTGTTTCTGCATTTTGCAAACACATGATGTCTGACACAATCATTGATCTACTTCAGGTTTGTAAAAAATGTTTGCGGTTGTCAAGTCATTTTCTGTCCATAAAGAAGAAATCAGACTTTAAACTGACCAGAAATAACAAATGTGACATATATCGTGATAAATATCGATATCAACTGATATGACAAGTTTTACCTGGATCCTTTTTGGCCATATCGTTCAACCAATTAAGGCATTGAGTTAAATGTATATAGACTTTACATACGGTCTATTATTTTTTTATAAACATTAAAGAAGAAGCTGATAAAAAAAAACTCATCATAAGCTTCCTTCAGAATCCGTTCTGCAGCTTTCACTCACATCACACCAGCAGATGTGATGAAATCGTAGATCTTAAAACTCTGTTAAAGTTGAGTAAAGGTTAATTCCCTGAGGCAGATCATGTGCCACATGAAAAGCTCTGATTAGCAACTTTTATATCTGAGGTCAAAAGCTGATTAAATAATATGTTGTTAATAATAATACTTGTTTGATGTTATAAGTTTAACTGCAGGCTATATCTTTAAAAAAAAGCTCTGAAAATAGATTCCACACTTTCTCTTTCTTCCTTCCCCTCCTCTTTCTCTGCCCTTTCTTCCCTCAGGGTTTCTCCAGCTGGATCTCCTCCTCTTCCTCCATTATGTTGCACACGTCCTGGTAGGGGCCACGGGCCTGGGACCGCTCGATCTGATCGTATTGGTCGCAACATTCGTCCAGATTGAGCCCCTGGTGTGTGAGACAAGTAGGATGGAAATCAAATAAACGCAGAAAAACCAAACAATCAAATCTATTCATATTGAGAAGATCAGATAAGATGTTTCTTCAAATCTTTGGTTCTGTTTTTAGCTAAATTACGTGCACTGGTATTTCTCACACAGCGGCCAGAACACAACTCAGAGAGGATGTGATTAATTTCAAACTTACCTGATATATGTTTTCCTCTTCCCTCTGCGCCTTCTTCTTCTGTAGTTCATGCAGTTTCTTTGACTGTGGAGAGGGGGAGGAAACAGAAGTTGGTAAATCTGTGTAATGGTGCAGTAAAAGTCTGCTGGTGGGACTGGTCAAAGTAGAGCTGTGTCACTGGTTTATCATCACTTCTGGTGCCCCGAGTGATAATGGAACTCAACAATAGGGAAATGTTGGAACTTTTATGGCGTCATATGTTCAGAGGGTCGAGGTGGAGCTGACACATGGCAGTCATTTTGAAATGTGATCTTCTGACCTTGGAGAAAAGGACGGCCGATGGCAACAGCACACACAGGAAGAGCAGGACTCCCTCAGCCGTCAGGATCTTGTTTTTGGTGCTTTCGCTGAGGTTCAGTGTCTTCTCCAGTGGTTCTGGGAATAAAGGCAGGGTTCAGAGGTCAAACAACCCGAGCAACAGTCTTTAGGTTTTCTAATATGAGCACGCGCGAGTGCACATTTAAAATAGGAAGCTGGTGCACATAAAAAAAAAGAGTATATAGTTAAGTTAAAGTTTATAATATAATATAATATAAAACTTGAATGGCACTCAGTAAAGTGTATACCTCCACCAAGGCCCAACACCTCCCTTATTTAACAACAACATCATTTATTAGATCCTGATTTTTATGTGGATCGACACCAAATTGCACAAACTCATGAAAAGTCAGTCCCCTTGCGGAATCCTGCTAAATGGCGGACAAAGATGAAAACATAACCCTTCTTGGCTGAGGAACTAAAATAAAAATATTAAAAAACAAACTGACTCTTAACAGACTTGGAGTTCTATTACACGACTGAGTGTTGTTCTTATATAATTGAAGTATTTAGTATTAAGTACACAGGCTCACATCTAAACCAGATTAATAAACAGCTGATCGTATTGTTGGGCTAATGGTGGTGTTGTGAACTAATGCAGGTTGTTTCACACAGGATCCTCAGAAGAGCTAAGCTGCTGTTTCCCGTTTGCGTCTGCACATTAGCCTGATTGCAACTTGCTCACATGATCCATTCAGAGTTGTGGTTTATTAGGTGCTAGTAGTGATTAGGGCTCGCTTGACTCCATCTTTCCTGTTTGTGTAGAACAAATCACTCACTGTAGACATGCAGGTAGGTGCCATGAGAGTAGACTTTACTGCCGTTCAGCCGACACTGGTACAGGCCGGAGTCATTCAGCTGGACCGATGTCATGCTCAGGGTGTGACATTGTATCCCAGGTTTATTCCCGTCCCTCGTCACATCGCTTGAACGATTCACAGCGAGGGGGCCGATGGTGACATTGTCATAGAGAAAACTTCTGACCCAAACGAATTTCGGTGAGCTCTTCCCGGCGGTGTAGCAGCACTCCAGGTCAGCCTTCTCAGAGAGGGACTTCTTCAGGAAGGGCACGTCCGCCTCGAACGTGACCCCACTCGGAGTCACACCCACTGTGGAGGAAAGTGCTCATCATGTGCATGTGACCAAATATTAGTCCGTTTTTTAACATTACAGCACAACCTGTATTTCTTTGTTTACAATGGACATATAAAGTCTCTAATGTTGAAAAACCCACATACAACAGCATGATAAAGGAAAACAGAACATGATAGCAGCCATCTGCTCTGACAGGAGACAAGGTTCACTGGAGCAGAACTCAAATAAGTCAAATGTAAACAATTTAAAGTTATAAAGAACATATATATTTAAAGAAATGATTGACAGTGTAGAAATTGCACTATTTACCCAAAACGTAATTGCATCTATTATAATATGAACACTTTCACACAAATAAGAGAACGTTTAAGATATTTTTGTGTCATAATAAAATGTCTCAAACTTACCTGCAAAGCTGCAGAGAACAAAGATTGTTGCTATCCCCATTTTATTTAACAAATATTTAATCTAAGAATACTAATTTAATCAAGGTTAAAAAAAAAGGTTCAGACACTGTTCACGTCGTCAAGGCTGTTATGAGTCTCTGCTGTTTGCGACTCAGGATTTACACTTGAACGAATTTGTACCGTCCCACATTTACATAAAAGTTATATGTGTCTAAAAAATACAGGAAGTACATAAGTCTTTGAGGGACACATCTCCATATAAGAATATATCTAAGACCTACATATGTCATGTGTATGATTTTGTTTATTGGATATGGGAGATATAGCATATGGTTAAAAATTAAACGATTCTTTATCATCCAATTAGCTCATGAGAATATATTTTATAAGATGAAAACTGACTCATAACTACATAAAAGAACGAAACAGGTTTTTATTTCCCCAATTTATTTAAAAACATTAAGAATTAAAAAAAAGCAAACGTACCACAATTTTCCTTAAGTATACATCATTAAAGAGCCTCTTGCACAATAAAAATCAAAAACCCAAATACACAGTATAGTTCTTGCATATTCATTGTATATATATATATATATATAGGCGAGCGGGCAGATGCCTGCATGACAGAAAGCAGTGTCTTTTTCTGTACAAGGCAACACTGGAGGGCTCAGATCTCATCGCTGTAACTGAGACGGACACAAACACAGCGTGATGTAAAGGCCAGGGTCCAAACCCTGCAGCCAACCAATCAGAATCCCGGGATGATCCCTCAACGCTAATTGGTCTTTCATCGTCCAGACAGTTGACCGGAGCGACAGTGAGTGTGTTTGTGGACTCGAGAGCCCTTTGAGAACCAAGTGGTGCCTTGTCAGAACAAGGCACCACTCTATAAATACATTTTCTATACATCTAGGTATTTGTATGTCGAATACATGAGGAAAATCATCGGGAGGAGAGAGAGAGAGAGATCGAGAAGTGCCTGTAGTAGTCGTTCGGCCGGTGAAGAGCGAAGACGTTCCACCTGCAGTTTAACGGTTAAAGAAACCTCCCTGGTTGAGATCATCTCTTTAAACGGGTCCCACTCATAGCAGAGCGGAAACGCCACGGTTACAACATTTGCATCGTAGTTCAATTTGCTCACTTAGAGACGCGTTACAGACAGATCCTGTCCCTCTAACCGTTACAGCCAAATGCATAGTATATATATATATATATATATATATACACACTTACAAAAGCTGCTTTCAAAAACAATGAAAACAAAACCCCCAAAAAACAGTAACAAAAACCTCCCGACCCGTTTAAGTACATCGAATGAAATACACATCGTATGGAAGATCTGTGCGGTAGGAATAGGTGACCATGCTATCAAAAGAGGTGAGCGTGTTATCAAGAGGTGTATGTCGCTAATAAGCTTAATGAAAAAAATGGGGGGGGGGGGGGGGGGGGGGGTCATCTAATTTATACTTTCTCTACATTTTTCTCCTTCAAAATATCAGTTATATACAATTTCTAAGAGGAAGACACAGGGAGAGCTGGCAGTAATGTTCTAACAACAGTTTGTGATGCTCAAGTGACTAATGGCCCCATCATCACACACAGCACAATTTCATACGGAGGTCACACAGGAGGATTTTTTGTGGCGGCAACAACGATGAGGCTGCGAATCAGGAAGTTATCGCAGCACAGAAAAGAAGAAGAAGACGACGGAGCTGGAATAAAACATGTCGTCGTCCTCCTTCCTCCAGACTCTCAGCGTTTCCTCTTCCTCTTCACACACACACACACACACACACACACAGACGCTGAAGTGAAGACATTCACTCGAGCAAGAACCCTGGGATGTACAGATTCAGTTTGGTCGTGAAGTGAAAAGCATAATTTCTCATTATTCTCACACACACACATTAAAGAATGGAAAACCGACGGACAATCCTTTGTTCCTCTTTGTGCTTCTGACATCCCTTCACCTGCTGAGGTCGGGGGAGAGGAGAACCAGTGGAGTGACGGGGCTAACACACAGATCCAACATGTCATTAAGAAGATTACAGCTTGTGTGAGGCTCGACGGTGCTTTGTCACGTCTTTGGTCCTGTGTTCTGCCACCGCTTCGAAACGATATCATCATGATCATAATTACAATCATCTGCTGGATAAAATTTTGATACAAATATTGCTACCGGGGAAGAATGTTGTGTGTTTGTAAATTTACGTAATGTTATAAAATGTGTAATCTGAAGTTACAAATGTGTGTGTGTGTGTGTGCGTGAATGTGAGTCAAGATTTCTCTTCAGTACAGTAAGTGCAAATCCTAATCTCATGTTTTCTACTCGTCTTCTCCTGACCGTCTAAGCTGGTTTCAGATGAACCAAAGCAACAAACCACCTCTGAACTCTCTCTCTCCCTCTTCTCATCTTCTCTCCATCTTTAAGTGACACGTTCTCAGTTTGCCTTCCTATGTTTCCTCTCGTCTCTGACACTTTGTCTTTTGGGCCCGGTGCTGTAACAGCTCTACCCGGGCGAGGTGACTCACTGACCTGACAGGACTCAGAAGAAAGAATAAATAAAAAAAAAATAATAAAAAGCGATACATACATACAAACAAGTCTCCATTATTAACAGCATGATTACCGATAGTGACACTATTCATAAATGGTTGCATTTGTGACCTAATTACAGTAAGAACCCTCCACAAAAAGCACCTCCTGAATTAAAAAACTCTAACACACACACACACACACATCCTGGCATGCATGAGGGGCGTCCTACACGAAGCCCACCAGCAGAAAAAAATGTGTCAAATTGGTTTGATCAGAGGAGAAAGTGCATCTTTGTGTAACTTTGGCATAGAGTAGAAATAACACTATATATCAGCAGTAGTATTTCAATACATCTTCAAACTTTGCATTGGCCCTGCAAGGCTTCCGAACTGGTGCAGCTAAATTGGCAAGGAAACATGTTGTTTTCTGTGCATCTGCTTTTGGCATCGGTGTGAATTGTTTTTGGAGCGTGTGTGTCTTTTGTGTGCGTATGTGTGTTACAGCAAAATGTGATCTGTACATTTTGTCGGGGAGCGTCCCTCTCTCACGGCAAAGTATTGCTTCTGTTTTGGCACCCCTCTCTGCAAATGCAGCTTCCCACTCAAAAGTAGGACGTCTTTTTTTTCTTCTTTTTTCTCTTTGTATACCTCTCTACCAAGCATGCACGCAAACACACAGACACACAGACACACATGCACACACCTCCCGTGTTCTGCCATTGATCCAATGCACAGAGCACGGAGCCCCCCCCCCTCCCCCTCTCGTCAGGCAGAAAACTTCCCGCTCGGCCGTAAACAGCTGGGACACAAACAAATAAGGCAGCGTGGGTCCAGGCATGACTTCTGGAAGTTTTGGAATTTCCAGGGAAGCCTTTGAAAGTCACTCTTGCACTCCAAACCAGCACCAGTAAAAATCTAGAGAGAACAAAAGACGGGGGAAAAGATGAGCTGTGCAATTACAAGTAAAGTCTAAAAAGGGTGACGATGACAAGGCTTTAATTTCCACTGGGACTGTGGAGGCGTGTCCCCCTCACATCTGAAAATCAGATTTTCCTGTTCCTTTATCTCCCTTTATGATTTGGATTTGATTTATTCCCTGAGATCTCTTCCAAGCGGTCTCTTCAGACGACGCTGGGAGGAGAAAAGAGCTGATAAAAAGGTTGATTTGCTCATGTAGGCGACCTACAATCATTACCATGAGCTCAGAGCAATTAAGCTTTATCAGTAGCAAGTGCGTTGGAAGACTTTCCTGGCTGAGCTTTGCCTCCCAGGCTACACTCAAGCTGCCATCTCTTATTTATGGAAGTTGTTTGGGCCAAATGCAGCCTGATAAGAAGTCTGCAGATTCACTTAGTGCTAAAATAATAACCTCTTCCAACTCATGTGCAAATTCTCCTAAATAAATCCGAACAGATTTTTCAAGATGGTTAATTAGATGTTTAGTTAAACTACATTCTATTTGTTATGTTTGCATATTTCATCCCTTTATCTTATTTTATTGTTATTTATTTCTCTGCTTTGTATGAGGTCAGATTTCAATTTACTTTATGCTCTGCTTTGTGATAATAATGATAATTAAATGGAGATTTTATTGACCAATGTCATCGTCATTTGTATTGGCTACGCTGATCCAAGAAAATAGCTTCAAATTAAATGATTATTATCTTATATCGTCTCACTTCTAAAATCAATCCTACGCACTTGATGAATGACGATACTTAACGAAATGCTGAAAATCACAAGCATCAAATTAAACACATCTCAGTGGTCTCACCTAGTGGCCAGCAGGTGGCGTGATGGTGTCTCGCTAGAAGTTACCTCCCTCAAGCGAGAACCTGGAAAGAGCCTCCTGCAAGCGGTCGTGTTGCTCCTCAACAGTCTGCAACACACAAAATCAATATCATCAAGGACTCGCACGCACGCACACACACACACACACGCGCACAATCCTCTTAACATCCTCTCTTTGTCGACCTTGCTGTCTCTGTGACACATCCCATTGCAGGCGCTGGACATAATAGCCATTTCAGAGAAGTCCAATTTCACAATGCAATTTTCGCCCGAGCAATAACAGCAGTGGTTAAATGGTTTTCTACTCCCTAGTTTCTCTTTGCTGCCATTTTGGCCCCATTTGTCTCGAGTACATCACGGCCTGCTCCTTACTCAAGTTATCTTCAGTGAAATCCTCCATCAGCAACTCTGTCTTTTTTGCAGCTTCCATCTTTTGTTATGTGCCTCATCTTTATCTGCCCCTGTCGCACTACCTGCTCACACTTTCCCTCTATGTTCCCTCTCTCTGTCTGTTCTCACCTGTAATCTCTTTAGATGTTCCTCCACACTGTGGAGCCTCCTGCACACTTCCTCCATCCTCTCCTGGGACAACACCAGTGGCGCGCTTATGCTCCTCTCGTCCTCTCCTTTCGTCTCCGCATTTTCTCTTTCAGAATTCTCACCGTTCTCCTCTTCCGCTCCTCTCTCTGTCGTCTGGTTTTTTTCTATGGACAGAGTCACTTGATTAAAATGCAGCTGGAGTCTGTCTCAGTTACAGTAGATTCTGACCAATATGAGTAATATTCAACACTTGCGAATTCTTGACTGGTAAAGGTTTCTTGTCACAATTTACCTCCATCAATTTAAATCAAGATTGATGAACTTGTCTGAACAGCCATTTTAGAAATGGTTCAAAAAATCCTACATGAAGAATAAACAAGAAGAAAATGGATTCTGTTGTTACACTAATTATTGACCTGGGGTTTTCCAATCATGAAGCACTGGAGCAATTATAAAGACGATCAGAAATATTATGACTTCAAGGCCGAGAAGTTACACAGCCGAAGGTGCTGCCAAAGTAAAACATGACATTTAAAGAGACATTTTGGGAAATATATCTTCTTTTCAACAATAAGACAAGAAGATAGATTTTTTTTATATGAAGCTAAAGCTAAGAGAGACTGGATGCAGCAACAGTTTTTCAGTTTAAAATAGTTATACCATGTTTGCTGACTCCTTTATTTAAACATACAATATGTAATTTAGGCCGCTGGAGGTTCTCTCAGTCATAACAATAACAAAAAACCTAGTCTGATGACATTGTGAAGCAGCGCAGGATCATGGGATATCACGACTGGAGTGCAAATCATGTTCACAGATGAGGCGAGGTATCTCAAGTTTTATTCATTTGAAGATGGAACGTTTTGGATAAAGTAGGTTTCAAGTCAACAAAATGTATCAGTGGTCTAGTTGTGTTTAGACATTTACATTTTTAAGAATTGTAACATCCATCTTTAAGAGGACGAGCATGAGAGCAGAAGTGATGTCGATCTTCTCGGCTGCAAAGCAAACAACACAGTGTCAAACTGTTCTTTCTAAAAACCCAGCGACCCACCTGTTGATTGACAGCTCTCCACTTCTGGACTGGGCGAAGGCTCCTCTCCGCTTTCCTCCTCAGGCTGCGAGTCCTCTGACAGACTGATGCTGCCGACCAGAAGCCTTTTCAGCGACATGACTAACAGATGAGACAGATGCAGTGGTGTCATTAGAACAGATAAGCTAAAAGGAACGCAAGGAAAGATAAGAGAGTCATAAAAAATAATAAACTCGTAAAAGTGTGAGGCAGACTCTCATTCACCTTCATCCAAAGCACTGTTGGCAACCTTCTCCTGATCACTGTTGGAGTGGCCTATCAGGTCAAAGCCTTCGTCTGACAGGAAATCAATCAGCCTGTGCCTGGGGTCTGAGGACTTGTCATCCGTCAGGCTGTCCTTATCTCGATCTGCAGACAGACACGAGGCTTAACTTTGCCGACAGCTATCAGAAATGTGTAAGAATAACAAATTTGTGCTGTTTATTAAGTGTTCGGCTGATAAAGCTCTGCGGTCTCACCACTGCTGCTTTTCAAACCTCCATTCTCCGTCGGGCTCAGAGGGGCAGTCAGCCTGACCGAGAGAAAATGAGAAAAGAAATGAGATATTCTGAGATGGGCGAACTTTGGCGGCCGATGAAAATATCTTGCTCTCAACAGCCGTGTAAACACACACACACACACACACACACACACACACACTCACACACACTCACACACACTCACACACTCACACACTCACACACACTGATACATACGTGGAGGGACTGAAAGGAGCTCCTCCACTTCCCAGGGGCAGATTCAACCTCATGGGTGCTCCGCTCTTCTTCAGATCATCCACTGCTGTCTTTATCACATCGGTCCAGCTAAAAAAAACACACAAATAAAATTCATTCTGGGATTTTCCTGCAGAAACAACAGTGATTAGTGTGCGTATTTCTCTCTTTGACACCCACGTCCTCATCTCTCCGACAGACTGAGCCACCAGTTCATAGATCTGAGCACCGCTTTCCCAGGTAAATATCACGTAGAAGGCCTTTCGATCTGTCAGAGCAGGAAAAAAACAAACACGAGGCTGACTGACACTGATCCCGCAAAGGAAGTGACCCGTGTGATATCTACTGCTGCTTGCCGCTAACCTGTGGCCACCTCACGGAGAAAGACTGAGTCGAGCTTGATGATGGGGCTCAGCATCTGCTTGCCCTCCTGCACGGCGATGTTGCTCTTGCTCTGGCACTTGAGGACCATCTTGTCGTCCTGCCTCTGGAGGAGCACCAGCAGGTCGCCGAGCAACACACACTGCACCTCTGAGACGCAGATGAGAAGGAGACGCAAAGAGAAGATGTGAACAGAGTGAGATAGGCGGGTTCTCTGGTATTTGATGTTTTTAATTCCTCATAGATATATTTTATCCTAAGGCTTCATTACAGTTCATTATATGTATTTATTACATTTTTAAAATGCAGTTATATATATATATAGTTTATGATTTTAGTTTTGAGATTGACAGTGGTTTTACATTCTTCCTCAATCTATTGTAAGTGCATCTGTTTATCTGAGCTTCGAGCTGCTGCATTTAATTGTCCTTACAAAGAAAATAAGAGTTGAATTGTATTGAATTGCAAATTATTCTCTTTTCCAGAACTTTTTATCATATTTTTCTGAAAATCCCAGAGATAGACCCTTGTTCAGAGTCCTATTTGCCTGTTGGAAAAGATTAAGTGTATCTTATTATATATAAATAACTGCAATAAATATTAGAGTGGGCTTGACATAATAAATTGATCAAAGAGGTTCTGCAATTTTTATAGGGTGTGAAATGTTTGTTGTCTTTGTTACTGCAGCATTGCTGACAAAGTATGGCAGGAATAATGGCAGGCTATCTCACACACACACACTAACACACACACACACACAAACAAACACAAACAAACACACAAACACACGTAAATGTATTTACCAATTCCCTTCTCTTTTGTGACTTTCCAGGTCAGAGGACCCTCATAAAGCATCTTCTTCTGAGTCAGGTCGATGTTCTAGAGATGACAGAGGGAGCACAATGAAAGAAATGCAACAAAACAGAAGGATGGAAACAAAACTTTTGCTGAAATAGACCCACACCTTATATTCTGTGTAAAGCTCGTTACTTGGTTTGAGCCCTGACGTGTCCAATCTACGCTGATAGTCCTTCAAAGCCTGAGAACAGAGACAAAGACGAGGGGTCAGAAAGAGGACGGACAGCACAGCTCTGAAGGAGAAGTTGTCTTAACAGCCAGAGACCTTCAGGCCTCAAAATGAATTTACTGGACTCCAATTGGTGCTCAATCACTGCCTAAACGCGTGTTGAGTGATGGATTGTGTGTTTCTCACAAATAGGTTCTCCATCACTTTGACCTCCTCATTGACATGGTTGAGGATCTTTCTGCAGCACTCTGCGCTCTGCTGGATCCTCTCCTTCTCCGTCAGGTCCTCTGTGGAGAGACAGAAAACAGAGTTGAGGAAAACAGGAGCGCTCACAGCAGAGCCCAAACAAAAGCCATAAATCACGAACGTACACGAGGATCTTGGACAGGCAGGAATCGATTGTTCAAATGTTCTGCTTGTGAGTTGACGTAAGTGCTGCAAATACTGTTCACATTCATCCTGTGTTCTGATTCACGCTGGCATCTAGGATTTAGAAGAATGATCATCCAAATATTTTGTATTTTGACCTACGAATATGTCATTGGCTCTTCAGAAGGACCCTGAACACAGAGGCTGTCTTTTTGAGCCAGTCACAGAAGAAATATGACATTTTCACATTCAGCGTTTGGCAATAAGATTAAACAAACATGTCTGCACCATAAAATAATGGAAATGTTTGCGTGGTTCGAGATTGTTTAAGGACTTTTATAAGTTAAAATCTACTGACATATAATATTGCTTCAAATAGTTAAAAATAGTTGAAAAAGAGTCACATGTCATTTTAATTGCTGAAATAACAAATACAATATAACTATCAGCTTTCTTGTTTTTCTCAAAAATAATCTGTTTAATATCATGAATCATGATATAAAATAAAATGTGTGATGAGGGGATTTTGTCCATTTAGCCTGCCTCTACCCACATTTGAAAGATTAACATAATTAAGTCACCTGTCGAAACTGAAAACACAACATGGTAACCGATCTAAATCACACACAAAAACAAACACACACCTGTGTTCTTGGCAATATTCTCCAGAAGCAATGGATACTTGGTCAGTCTCTGCATCTCTATAGGAATGATGTCCTTGAGTTGAAGCCTGCGGCACTGAGGCTTACTCTCTGCCTCCTGGGATCAAAACACACACACGCACACAGACGGTCAGAATGAGAACATGCGTCACTCGTGAAACTCCCTCCGTGTTCCTGCATCTCTGTGTACATCCATGTGTTTTAAGCTTTTATGAATTAACAGTCTGGGTCTGGGTTACCTGTATGAAGGAGTTGAAGCGCGTCTCTTTTTTCTGCCTGCTCTTGATCTGGTCCAAGGCCCACGACTGGTGACTGCAGAACCGAGATGTCAACTTCTGGAACCACTCCCCCTCTGTACCACCAAACTGGCACATTCACAAACACAAATACACAAACACGACAGTCAGTCACCGTATAGTGCCAGGAGTAAAAGATGAGCAAAATAGAGATGGGCAGAGGAAGAGAGCTGGAAAAGAAAGCGAGTAAACGCTGACAACTACATATTTGTATCGCTTTTGCAGCCAATATTTTACTTCCATGGAGAAAATAGCTTCTAGTATTTGGCAAAATTACTGTCAAATCAAGTTGTGAATTACACCGTCAGCCCAGAGTCTTCCTAGAAAGCTAACACAAACACAGAGACAGAAGAGTAAAGACGGTATAAACAGATTATGATGACTCACCCTGTTGAGCACTGTAGTGCTGATGGATTTGATTATGAAGTTGTCGTCCAAACGCAGTTTTTTCAGGCTCTCATAGAAGTTATCTGGATTCACAGCCAAAGACGGGACAAACAAATACACAATTCAATTTTAAACTACAGCAACAACAACTCTTACATATAACCGGTCAGCAAAAAGGCCTGAATCCCTGAACTCTCTCTGTGGCCTGTGACTTAAACAAAATGTTATTGATGTAGTTAATACATATATCATTTTCTATCAGATTCTTCACTGTGTGCTCAAATAAGACTGGTTTGTGCATTTAACTTTATCACAGCAGCTTGTACAAATTTCAAGGGTATAAATGTTGTGTGCAGGATGAGTGCAACCTTCATGTCTCTGACTCTGGGAGGATATATAACACTTGCAGCAGCACTCACAGTGCATTTCAATGATCTCGTCCAAGTTGGGGAAGATGGTGGCCAGCTCAGTGGAGCTCAGGAGCTCCTCTCTCTCCAGAGGCTTCGAGAAAACCATCTGAAGAACGCTTAGCATCCGCACATGGGCGTGCTCCGTCGCAAACAACTCTGAGAGGGAGGAGGCACGGAATGAGCAATGTTATAAAGATCCTCAATTTCTCTGCACAATTGTTTGCTTCATCTCTCCTCTCCTCACCGTTGATGACCTCCTGCCTCTTGGTCTCCTTCTTGCTAAGGCGGGACAGACCCTCGGAGGAGGCCAGCTCCCTCCAGTTGGTAGGGTCGTGCTCAAATTCCAGGAGGCGCGGCTCCACCTCCTCCAGCTGCGGGGTGGGGCTGGTTGGGGAGTGGCCAGGCCCTTCAGGAAGTAAAAGTGGTCCTTCGAAACTGAAGAAAGAAGGAAGCCGAAGAGTAATGATTTTAGATTGGTAATTACAGGTTTAACCAGTATTGATCCAGGTGGAGAACACTGGCTGTACTTCTAAATATACCCCAGAGATGTATTAAAGCAACGCTATGTAATTTTTTACTGATCAACAGCGCCCTCTGCAGTCACATTTGGTGATTAAGTGGTCTTCAACAGAGAATAGATGAATATCCAAGCTCTGACTGTACGACGACTCACTGAACTGAAACTAAATCGTGGATAATACCAATGATTCCTTTTTAACGTCTTCTACATCTAACTTTGAACTGATCTAAAGTTCAGTAGTACTCAAACTTAAACTTAAACCTTCTGGGCCTGATTCGGGTGATTTAAGCTGTGACTTTTCTTGCAGGAGATCAGACCCACATACCTAGAGCAAGAACAGACATTCAGGGTGAAGACTGAGAATAAAAGAGGCTCCATTCTCCCCCTTTTTCAAGTCAGTGTACCGTCAACTCATTTAGAAGAGGCCATTTTCAGGTAAAAAAGTTGCATAGTGTTACTTTAACATTGGATATTCTTCCAGGAATCTAGTAGATGAGCTTTTTACTAATATCATGGATTTATTTCTGCAGCTTAGAACCTTACTGGTTGCTTTTAATCTTCTAGCTACTGAGAGCTTACGATGACAATTAACAAGCAATGGTTTAGGTTCAATCGTAGTGAAACTTGTGCTCAACTAGGATTGAATTGAAAAGTAGAAAAGTCAATTAACATTAAACCACACGATAAAAAATACAGAACAGAAAAAAATAAAGAGATAAAGTAGTTAAATATCCGAAATATACTGACGTTGACTCGGGATCCTTTACTGTTTAAATGATGTTTCCCCGCGAGTCTGCACTTTGTGTTTACCAAATGGTCGATAAACATTCCCCCAAAGAGGCAAGTGTCTGACCCCCACACTGAGAATGAGCGTGTGACTATTTCTCACACCCTGTCGGCCACAGCAGCCGAGTCAGTGAATCTGTCGGCCAGATTAATTCATTTCACAGGAGTCAACAGACGCGTGCCCTTGAGAAATACCTAATCGACATTAACTGCCACCTATTCAAATGTGCCTCAAACTGATTGTTCTGAATGAGCCAGGTACATTAGATCCATCAATAATATTCTCATCCAGTCATTTTGTATGAAAAGCTTTCATGTTATTTCAGGATTGCTGCACTGATTCTGAGACGGATTTCAGGTTTTGGCATCATGTCTGTCCCTTTGGTGCACCTCTCCAGCCACAGGCTTTAAGAGGGGCGGTTTGTCCATCTTACGGATGGTGGTGGGGAGTGAGCGGAGCAGGTGATGTTGCGGAGGAAGGCGGCTGGAGGTCCACATCACTACGGGAGCGGGACTGTTTGGCCCGGGAAGAGCCACGGCGACGGGATGAGTGCCGGTCCACGCGAGCGCTCTCGCTACGAGTCACTTTCCTACTGTGGGGAGGGAAGGTGGGAGAGGATGGTGGGGGGAGGGGGGGTGGATGAGAAATAGATAGGGACAGATTGGAGGGAAGTGGGATAGAAAAACGTCCAAAAACGGACAGACGGATAAGAAAATAAGAAAAAGGGGGACAAAGGGAAATAGGAACACAAGTGTAGAAGGAGGAAATAAAAGAAGAGATTCCCGAAGAGAAGGAAAGTAGAAGAGAGAGAATCCGAGCCATATGCAGCCAATGAAGACAGAGATTTATATTAATCATGATGGTGAAGAGGAAGAAAAATAAGTTGAGGTACATTAGTAGAGGATTTACCCCAAAAAGGTAGAAAGAAAAATCACATAAACAAAAGATAAAAAAGAGACAAAATGAGTGGCAGGCAAATATGCATGGAATCTGACATGCATATATTAGTTAGACAGTGAAACATATGTTAAGAAAGTAGTCCTGTATTGCTTCTACGCTGCATTCTGTGTGGAACCAAAAGGAACTTGAATAAAAGTCGAATAAATCTCCAACTTCACACTACATGCTTCCACATCCACTAGAAAATATAGTACAACTGATCTCAACACATAAAGCTACTTCTAATTCCTTCACAAGCGTGTTAAAATACTTAGCCATGCAGTGTGTTTGTGTCATGTATGTGTACCCATGTAGTCTGTAACCAGGTGACTGTAGTGTGTGTGTGTTTATGTCTGGATCAGTCTAAGATCTGAAGCATGTCCATGACTCTGTCAAGGCGCTGACACCCACCTTGTCATCCGTCTGCAAAAACATGGGGACACCACATTGTTACACACCCACCTTTATGCAACTATTGTCAAGCCAGAGAAACAACCACAACAATGCAAACGCACACCCCCCACATATGATTCTCAAACACCTGAGTATATATGATGCCAAAGCCCCTGACACAACATGTAACCGCACACACACCGTGGAGACAAGCGGGACAAAGGACGGGCCCTGGCCAAAACAGATGCAGACACCTTAAAAAGCACATGGGACGAAAGACAAAAACTATCTGTATGATAGTACAGATAGAATAGTTTATGGAATGGAATAAACTATTAATGAACTATTTAACTGAATGAGTAGATAAAATAGATAAAGCATCTGCTAGTTTTGTTAAATTTTAAATGCACTAGACAAAATAGACAAAACTAGACAAAATGTTTGTCATCTGTTATCAGTGCTACATAACCTGCAACATCTATAATTGTCTCGGCATCCAAGAAATCACCAGTGTCTTCCCACGATACCATAAAAAACACACACAAGAATCGCACAGATAACATCTAACTGCAACAGAAACTGAAATGAAGCTCTGTAGTCAACATAAGGAGATGCACAACAGGACACATGGAAGAAGACAAGTGGGACAGAACGGTATTAGGAGGAGAGTGCGTGTGCCTTTGTGAGGGAGAAAGAAAGGAAAGGGCATGAGGGAGAGGGAAGGCAAAGGGCTGGAGGGGGAAACCGGGTCCGGGTTCACCTGGTGAGAGTCCTCCTCAAAACTGCAGGCTCTGTTAGGTAGCGAGCAACGGGCAGCGAGACAAAAGCTTGCACAAGGCAGGGACAGACTGCTGGGGAAGCTTTACCATGCTCCCTCAGCCTGAGCACACAACGCTTGTTGGCCCTATACACTGAACACCTCCCATACAATCTAATTATGATATGATTACAATCTCTAATCCTGTAATTGCTTTTAATCTCTTACTGAGTCACTGCACTGCGGTTATAATGAGACACCCTAGATGCTGCGCTCTTTATTACCATCCTCCTCACCTGTCTTTCTCCAGATTCTCCTCTGTGGGAGTGTCGCTGGGGGAGACAGGCTCCCCAATGGTCAACCCACCCCCGAGTCCGACGGGGGACAGATCCGATCCCGTAGGGGGACACAACAGAGTCGGAGGCTCTAAGCGATTACTTGAGAGGCCTGAAGGATTAGAAAAGGATGGAAGAGAACAAATGAGGGGGTTATGTACTCTAATTATATCAGTCTTTCATCCAGTAAATTAGCAATTATACAGTATATCTCTTCAACAATAACATACTGATGAAGCTAATCTATTTTTTTTACAAGATATTCATACGAGGGTGGAATAATTTATATAATTTTACACAAGAAAATAATTATGCTTCTCACTGCAAATGCTGTTACCACATTTTTAGTTTACAAGTTATAAACAAACACGTTTTTAAAATGCCACCATTATTAACGTCTCCTGCTTTTACATTTACACTTTGTACATTATTCATTAAATATTTTTTACTTAAATTGAAAGACTATTCTCCCTCATTATGATATTGACACTTTAAACTGAAAATAAAACAAAGTTCAGCACACAGCGAAGTAGCAGAAACTCAAATGTAAAAGTTGCCCAGTGAGTTCATTTACAAAAGTGTAATATAATTCGACACTGATGATTATTAAATGTTGAAAAACTCCAGTGACACACTCCACAGTAAAGACTTGCCATCAGTGTGAGAAGAATCTGGGCTGTTGGCGGTGCTGATGCTGCCGCCTGAGCCGTCACCGACTTCGAGCCCAGGTACGGACGCAGTGCTTCCACTGGAGCCCGACTTCCTGCTGGGGAGGGAGAGGACTGGGACTTCGGTCACGGAGCATCTGCCGGGAGCTGGACCCTTACGCTCCTGATTCACTTTATCCTTTTCAGCTGAAGAATGGAAAGAATACGATAAAGATCAGAAGAGCTACAGACGACGCAGATGCAGAAAAAAACACTTCAGTGAGTGAGAGAGACGAGAGATTGTGTGAGACGGACAAACAGACGAGATGAGTATGATGATGCAATCAGGGCCTGTGTACTAAACATGAGGGTTAGTTTGGTACCAGGGAACAATCACCACCTGTGCGTGAATTAAATGTGCAGTGAATGAGGTCTTTCTGCTGATTCTAAACTGCAATTAATTCTTCAAACAACCACCATGAAACTTAGAATCAACTTAACAGGGCCCCACCCATACCCCCTCCCAGTTTGACTTGGAACATGCAGACATGCTTATGGGTTGATTAGTAAGGATGTGACCATTCTACAGGTGAAAGAGAGGATTGGAACTCTGGGCGATTTGTACCTTCAGCCTCCATTTTAGGTTTGACCTCAGCTGTAACAGGAAAAGAGTGCAGGACACAATGTTCTCATATCCAGACTGTTTACAGATATCAACATGTAAAGATACTTCACAGTACTTATATTGAAATATTACAACAATGCATTATTACAAATATTTAGTTAATAGCCTACAATCATTTTGAGATCGCAATTAATTTAAAAAAATATTTCAGATTTTTGAAAATGGGGCTAATGAGTGAACAAATACATACTGTTGCCTGCAATCCAGCTGGGGATGCCAGGAAACACCCCCCTCGGCTTGCCCTTTGTGGACTCATCCTTCTTATTCTGCAAAACAACACAGTCAGGAGCGGGTGAGACAGAAGGTCAAATTAAAAAGACGTGTATGGGCTGCGAAAATAAAACGACTACTCCACCAAGATTTAATGAGGGCATAGTGCAGTGCCGTTATTGACCTGTCTGATCACCGTTTTATTAATTCATTTGCCTAAACAAACAGGAAAGGGGGTGTTTACCTTCACCAGCTGCCTCCTGAAGAAGCCTCCTCTGGACTTCTTACTGTCGGCGGCTCTGTTTTTAACCCCCAGGTGCTTCATGTAGTAGGCGACCGCTGAGAAGATGGATTGGCTGCAATACAAGTTAGAGTAATGTGTTCATTAATGATATCTGATAGGGTTTGTTGTGTTAGCACCTTTTTGCTTAACATTCTTTTTCAGGAAAACATCAAAGCTTATACATTCCTAGTGATGCTTGAGCTAAATTAATCTATAAGGAAAATTCGTATATGTTCAATAGAGTGCATCAGATGGTGATGCTGAGACAAAGAGAATATCTGTGAATGTGAGGATAATTGGAGGATGGACAGATGCATGGAAGGAGGGGAAAGGGGAGGAAGATCATTTAAGATGTCCAGAAAGGAGGGAGGAGTTTGTAAATTGGAGGTGGGTGAACTAGAGGAGTTGAGGAGAAATATGAGGAGTTAGGAGGAGCCTCTGGGGATGTGTGCTTTCAACAAAAGTCTCTTATCGCCAGTCACTGCACAGTAACAGAGAAAACACTGTCTGGACACAGTGACAATTCAACTTGAAGAAGTTGAAACAAAGGACTCAAAGGAGAAAGGCGTAAAACCCAAGACATGCATGACAGCAAGTTCTAAATCAAGAAATAGAGAAGTTCAGAATCCGCCTCAGTCACTTTACGAGAAACTGTTTTTTTTCTATACATCTATATATACAAATGAAAGACGTGTTATAATGAATCATTGATGCACTGAAGACTATGCAAAAACGTTGTGGTCTGACCACACCCAAGCTTAGAACAAAAGCATGCAGAGACCAAATGACATCATGCGCACAAACATCCATTTAAAAAGAACACTAATGCAAATGTTGCAAAGGTTCACTCACCATTTTTCTTCGTCCGAGACGATTGTTGGTCTGAAAGAGAAGAGACAGATGTGAGTGATGTTGCTCCTACAGACATGTTTAAAAACCAGCGTTATCGTGCGGAATCAAGCTCACCTCTTCCTCTTAAGTAACATTATCCCTTTCTCTTGAACGACTGATTATTAGCTGTGTTTTGGGCCGGTGGAATCGGTAGCGGCTAAGCTTTTTCTGATCCAACTCAAGGCTGACTGTAATGGTATTGTGTTCAGAGCAGATGCTATTGAACATATTCTTAAAAAAAAATGAATAAAAAAAAAGCAACAAAAAAAAGATCAAAAAAGTGAGAGATGCATCAAAAGCTGCACCTCTGCTCGCGCTAAAATAAAAAGATTTGCGAATAACTCAAACTATTGTCTCCAGACTGTCCAAAGGGGCGATCTGCTCTGGCTGCTCTGGCTCACTGTCTGCAAAGGGAATTCCAAAAAACGCTCCAACTCAGCGGAAGTGTCTATTTAACCATGTTTTTGTCTGATGCAACATGCAGGCAAGACTGTAGAAATTGGATACTCATGTTTTGTTATGAACATAAAGGGTGGGAGGGGTTTTCCCAAGGATTCCCCCGGCATTATCCAATCAAATGGTGCGGTGGCCTTGTTCTCGTCTGCGCAGAGACCAATGAGGGACAGACGGGGGCGAGGTCACTGTGTTGTGGTCTCGTGAGGAAGGGGGGTGCTTCGGGGGTGACCGAGTGCATGAGTGTGGGAGTATGTCAGAGCGAGGGGGAATAGAGAGATGATTGTCGGGGGGTGAATGAATGGAGCAAGTGAATGAAACGTTTGTGCAACGATGATAAAGATCTGACTGTGTGATAGTCAAATAAAAAAAAAGAGCCAAAAGCTGAATTGTAGTGTCTTTAATAAAGTCGGCCTTGTGGACTTGCTCTGTCTTCACAACAGACAGCGTGGTTAAATCCAGAGGACGAGAGTTTCTTGATCGAGACGCACCTCCTTTTCGTTTGTGTTCACTTCTTCCCCCTTTTCTGACAAGATGAAGTCAGACAGTGTTGTGCCCTCTCCCTGGCCTCCTCTCCCTCTCTGTCTGACTCGCTTCTCGTTGAGGATAACACATCACAGTTGGCCACGGGGTCAAGGATAGATTAACTTTCCCCTAGATCTCTTGCTTTCTTTCTTTAACTGTGTCCAGGGCAGGAACTACCCAGCCTCGATAACCCTCTGGCCCGTTCTCTCTCCTTCTCTCTTCCGATGTGTCTCCCCCTCCACCCTTCCCTCCTCCCTCCGGTTGGCAGAATGTCAGGGGAGAGCCTTCCTGCCAGCGTGGCACTGCTGACTCCATCTTTTCCTCTTGGCCTTTTCACTTCCTTCGTGCTCAATTGTGCCCTCTTCCAATCATTCGGGCTCTGTCGTCCAGTAGGCTTGATTTTCTCCATCGCCTGCTGTATTTGTCTCTGTGTGTTGTATTACATTGGTTATGTGCATGGCCGATTTTGACTGTGCCTACTGTGGAGCCTTGTAGGAAGCCAAGTGCCAACTTTAGAGGGAAGATATCGGATTTTAAACGGTTTTGATGGAACAGTCGTGGTCCAATTTAAAACATGGAGCAACAGGTTTGGGGAAAATACTATTTTCCGCTGTGCAATCACTGTTTCAAAGTTTTCTTTTAATAATGTTGTCATGACAGCTGTGTTGTTGTTTTCTCATGTGTGGAAATTGCATTTTATTTAATTTTTTCTGTCATCTGTCAAATTGGGCTGGTATGCAGAGATTTTAGGAGATTAGAATGCAAACAGGAATACAGAGTTCTAGCTCCGAGTTTAGCTCCTCTGGTTCCAAAGCTCCTAAAACCTTCTGTTAGAAAAGGGCTCTGTTGCTCAACTTTGAGAGAGTGTTGGATTATTTCATGATGTAAAACAAGTTTTAATTCTATTAACGTCATGTCTGAGAATTTTATTTCTGTTGGTAAGCTTATGCTTCAAATGTTATCCCAGTAAACGTCAGCTGCTTTGGTTTCAGCTCCAGGCACAAAAAACATTAAGCAAACGTCATCCAACCCAAAACCCAAATTCAACAGATTTATACTGTTGTTTGGATTATTGTGTTTCCCCAAATATAAAATGTCTCATCTATTAGCAATGCAGGTGACAGGACTGTAACTAGTGACTGTCACATTTTAATTTGAATAAAACATCCACATATTTATGGTAGTTTTTTTTATACAGATTACTTAACACTGTGGTGAAAAGTAGGGAGGAGCACTCACTGTGTCTCTGACATCTTGTCCAGAAGGTTCTCGGCCACAGACTTCTCCTTCATCTCCATCGGGACGCGGTCGGTGGGATAGTGGTTATCCACATCGAGCAGCTCGGCCTCGTTGGGGGTCATACCCATCATCCTCTTCTGCCTGTGCAGCGCAAAGCGGAAAGAGGCAAAAGTTGGACGCATTAATGATAATAATATCTATCCAGCATAGAATCAAGTGAGCAAACACGTAATGTAGATGGAGAGGGCTGCTCATAACAGATCCCGGTCCCCTGAGAGTGCAACTGACTAGAAACATTAATTCAAGAAGAAACACCTACATGAGTTTCACATTAGCTTATTTGTATGTTTTGAGGTTTAATTTTCCTAAAACGGCTCAATTAATTGATAGGGTGCGAGAAGAAGTCTTGAGTCATAGATATTTGCAGCAGCTTAGCATATGAGCAGGTTCTTGGAGCCGTTTGGATAAAAATGCAAATTCTGACAAAGAGTAAAAGAACGCAATGCCTTTCATAATGTTAGGATTTTTAGATTAAATGATCGTTATTTGTCAAATATGAAAATTCAAAGGTAGGTTTCTTTGGTATAAATTCCTCTAATTTAAATTTTAACAATTATTCACATTTCTCTCTCTCTGTAACTATTTGCTTTGAAATTAAGAATCTTATGCTCTTTTTTCCTGGGTTTCAGATTTCCTGTAAACCACAATTAAAAAGTGCTTTTGCCACTGTGGTATTAATGTAAAGTGAGCCTGCTTGCTAGCTGACTGACTTTCCCATTTTAACATTCATTAACACTCAAAAAGCCGAGTAGAGTTCAGGAGCTTCTCACCTGAAGTCTTCCAGCTGTTTGGCCACCTCAGCCGCCTGCGCGCTCTGAACATCCTGAGCGAAGCGTTTTTGGGTTTCCTCGGAGAGCAGATCTGGTCGAGTTCGGTCTGAGACGAAGCAGAGAGGGAGTGAGTGGGAAGACTGATACCGACAGGGAGACACCGAGTTGAGTTGTGCACATATGGCCAAGAATATATAACAAAGTTTCAACAACGTTAAATAAATATACCAAAGGACAGTGACTTACCCAATTCACTGGTTACATTAAATGGCACTGACACTCTAAGAACCTGTAGAGTAGATACAGACATAGGAGCATTATATATTTAAAGCAGATATTAGGCATGAAAGTTTTTATAACTTGTTTTTGCTTAGTGGGAGATTTTTTTTTCTTGTTTTGTGTGGAATGAAGAAATAAAACAGTGTCGTCTCAAATGATATTGAGCCTTGGAAATGAATGCAGTAGCTAAATATCACCACAAGGGGTCATTTGAACACTAGAAATAACATTTATGAAAAAGAAAACAGAAAAAACAGATATTCCAAATGGGAGATACAGAGTTCGGTCACTGACAAGAAAACCACCACATAGGCCGACTTTAAGTCAATGGGTTTACAAAAGAGAAGGTCTTTAAAAAAAAGAGAGCGAGGCCAAGAGAGGGTGATTCCTCCTGAAGGGCTTTCCCACGATCCTGACAGGAAGCTGTGGGGTCGGACGAGACAGACAGGGAGATAGAGCCGCACAAGCCGGCAGACAGACGTGCACCGTGCACGAGCTCTGACGAGGACATATGACAAAGATGGCCAGGTATGCAACAGGCAGGAATGAAAAACACAGACAGAGCAAACAGAGCTGACACACACAGCCGGGGACTCACAAACAAACCATGTGCACACAGTGTACTCGTCTCCCCCGAGTCCAAATTATTATCCTAATTATATCTGAACTGATACAACACTGTAATATTGATATGGCCAAGCCTGCTCTTTTTAGATCTTTATATGTTGCACGTCACCAAATGCTAAATAGTAATAGGAATTCTCTCCAAAGCTGCAACACAAAATAATATATTAATAACTATAACTCAAAAACAGTCCTCAAAAAGAAAAATGATTATCCCAAATCACTTCCTCTTCGAGTGCATGAAGAAAGCAACAAAATCATTGACAAACTTAATGATCGGCAGGAGAATAATAGTTTGCAAGTAAGTCTCTGTACATCCCCCCCTCTCTGCCCTCACTATATTTTTTCACACATTCCTGACTAACATAACTACCACTATTATATCTAAAGGTTACATTCGACTTTTTTTGTCCCCAACTTTGGGTCAGTTCTAGACTTTCTTACAGATTATCAGTGCAGTGTGATACTTACTGCACCCTTGTCCAAGAAGGTGTTGTAGAACTCCACAAATTGCTTCTTGGTCTCTTTGGCACTGAGGGTCCTGAAGATTTCGGCATGGAGGTAACAGAGCTGAGAGAAGAGAAAGAGACAGGAATCCAGTGAGTGCTGGTGAACGAGGGAAGTGGGACTGTAGTTCAGTTTATAAAAAAAAAAAAAAAATTCACCAGATGCACTTAAAAGTTAACATGCTGACACACATCAACTAATCAACCAGACAAAATTAGAATTATATATCATACTGACAATATCTGATTAAATAATTGAATGTCATTGTCATCAGCCATAATATTGCACAGAACTCAAGTCTCGGTATGTTATTTAAACACTATAATAACTTTTCTATGTGGGATCCAAAACTGAAAGCAGCAGACAAAACAAGCAGCCACTGACACTAGTGTAACACCTTCAGAAAACACTGATGTTGTGATGGAAAAGGAGGAAAAAGGAAAAGAGGGATCTTAGGGATGGAGGGAGGGCGTCGACTCGTGGCTAAAGGAGGTGTAACAGTACCTGGGGTAGGTCAAAGAGTCTGCATGTGGAACAAAGGGGAAAGGACAGGCACGCTTTATATCAGCCCTGATTCACATGTAGTCCCTCAGACTCCGTCGCGCACACACACACACACACACACACACACACACACACACACACACACACACACACACACACACACACACACACACACACACACACACACACACACACACACACACACACACACACACACACACACACACACACTTGTCTAAACTCGTATTAGTGTCATGTGTCCTATACAAACTAGGCTGCTGCAATCAATGTAATCTCTAATGTAATCTAATGTATTGTTATCATGATTTGGCTTTAACAACTAATGTCCATCAGGTGAATTACTGAGTCAAATTAAGAGGTAAATCACCTGTCATGACATTGTCACAACATTTTCCATTTCATATTCCCAGAACCTGAAGTCTTATATTGTTGTATTCACCCTCTCTGACTGACAAAAATAATATTCAAATTCAACTGTTGATTTATTTTCTTTTCAAATCTACTTTTTGATCATTGTTGACACCTACACATTAGAGTGCGGCTCGTGGGGCACCCAAGAGAAAACACACGGGCCAACCCGAACCCGACAGTAACTTTTACAGGCAAATGCAGCATAAAACATCGTATTGATAGTTCACATCGACTCTCTACTACCTACTCACACACAGATAAAAACACACTGGGTCACAGGAGGTGTAATTCTCACCATGGGAGCAGGGTCAAACTGTAGAAACACATGTTGCATAAAGACCAGCAGGTGTGTCGGCCGATCCTTCAACTGCTCTATGCTGTTAAAGCGTAAATCCTGGTCCTCCGGTGTCTGTGAGAGGCAGAGAGACAGAGGAGGAGATAGAGAGAGAGAGAGAGAACGTGAGGGCAAGACAATGATAATGAGAGATGATAATAAAATTACAATCAGCTGCCATGAGCCGCCCGAATTTGATTCACTCACATCATTCAGATCGTTCTCGAAATCCTCATCTTCGGCCCCGATGATGCTCATGGCTGGGTTAGAGCACTGAGCCCCAAACACACCCTGCCATGGAGGAGGAGAAGGAGAGAGAGAGAAAGAAAGAGGGCAATTAGCTCACATTATGTGCTATACTTTGTACTGGCAGCATATCTCTCGTTGACATCCTGAGCCCCTGCTGATTAAAGTTTGGACAAAGTGAACTTTCCAAGTGAAAAATAACATCCAAGCAGGGAAAGAGGGAAAATGTCCCAGCATTCAGTGTGGCCTCATGGAGAGAGTGATGTGTCATATTGCTTATGAGCAGGATCCCATTCATGTGAGCTAAGAGAGGCAAAAGGAATATAAAGCTTCGACTAAAAGTTGAAACTGGTCTTTTTTCCATTGACAACTGAATTTGCTATGCTTTATTAAAGAATGTATTTAAACTGTGATTAGAGAATCCACTGGCAAAATAAACCTGAATCTCTCTAGGAATAAATTATGAGGCTACTGGGACACTGATATTATATCAATTAGAAAATATGGTACATAATTCTGGGAATTTCATTAGGTGTCCTCTGGGTAATGCTGAAGTCCTCTTCCCTGAGGCTGGACTAAAACATTCAGTTCAGGTGTTGAGCTCCGGGTGAAAAAAAAATGATTTAATGAGTAACATGCAGGGGAATTTCTCTCTGAAGTTTGTCCAAACTTTCGCTCTTCAAAATGATTTGTCAGACGAGGAAAACTCTCCTCAAGCTGCCATGACAGGACGTAACCCCCCCACCCCCAGGTCTAACAGATCTGAAATGAAAAAGGTTTCTGCCTTTGAAATCCACAAATGGGAAGAAAGAACATCGGAACGGGTGACCAACTTATCCCCACCCTTCACACCCCTCACACCACTTCCCCTGCACACACATACACACCCAAAAAACACAAACAACACGTTGCCACTGCATGGAGTCCCCCATACGCCGCAGACCCAGAGCCGCCACCAGGGAACACCCAAACACACATCAAGAAACCCAACAGCTACACCGTACAACATTTACCATTGTCCACTGCTGTGTGTGTATGTGTGTGTGCGTGTGCAGAGGGCAAAGAGCCAAAGAGGTGTGAGGTGACTCAAAGTACTGAGAGGAAAAACTGTCACTGTGGAAATAAAAGTCCTGACAAACAGTTATTGAGGAGACCAGGACCTGAGTAATGGTAAAGACTCCTTGGATCCTTCAGCACTGTCCTCTTACTGTAGTTATAGAGTCAAGGCAAAACACTGAAGGGATTTCTGTTCAGACCCTGAAAAACAGGAACCACCTGCCTGAGAATATCTGCTCAGCTGAGAATACTCTCTCTGGTCCCGATTTCTGATCATTCTGGTCCCTCTTATTCTGTCCAGGCATTTTCAGGCACCATATTTGGATCGTGTCTCGATTTATTTTTTGTATTGGACTGTTGTCGTCTAATGGAGCTTTATTTTTGTAAAGAACATTTTACATATAGGCTGTAAAGCAACTTAGAAGACTGATCTAGAAATAGAATTGTGTAATAATTGATAACTTATATGGCGTGAAGATAATAATGTATCAGCCATCCAATATTATTCTATACCAGTTATACTGAGGTAGCTGAACAGTAGTAAATATTAAGACAAAAGGTGACTTTAAATGTACACCATCTATATATTTTTTTGGACAATTAATACTATACAAGAGTTCTGATTGGATATGTAGACTTACTAATCGTTTAAAAATGTTTTTGCTTATTTTAACATTGTTACACCAATACACCAATTATGGTGAATATGTGATGTGTGTGCAGGCCACATTGTCACATTCACAAATAACTCAGTGGTTAGAGTTTATGAGAAAATGCGACTAAAGTGCCTGTGTGTCCACAACCACAATAGTTTCACACACAGGCTGAGTGCAGTATGTGGGTGTCTGTGTGTGTGTGTGTGTGTGTGTGTGTGTGTGTGTGTGTGTGTGTGTGTGTGTGTGTGTGTGTGTGTGTGTGTGTACAGTGGTAAGCAGGAATGCTTTGAGGTCAAGGTAAGTTTTTGTACAGAGACCAGAGAGGAACAGAGCTGTTAGTCAGAGAGAGAGAGACAGACAGAGAGAGGAAGGAGAAAGAGAGACAGAGAGAATGTGTTCATTCATGGATTCATGGTCATATCCAGTGGGCTGCAGGGTTGAGAAAGGCCTGTGAGAGAGCGACATGCGTAGGAGGGGTTAGCTAAACAGAGCGACGCAGCACTGTCAGGGCTGTGAACGCACATCTGTATGTACACACACACACACACACACAAACAAACACACACCGAACACTTTACCAAAGTGTCCAACGCCACCAACAATTATGTCACCAAGACAACCACAGCTACGACTGGCTGCCGCTGCCAAAGCAGATACGGCTAAGTCCTGGTGGAAAGATAAAATGCTTTCACTGTTCGACTCTGGTTTTAATGACGTGAACCAGCCTTAGGTCTGTAGAAGCTCATAGACGGTGTGCAACAATGTATGATGTGACGGCTCCCCAAAAGTGTTCTGATAGTACCCTGGTGGCGGGCTGCAGTATAGGTCATAAACTCCACTTCCTGCTGGGTTAGTTGATGGGACACAGTCAAAACAAAAAGAAAATGTTCTTATTATTGTTATTGTTCTTGTTATTTAAGGTGATTCTTCTCACACTGATGTTTGTTCCAGAGCATTTTTTCTTCACGAATGTTATTTGGTGCAATTAAAACGGGGTTAACGGTTATGAATGGCAGTCGAGACGAACTCGTGATCGATTGAGTGCATGCATCAGCGGAACCTCGCTGCCATTGCTACTATTTCTGGTTTGGCCTTTCAGATTATCCTGGAGCACAAGCTCAAAGTCTGGTTTTGTCCGAGCTACAGAACAAAGTCCAAATTGTTCAATTTACTATGAAGTAGCACCAAGGAAATCAGTGAAGAGACACATTTTAAAAACCTGGAAGAATTTAATAATTGGCCTTTAAGATTGAAAATTAATCAATCATTGCTTAGCTGTGAAATGGGTGGTTTTCTGATTAACTAATCGTGTCAGCTCTAAAAAGTGAGTGTGCCAACAGTGAATGATTTCTGTTTATCATGAGTGAGCTGCCTTCAGTTATGATGTGAAGCAGAACATGCTTCTGAGACCTTGAGGAGAGCAGACTCCTTTTCATAACACTGCTGCTCGTCTTGCACATCGATCGCAGCCTCCTCGTTAAAGGAGATGCTGAAGCCAATCCCTTGTTATTGTTATGACTCGTTGATATCGGAGAAACTGTAATGCGCGTTCATACACTGAGATATAAATTGAAGCAGGCAGGGGGAAGCTAATTGCGGTGCGGAGGCAGGGAAGGTCAGCGCCACTCTGAAATTTAAAGAGCACGGGATTGTGGAGGGCGGCAGCAGCAGCAGTGGGAGCCTCCTCTGCCCAGGAAGAGCCGAGCGGTGCATTCCAGCATATGGCACGGTGCAGACAACAGATGGAGACAGTCTGTGAGTTTCAGCAGTAACCAGACTCTCTTCCCTTCCCCTTAATTAGCACATGATCGCTGGCTTAAGCTCCAAACTATCAGGGTCCATCCGGGCTGATTTAGAGGTGGTTGAGGGGGGGAAGAAAACACTACAAGTATATAGTGTTTGAGCAGAAAGTCACATAAGTGCCGAGATCAGCTCCTGAGAGTAGGCAGCTGCCCCCCACCCACAACCAACAAACGCCCATCCCACCGACGCCGCCCCCTCCCATCACATTCCAGGACTAACTAAGTGTCAGGTGGCATCAATCTGATGATAGCCATCAAGCGTACGTGCCTTTGTGTGTGTGTGTGGGTTAAGACTGTGCACGTAAGTGGGAGGGAGCCATTCCTATGTGATTGTGGGGAGCTGCCGGTGAACGTATGTGTGTAATGTGTGTGCGTGTGTGCGTGTGTGTGTGTGTGTGTGTGTTCGTGTCTGTTCTATGACAACTGGTCTTTACAGACAGCATTCCTCTTCATCCCTGACCAGGCCTGAGGTCTAATACTACGCCACTGAAAATACCCAGACACCTGTTTCCTCATTCAAACACAGTAGCAGCAAAGTTTAGCATTTCATATTTCCACCAGGTTACACATGGCAGCCTAATAACAACCCAGTCACTGTTTACATCAGCTCGTGCAAAAAGCCCACGTCCTTTGTAAAACCGTTAAGTCGTTGTTTAGTGCGTAGCTGTTTCAGTGAAAACCCATCTGGCCAAGAAGAGACGAGGAGTCAAGCTGTGACCTCACCCCCCAGTGGGCATCTTCAGGGTCCATGCCGCAATCTGAGGAGACCACACGTGTCGCTCCTGTGATGATGATATGATGGTGACTGTCAGAGGAGAATGTGGTAAGTTTGCTGCAGCTGGATCAGGTCAGGTGAAGGTCAGGCGTGTTCATCAGGTGCTTCTCTGTGATAGTCGACCTACAATATGTATGAGTTAATCATCGACAGTGAGGATACCTTCAGTTTAAAGGCTCAGGATAAGGGTTATAGATACTGATGCACTTCTAGTATTAGACCTGCACACATGTGAATCCCAGGAGACTATACAGTGACAAACAATATAAGATTTGACCCAGCAGTTTTTCCAGACAACAAACCCCATCGTCACATGATCACATGGTCTGAGCCGCACTCACCCCTACTGCCAGGAGACCAGCTCAGAGTTAATACCAGTGTTATACAATCCTGCTTATTTACATATAACACAGTTTCAATTCCAAGGGAAATAACCAAGTGAATGAAGACCTTAGACATCCTGAACACCTTGTTTTGTATGCGTGTTCTCATGTACATGATGACATCATTGTTGGGTGTGGTTACAGGTGCATCCAGCACAGTTCAGACGTCAACAGTCAGCAATTCTTGGTGTTGTTGGAGGTGAAACGGGCCTGAAATGATTCACTCTTTCAATGTAAATGTTTTATTAAATTCAATCATTTTTTAAAGATAATTAAAAAAAGATAACTTGGAATCTAAAAGCTGCAATAATCTACAATTAGAAAAACATTAAATATACCTTTATTTGTCCCACTATGGTAACATTTGCATGTTAAGATAATCATATTACAGCATTTAAATAATTTTATAACTGATGTGCAGTATTGAGCAAAATCCAAACAATGTACCAAGTAAGATTCACTGTCAGTGGTCTCTCCAAAGGAAAACAAGACCTCGTCCTTTAGGAAATCAAATACAGCTCACCCCCCAAAAAAGAAAAATAATAATGACAGCAAAGGCTATATTCACTCAGTTGTCACTGTATTAACAGTCTAATACAACAATACTGCAGTAAGTCTATTACGGTCGTTAATAAGGAGTTATAGAAACTGTTTTTGGGAAGTGTTTTTAAAGATGTGGTTTGTGGTGCTGTTGAACAGTACTGCATTATACAGGGAGGTGCTCCCATTGTTTAAGCTGCACTCTTTGCAATAGTAGAACAACTTTTCTACATAATTCAAAACAAACCAGCTAAATGACCCAAATGCTAAATCAAGAACTCTCTAATAGAGTTTTAAACTAGACTTACACTCAGTACAGAGCATACACAGGCCCATCAGTCCCCTCAAATTCAATCAAGCTGCACCAAATTACAAACACTCGTTCCCTAAATGTGCTGGATTTTTCCAGATCAACTAATTATTCAATGTCACAAAGAAAGTGATATAAAGAATTGTTTTGGACCACCTCCTGATCTGGATCCGCACCAATGGGTTCTCCCCCGACTCAATCTGCAAATCCATGATGTAGAATTTGTATAATCTTTCTTACAAACACAAATCATAAGTTCCCTGGTAAAGGTAACAACAAGTGAACTTTATAAGCTCCATAAAGGCATAAAATTAGAGCTTCATATTCATTCACAATTACTAGATGCACCTGGCCACAGAAACTATTGTGTGAGCGCTCTTCTTACACTCAGTCACAATAAGCCGTGTCCTGTCCTCTATATTCTATGAGGGCAGCACCCAAAAATAGCACAGCAGCTAATGGCTGTTGCTTGCTGTGTTTGCACTGCTGTTTATCTGGTTCGCTCATCAGGCCTCAGCCTCATTAGCAGTGACTGGGGGGGATTCCTACCAGCACCGCTGCTCCCCCAGCTGCTGCTGCCTGAGGCGCCTGAGCAAAGAAGAAGAAGGGAAAAAAAAAACGGGGGAGCGGAAGGTGGCAAATGGGGAGGCACACAGACAGGAAGTGGGTGTAATTTCCTCAGGAAGCTATCAGAGCCATTTCCTGTATATGACCTATCAGATAAAAAGAGGGAGGGGGAAAGAGAAAGTGAGGCAAAGGCACAGGAGTGAAAAAAGGTGAAAGAGTAAGAGCACGCAAGTGTTTCTGTAAGACATGTTCTTTTTAGATCAAACACACTTCCTGTGCCACTTATCTACGGGTTTGCATGGGAGCCAGAAAAGGAAGTCACTGCACAGCGTGAACGAAACCCGGTGACGAACAAATGAGGAACATGAGTTCACGAGAGGATGGGTTGTGACTGCAGGGTTTGCAGATATCTGCATTTTGATGATTTTGATTCCCAAATAGATGTTGGAACAATATATTAAAAACTGTCCTTGAACTACACAAATTGAACAGATATAAATGTAACTTAGGAAAAACTTTTTCCCCCCAATGTTATCGCAAAATTTCCAAATGTTTCATCATCCTGAATATTTTCTGTCTCTGACTTTTCCATGAGCTACACTGCGATCATAAACCTGGCCTTGTAAACATGACCGAGGCTGCAAGCACTGGCCTATATGAACCCTATAGACCAAACAGAGGGGGGGAAAAACCAAGACGCTTAGTGAAGGAGGAGGAGGGGAAAATTAAAAGAGCGGGCTCACTGCAGCAGGAAATGAAGAACAAGGCAGCAACAGTGGAAAGAAAGAAAGAAAAAAAAACAGGCGATGGAAAAAAGAGTGGGAGACTCTGCAAAGTCTAACAAGCACATAAGCATCCAAAGTGTGTCCGAGCACTGAGCTTCACCCGAGAGCCTACGTCTGCTACGTCTAATACAACACACACAAACAGGCTGATTTAGAATCGATGCTTTCAACCTTGACCAAATGGTTTGGGCTGCAGCAGGATGGTTTACCAGTGAGCGAGCACCTCAGTGAAAACACACGCATGAGGAATCGACTGAGGAGTGCCTACGTGAGTGCATGCTGTTATCGGGCTCATGTTGGATTCAGCTCGAGACTAGAACATTTTGAGAAAAACTGGACTTCAAACTGGGAATGAAGAGTTAATAGTATACCACATGGGTATGTTACTGAGGGTCTAATGAAAGATGCCATTGAGTTGCATTTTGGGAAGTGATGTAATCCAGTGTTTTGGCACGTGACCCATACCAGTGACTGAACGCCAGGACACGTCAACCAGTGCTGCTTCACTTTTGGCCATGTTTTAAAATCTGTCTCTTCCTGTTGCACGAGTTTATTAAAAGTACAACACCAAGGCTACTTCCAGACTACAAGGTTTTAGTTGCTACGTTTAAGTCTGACATCCACACTAGACTGTGGCCAGGGCTGCAATTTTCTGTCTGAAACTGACCGAGCCACAGAGAAAACTAACCAATTCTGACCTGGGGTCGAAAAAAGTAGTTTTTTTGTATATGAATCAAACCCGGAGCACATTTCCTTCAATCACAGGCACTGGCAGTGGAGGAAAAAAATATGACAGCCCAGCCAATGTGACCAAAAACAACACAAACCCGATTATCATTTACATATTCAACACTACTTCTGAGTTTTCAAGTGCCTAAAACAGGGAACTTTGTAAACACTGCTTACCTAGTTTTTATTTTTAAAACCCTGCTGCGCTCAAGTATCAACGGCCAAAAGCTGAAACGCTTGGTAACGATGACACAGTCGCCCACATCGCTTCCTGATTCGGTTTCATCAGCCACAACTTGACGACCAGTGTTTCAATCCAAAACATTGCAAACACTTCACGTATGACCCTTTGTAAAGTATCTGCTCAAAACAAAAGAAAGAACAAGCATCTTGTCAAAAGACACCAGCTGGATTGTAAATACAGCTTTTATCAACTGAAAAGAGATAAGAAGTCTTTACGTTACAATGTGACTGATTGCCTGCTTGATAATTCAATAGGAACCAAAATAACTGTAAGTGCTTTTTTTTTTTTTACAGAGAACAAATACTGTGTATACCAGGAATCTAGTCCCTTTACCGACTGTCAGCATACAGAACAGGCCAGGGTACACTGTGAGATAATGATGATAGCGTACCACAGCAAAGTACACAAAGGAAGTGACATCAGTGCGATTGGCTGATCTGAAGTGAAGGTATAAAACTATGCTCTCCTCCTCTTTCTCACCTCTACATCCCCCCTTCTTTCTGTATATTTCATCCCTATACATCCAGTATTTCCTTCTCTCCTTGTGTCTCTTAACCTCCCTCCTTCTTCTCCTCCACCTTCAGCCTAAAATAAAGCAGTCCGTTGTACAATCGCTCCGAGACAGCCGGTGCATTCATGGCCGGCAGACAAGGGCCAATTATGTTATTTAACGACCATTACGTAGCGGCTAAAATAAGATTATGGCCAACACAGACGGGGAAACAGAGGCCGGCCTTTTCATTGCTACACAGGATCCTAACCCTAACCCTCTACAAGTCTAAAGAGGAACCACACTGTTAAATCCTGCTGGATCTTCCGACTTCACAAAGGTTTGACTTGCAACATTGTCGCATCTCCTGAGAGCTCCACTGTAATAACCTTTTCTTGATATGATTTTATTTGGAAACAATAATTGTTGACCTTCTCTTGATGGGATTTAGGTTGAGCGGACTTTGCTCCCAGATGTTTTTTTATGATGCTGAAGAGCCCCATCCGCCCCCCCCCCTAAAAATCCAAGTGTAAGCCTCCCCAAGCGTCTTTTAAGATTTTAATGGAGATGTTGAACAAGGTATCCTAGCTACTGCTTAGTCTCCTCCCTTCTTCATGTACACAGCCAAGCATAGTGACGGAGGTGTAACACACCTTCTCTTCATTTTCCCACTTTCCCTTTGAGCCAAAGTAAACTTCACTCTCCTGCTCTGACAAACTGCCAGCCCCCAACTCAAACCCACCCCCCACCACCCTCTCACTCTCCTCATGTCCCCATATAGAGGTCACTGGCTTCATGGAAACATTTCATAGGCTGGGGCCAATCGACTGGCATGGATTGGCAGTTCAGAGTAAACCTCTAGCTTGGCCTAACTGCTTCCATGTGTGTGTGAGTGTGTGAAGTGCAGTATTTGCACAGGCCAAACACAGAAACCTCTGACCAGCATTTGTGACAAAAACTGCTCCTCATTCATTCCTAATTACGTTTGCGTGTCCCGAGTTAATTTGCATCTTAAATTCAAAGCAATACAAAACAAGAGCTGAAATACCCAGGCACATGCTGGAATAGTTCTGGAGGGAATCGAGACGGGCCAGAATCAAAGCTGGGGCTGACATTGCCAAAAATGCCTTTGTACTTGCACACAAGCACACCTTGGTTCATGATGCTAACTTCATGCCAACGCTATGCGATCCAGATATGCAACATTCTCTCAATTTTTTTCTCAGGAAAGATTCATAAGGCTTAAAGGGATAACTCAATATTTATTCAAGACTGTTCTCTGTAAGGACCATAATGAGCACAATGTTTGAACCCCAATTTAAATGCATGTGGACAATGAAATGACTGATGAATATGAAAGATAAGGCATAAAACAGAGCTGATAGCTCTTGAAGAGTCTGTAGCTACAAGATTAGAGGTTAAAGGAGAACTTGCTTTGACCTAACACTTCTGGAACTCACAATAGACAGGTTTTTTTAACAAAGCAGAACCAGAGGTGTTGTGTTGTGTCATTCAGAGCTGGTGCTGGACAGTCATACCAACATTACATTTTAACATGCAGCTGATTCATAACTTTGATCATGATCTCAAGACTAAAACATGTTTGAAAATATATATATTTGACCAACTTAATGTGTATTACAATTGAGCAAGAATTATATAAGGAGCCGAGCCGAAAGCCAGCATCATTATAGATTGAGAACTAGAATAGAACAGCAAATTCGCAGACACTCAGTCCTCAAATAAATATCAGTCCTCTTGAGAACAACAAAAACTCCTCTCTTTAACGATGTGTGAAAAACATTCCTGCATTCACCGCACAATTTAACGGTTTCAGTCTTGGGTCATGTCCCAACCCGTTCAGATACACTTGGAATCGGTTGGGTAGTTTTTAAATAATCCCATTAAAACAACAACATTATTGCAGGTTATCAGCAACATTTATCAAAATGGAGCCTCTTTGTCAAATTTAGTTGTCTATTGAATTCACAGCATAGTCTAGTCAGAGGTGGCTGACTACCAGGAGTCTGGAAGTGGAGACACACCTGGAGACAAATAACCTGTCCAGAGACATAGCAACTAATTGCCGGATATCATCTATTCTGACAAAAAGTATATAATGGGTAAACTCTACCAGTGGAAAGTCAAACTAGACTGGTTGTGTAGCATTTAAAGAAAATTGTTTACATTGGTATCAGTCAAAATGACAATGGAATTAACGAGTTATTGTGCAAATGCTAATATACCATTATCATGTATCTGTACAGTTACTACACTCTGCACAATATCACCACTGCAAGAATCCTATGTTGTTAATAAAGGTCTGAGTGCTCACATAAACCGTTTTCAGACGTGACCTGCGGGTAAAATCCAGAGAATTGGTTACGGAGTTTACCAGTAGTCTACCTTTCACACATGCACAACGCAGCGGGAGGTTTCTGCACAGACGAACTCACAACGGCAACAAATCTGCGTCCTTCAGGCGAGAGATGGAGCAGCTGGGTAGAGCAGACAGAGGCAGGAAGTGACATATCCACTACGCTGCAGAGATCACCAACAAATCTCTGTTGGTGTCTTCTACATGTGTGTCTCCACTTTTTCACTGGGTGATATTCATTTTCTTTTGGTTTGTTTATTTCCATTTTTGCATCTGTGTTATCACCCCCCACTCAAATTTCTACAGTCTTTATACTAGGGGGGCAGGTGGAGAAAGTCCACAGAAACTGCAGAGTCTCTCACTCTGACATTTGCGTTCACAACATGCTTCTCCTCTGGAGAAAATACAGAGTATCTGCAGAGTTCAGTGCATGTCTGAAAGCAGCTACACAGTCAGCACACTGTCTGCACACACTGTCAGACTGGAGGACCTTTCACCCCACAACACCCACAATCTTTCACTCCTCAAAAGTAAACATGTATGAAGTCGTGTCTCGCTTTTTCCACTCTGACCCTCAAATGAAAGAGCTCATTCTCTGTTTTCTGCCTCGCTCACACACATCAGCTTGCCAGTCGTCCCTCTGACTCACACTTGGACAGATGGATGTAACTCTTTCCACTTTCAAGCTTTTTTTTCAGAGAGCGCTGCAGCACACGTATATACAGCTCTCGAACAGAATCCTCTTATCACGGCCCGGTCCAGACCTGGTATTAACATTCATCTTGGATGATCTGATCTACAGTAGACCACAGCTGTGAAGACAAACTACAGGTGTGAAAGTACAACTGAGGACTCTGGGTCTGGGGACACATGTGGACCCAGTTGTTGACTAACGGGAACACATATGAATCCTACACCACATTGAAGACCCGCCTACTAACAGCTGATGTCCTCTGGCTCCCTACAAGTTCATAATGAACTAACAAACTCATGACTGGACGAGGATGTACAAATGTATTTGCATATCAATTTGGGGAAATGAGATCTCATTACTGAAGTGCAGTGAAATGTGTTCACTCAGATGAAATTCCAATGCCGAGTGGGAACTGTCACACGGACTTGTGATCATGAGTCTTGATAATTCCAGGTATGCTCAGGGCCAAAGTGAGAGGGAGAGTGAATAAACAAATTGACAACAAGCATTTTGGTCCCAAAGGGATCACTATGTTCCGGGGTAATGTCCCCACTGCACACGCATGACTCATATCACTCACACCTTTCTGTGAGAAGGTAGCTTGGTTTAGTTTGAGTCGAGTACGACGCAGATATGACTGACAGCAGAGAGATGACAGATTGGCAGGTTAAAACACCGAGCTCTTTGTGTTAAGACAAAATACTTGTGAGCTAGCGCTTGGCAGTATACCAGCTCATCCAGTATACCGGTATAAAACTCTTATACGATATAAATGTTTTACATACCGCCAGAATGTAGCATAGCTGGGTCAACCTCTGTAATGTTTCAATAGGCAGCGCATTATGTCATTGATATACATCCTTATCCCATTCCCAGCCCACAGGTGTGCCCCTAGGCTTGCAGGGCTAGGCCCCTAGGCTTGGGCTGGGCCCCTTCTCTCAGTGATAAACCATTTTCTTGAGTCCAATTACCCTCTGTCATTGCTCGTCATATCACTGCTATGCTGATGACACCCAACTATACCTGTCATTCCTGCCATTTTATTCCACGGTGTTAGTGTGAATCTGTGCTCATCTCTCTGACAAGTGCATGGATGAGGAAACACCACCTTCAGCTAATCCTCCCTACAACTAAACACTTGCCATTCCAACCAACCAGTCTCTCCAGCATGACATCAATTACAACAGCCACTCTTCATCCCTTGCAAATGTGGCCCTGTTGTGCCTTGAAGGCCTTACCTGACTCAGCATTCCACCCAGCTTGGTACAGAGCAAAGTTATCTCTGGCCACAACTACTGTACTGCTCTTTGACAGGTGTCACTTCAGACACTGTTAAACACAAACAGATGGTCCAGGATGTTTAGGAGCATCTGGTCTCAAATCAGCCAAAAAAGGGCAAATGCCCCTCCACTGCTCAGCAACATGCATAAAGGTTTCAGAATCAAATTCAAGTCTGCTTTCCTACAGAGAGTCAGTTATGCTTTCATCTGGATCTTCACCCATCTACATGACTGGATAAGTCGCACAGTAGAGCCACACCTAAGGATAACGGAGCATGGATCAATTGCTCTGGTCTCTTACAGGTGCAAATGAATAATTAAAAACAATTTCAGCCTTTAACTTAACTTTAGTTAAAATATTTAATTGGCAAAATGCAGCACTGTTCACTTTGTTTACATATCTATTTCTTTAGAAGTTCTGGTTTATATATGTTGCAGTTTGCAACGTTAAAATTGTTTACATTCTGTTTGTGGAGCATACAGAGGTCTATAGGAATTAAAGCCTCCATTATGTGCTGTGCATTGGAAATTATAATGTCGTACTCCTGACGGATGAACAAGCCACTACAATTCCATCTAAAGGGCAGAGCATGTGATATACAGTGAAATTGCCAGAAGCAAAAACATATTCTGTAATCATACCGTCCATAACTTCTGAGCTGTAAAAAATAAACTTTAAAATCACAATCATGTGAATGGGCTGATGCCAAATGACAGCAGAAGAATAAATGGTTTGCATGTACAACGAATGGACTGAAATTAACTCATGAAAAAAATCATTAATGTTTTGTCTAACACAGTCGGTTCATTCAAGGGCAGAACAAGTCGCTGCAAATCTGTGCTGTTGGAGTCTGTTACATTCTTAAAGGGATATTCCACCAATTACACACATATGGGTCAGTCTACTCCGGGTGGAAAACAGTTTTATAAAGTGTCTTCTGTGGCTCTGGAGGAAACATCTCCAGGGCCTGAGAAAACACTGATGGTGTCCTGGTGATGTCATCAGGGTTAACTCTTGTCTTGGGCTCAGAGACACATTTATAACAGGAAACCTACTGTGAGTATTCAGCTGCAGTAAAGGGAAATGTAGGATCAGCTGTTGTTTGAGCTTTACCCATATCTCATATGTCTGGATATCTCAGCTGCTTTGATTTTGACTGATCTTTTTAAAAACTCTCTCTTGTAGGCTGACCAACTTTATTGAACTTTACTATTACACTATAATTATGGTGCAATAAACTTAATATAGTAAATGATATGCGTCTTAAATCCCTCTGTATTTCCCATATAGTGCATACTATGTACTGTACTCACAAGTACTCCTCAATGGAACTAGGTGCTGCTTTCTGATGCGAGACATCACATCTCATTGATGCAACAATTACAGTCATGAGACAGCACGTCTGAGACACATAATGCAAAATGACAATAATCCCTTTCTGTGTTCCACGTCTAAACTTAGAGCTTGCTGCAGAGTAAACTGATAAAGACTGAGTGAGTGCATGAGGGAGTTATTACAGTCTTAGCATTTGTAAGTGTCATGTCAAACTGTCGGGACGCTCAGAAAATGGCCGACTCCAGTGTGTTTGGGTATTGTAATGTCTGTTCATCCTGTTGACTGTTGTGCAAAACGGGTTTCTGACCTCAGTTTGATTTACATAAACTACAGATCAAAAGCGATCTAGAGATAAAATAACCAGAAGGAAATGTCTGTTTGAGGTGAAACAGTTTGACGATGCAGTAAACACAGGACAATTCAAGGTTCTTCATCACACTGATGCAAAAATCCTGCTCACTGATTTACAACAGAAGCAGCAAGTTACCAACAACAACCACAGAAACTAATGGAATAGAATAGTGTACAGCAAAATATCTTATCTAACAAATCTCTATTGCTTCACCGTACATTTTAGAGCTCAATTTTGGAATATAGGACAAGAGGGTGAATATCCCTTATACGTTTGAAGGTCTTCTGCACAAATTAAGTTACCCACTACCAGTAGATGCTAGCAGGTGTTAGCGATATAAGTTCAGTTGTGCAGATTTGCATCCTCAAGTGTTTTGGCCGAGTTCAACTATACAGGTCGAACTTGAGGGGAGAAAACGTAATTTTCAATTCTGATTAATCTGCAGGTTGTTTTTTATAAATCTGTCAATTCACCGTTTGGTCTCTAAACTTAAGAAAATAGAGGAAATTTAAATCCCAGTGGCAGCCATTGGCAGTTTGTCACATCTCACACTTCACAGATCACTTGTTGTTAGAGGTGTTGTTGCATCATCACCTTTCTATGCACGCTCACACACAGACACACACATGCACAGACACAGACTGAGCTCATCCAGCAGGAATCAGTAAATTTCTCTGTAAACCGACTGGAGAGAAGATGAACAGCCCAGTCCAGTCTGTCTCTCATTATCTGCCGTCACTCTAACTGCGCCCACAGAGGAATACCTGGGCTTCTTTTAAAGTTCAATCCTGACCACAGTAAATTATTAGCTTGCCTTTAACCCAGCTCCAGGACCTTAGGATACCCCCTGGCTGTTCCACCGCGGGTGCCATTATCTGTCACTCCAGCTGTTAGGCATCTCTCGCACAAGGCTATCAACGACTGTTTCACTGTTTCACCTCGACTGTGGCACTAACCAAGTTTATCAGCCCACCCTCTGAGGGACAGTGGACTCGGGGGGGGGTGGGGGGAGTTTTCGTAGGCCTGTGACAACGGAGAGGGTGAGAGCCCGTGAGGGAGAGAGCGGCACAGCACCTCAGATCAAACAGCCAACATTCCTTTAAAAGGGAGAGAAGTTAGCCTTTGGGCTCGAGACAAGCCTGCACTTGCAAAACGTGTGGGGAGAGAGAGAGAGAGAGAGAGAGAGAGAGAGAGAGAGAGAGAGAGAGAGAGAGAGAGAGAGAGAGAGAGAGAGAGAGAGATGACAAGTGCAGCGCTCTCTAGTCTAGCAGAGCGTAACAGGAAGTGGCAGGGCCTGCTTCACGTGGGGCCTCTGGGGTGCAGCAGCTGGCTGCCACCGCGTCACACTCTCCACCCAAAAAAACTGCCACTTGCGATGCCCTTCACAAACACACCCCCACACCGCCCTGTCAAATAATGACTAAGTGTAACCGTTAGTATTATGATTCACTGTTGCTCACGAGAGAAACGTGCAACCTGGATAAAGATAACGTTGTTCTTGGAGGAGTAATGAATAAAAACATGGCCGCACTGTCCCAGCCTCCCGTGTTATAGGTTAATGAGATGCTGAACTGGATGCACAGTAGCCCCTCCCTCATTCTGCACAGGCAATGTCCTCTATTTCACAGGGCAAAAATCATCATGGATAATCGATGGTAATGCAGACACTAATTATGAACGCTGTCTACACTAAGCCCACCCCCCAGGTCTATATCTTCTATATGGGATGATGTGATGAGAGAGAGTGGCAGGGGGCGGATGCAGGGGTGGGGCGGGCTGAAATCTGATTGGCCCTTGAAGTGCCCTTGTCCTGTCACTGGGGTGTGTGTGTTTTTTGTCACTTTCTAACAACACAACGACATGTATGAAGCATTTTTTTAAGATTACTTATTTTCAAGCTTTTCGGCAGTAAACAATTAACAATTTTCACAATATATTCGATGAGTTAACAGAAAATAAGGAAATGACTTCACTGTAAACGTCACTGAAGCAGGGACAGGGACACATATTTGGCCCCTCCATGTAAACTGTGGCCCCTTTATGACCCCTGATTTAGACTAAATGCTTCATCCACCCCTGGAGAATGGTACAGGGAGAGAGGGAGAGAGGGAGAGAGAGAGAAAGAGAGAGAGAGAGAGAGAGAGAGAGAAAGAGAGAGAGGAGGGACTGCAGGAGGATGGTTGTATGGATGAGCAATAAAACAATATAATAAAAGTTATATTTAAATATATGAACATAATGCTTATGCGCAGTGCAAACCGATGAGGTACAACACAGATATGTAAATGTTGATCTTAAGAAATAACAATGTGACATTTATTGTGATGATTATGGATGTTGTTGAATCATATAAAGCACTTTTAACAGTGCAATATTCTGCCTGTGCACAACAGTTCCCACTGTACACACTGTGTCTATTGTGTTTACACCCTATATTATTTATATTTCTTATATTTCCTAGCGTTTGTGTTGCAATCTTGTACTGATTTCTAGTATTTAACCGCTCTCTTAGCTGCAGGATCTTCTTATCTTATCTTAAAGTGCTTGATCTTGATATAACTGGAGCCCTAAACTGTGACCTCCTTTCAAGTCGTGCAAAAACAATGGAGTGAGAGGGAAACAGAAGAGTGGATCACCTGTTCAAAAGAACCATAGTTTCAAATGAAAAGCAGCAAGAAAAAAAGGGATATTAATAAATCAAATGTATAATTAGCATCTCCACACTCTTTATCATTATTTCCCCTGTGAGAGAAACCCTGCTCTCAAAGCTCCTGCAGCGACTGACAAGGTAAAAACTAACTTTCACAAGGTCACCGACAGATTACTAACTTCCCACCACGGACAACTTTCTAAATAAGAAAAAATCATTTGTAGTTTGGTGATGGGACCAAAACGAAGTCGTTAAAAAAAAAAATCTAAAACATTTAGCCTGAAAACACGCTCGGCGCAAACGTGCGGGGATACCTGAGGTGGTTTCTCCCGCAGAACCGACTCCTGACCCCGGGGACTCGAGCTTCCACACGCGGGGCTCACAGGGAGCTCTCCACAGAAGCTACATGGAGAAGTTGAGTTTTTTTTTAAGTCTGGTCCTTATTCGAGGAGGCCGAGTTGTGTTCGAGCGCACAGCCGAGCGCAGACACCCCCCCCCTCTCCCCCCCTGTCTGCCGCACGGAGCCACTTCTCTCGGTTTAAAACCAACAACCGCCTCGACTTTAAAAACACGTCGAACCGAACCGTGACAGTTCCGCGGCTGTTCCCTGAAGTTGTTGTGCAGGCGGATGAAAACAAAGCCCCGCGTACTCACCGTGAGACGAAGAGAAAAGCACCAGGCGGAGAGGACTGTTTGGTTTCCTGTCCCGAGAGCTGCCGTGTGTCAGCCGAGGGCGGCTGGGGGCGGTGGTGTGTGGGGGGGGACGTTGTACGCGGAAGTACACAGAGGAAAAAGAAGGCGCAGGGTGAACAGGAGCCGACGAACAGGAAGGAAACACACGCTTTAAGGTTTTTAAAATGAGCCAAACAGTGCGTGTGAAAAAATGTCATCACTTTAAATTATAAGAGTGGTTGTTTGTGTGTTTTTTTCAGCTTGATTGTGAGTTTGTGAGGGGTTGCTTCCGCACTGTGTCACACTCTAACTCGTCCCCCCGCTGAAAAGTATTTTACGTGATTTATGTTTATTATGTGAGTTTTTATTACGTTGATTAGCATTTGAACACTACTCACCTAGAACATCACACATATTTTTAATGTATTTATTGTTTTTTCCTACATGATTTCCCCAGTTTAATTTAATTTTAGCTTAAGTGAGCAAAACTGCCCAATATTTCACAGACATGACACACATTATTTAAGTTTTCTGTTCCTCCTGGTCTGCAGCTTCAATCTGATTATAAATAGCTTTAATCATGTTATGTCTATTGGTTTAAATGTCTCTATTATTATTATTATTATTAATATGGTTGTTGTTGTTATCATTGTTATCATCAGCATTATTATTGTTATAAGCATGATTTTTATTTTATCATCATCATCATTATTACAATTGTTGTTGTTTATGAGTTTCATATTGTTCATTGCAACTATCTATGTTTTTATCACTTTGTTCCTTGTGTTGAAAAGTGCCATACAAGTAAAGTTAAAATCCATGTCACACCCTGTGTTGTGTAGGCAGAGTGCAGAGGTGACAGCTGTTTAAACCATACAAAGAACATGCGTGTGTAGTGAAATCAAGGCTTGTGTTTGCAGAGTGAATTTCTCAAACCAGACTTTCACCCCAGTCTGGGCTCTCACCGCTTCTACTCCGGGTGTCATGCTCCCCCCTGTGGAGAAACACTGACACGACCTGCAGGGCCCTTTCCCTTCTGTCGTCTAATTCGATCTGTGGTATCAAACATGACCCAAAGGAGAAAAAAACTGGTCCAGTAAAAGCTTTATATCGTCATGACTCAGCTTTGGTTTCAACAGAATAAAGTCTGAGTTTCACATTTCATTCTTGACCTCGTAAAAGAAGGAGCTCAGGTCGATTTTGAGCTTTTAACGCCGAATGACTTTCAGGTCTTATTGTCCACGGAGACTCAAAATCAGGCCTGTCTGGTCCCAACTTTCTGCTTTGGATGTTGCAAGAATAAAACCCTATTATACCTCAAACTTTTTTTTTATCTCCTATAAATCCAGTTGTGTAGCTGACCTTATAAACACCTAATAAGAATAAAAAACACCTTATAAACTTACAAATGTTTATAAGACACATATGTCAAGTTAATAAAAATACTGTTCTGTGTTTGAATTGTTATATTCATTGTTCAAAGCCCAGAGTCCAACCGAGTTTGTGTCTCTTCAGTGTTTATGCATTAAAAATACATTTGTTTTTGTCATTTTGATCCTAACAACAAACTGCAGTATGATGTGGACCCCGTAGAGCCCCCCCCCCATGATCCACATGACGTAAAGGACTCATCAGACCAGGCCACCTGCTTCCATTGCTCCCGTCATGTTCCAGGGGTCAGCTTGAGCACGCAGCGTCACACGCAGGAAGCAGCAGAGCACTCTGAGTTCTGACAGCTTTCAGTCATGGTCAGGGTTCCAGGGTTTCAGGGTTTCAGGGTTTTTTGGCTGCAGCAGTTCTTCGTGACCAGACCTCACTCTCCACATGAATTTATGAGCCTTGTGCACCCATGACCCTCCTCTACTAACCACTGCACACCAGTCAGTTATAATCTGAGCCAGTCGTCTGTCCGTCACAATCGGAGACCTCGTCAGAGTCGCTCAGATCCAACACGTGACTTTGTTCTTCAATAGCATGCAACTCACTTGCTGTTTAATATATTGACTTCACCTTTTAGTGGTTTAAAGGCTGTGGCTGATCAGTGTGTACTGTATGTAGTATATTTTCTCAGACTGGAGCCCAATAGTAATAAGCAACACCTCACATCAGTCTACAACATGTCTCATTGTAAAGTTTACATTCTCTCTGATGTTCTGATTATTGGATTATAACATGAATGTTTGTTATATAATTTAAACCAATACATTAAAATTATTCTTATTATAGTGCAAACCTTTTCTGTATCGTGTCAACGGCTGAGACAGATATAGACCTGTTTTATTATCAATGTACAAATTGAATTATAACGTCAATTAGTTTCACTGGTTATTTAAGATTTTTTCTTATGGCATCGTGTTTGAAATTTATTTTATGTGTGCTCTGTTTTTAATCTACATATTCACATACATAACAATATCAGCCTTAGAAAATATATCTGATAATGTTATTAGTCTGAATTAATTACATTAATACCTTGGTTGATCTGATTAAGTGGAAACAATTTATTTTAACAGAAATCCATATGAATGTTCTATAATTAGATCTAATGTCTCAGTTTTAATCTGACTAATTATTCACAGTTTATTTACATCATCAGCTGCTAAATATTTTCAGTATTTTAAATAACAATATAAGAAAATAATTACAGCAGGTACCCCTGAATTATATATATTATATCTGACTAAGTGATAAAATAAATGTACTTAATTCAAACTATCCAAAATGTACTGTGGTGTCCAGCAGAATATTAGCAGAGTCTGTTCTCTGGTATAAAAGCTCTGTGTCTGACAGCGTGATGAAAAAGCTGCAGTGAAGTTTATAGATGATGACAGAGATTTGATGGAAGAGTCACGGCACCGTTCATTTCTCGCCGTGACACAGTGAATCAGTTCAACAAGCTCACGGCCGACAACAGTCCACTATCCAGAATAATGTTTATTGCTTTTGAAGATATGAATCTTTTTCTTCTTTTTTGCACTTTCCATTTTTCCTCTTTACAGTAAAACAAAGAGAGATGACGAGTCAAACCACTGCAGTGTCATTGTTGGATGTGTACACAGACATACACACACAAAGGAAACAGTATTTACAGCTGTTGGTCAGTGTCGTCCACGTGGAGGTGACGCGAGGTCTTTCCTGTAACTCAAAACATAGAGCTTTACGTTAACTTTACAATAGAGCTTTCACAACTAATCATATACTGCCACTGTTTGACAAACCATAGGCATTAAAGTCTAAGAAGCTGTACAATATGGTTTATTGATCAGTCTGTGCTGAGGAACTGGGCCGGAGAAAGGATGCTGGACGAAAACAGATCAACAGTTTTTGAATCTTTTTCTTTTTTTCTGGCGTCGTCAACCTAACCGGATTGCCCTGCTGCTGGCACGGACAAAAAGCATTGATTGAAAAATAATTAAAACAGATTTTCGAGAAAATGCAAAGCCCAGTATTATTCACATTTGACTAATTACAGTACAGTTACACTGGGTGAATGCTAACTATAAAAATAAGTCTACCAGCATATATTTGAACCCAAAGTGTTTGTACATCGGGCATCTGGCAAAAATGACCAAAGGGCACAATTAACTGGGGTTGAGAAAATCAGAGAAAATTCCCAGTGTGACCTCTGACTTCATCATAGAAAAACATCTTCAGAGTGCAGATCGTCCGCCATTAATAATTTAAACTTTGATACACCTAAGCTTATAATTTTTCCAAACATGTTTAAATACGGAATTAAATCACAACAATACAGCTAAATCTTATCATAGTGAATAATAATTAAATGTAATGTACACCATATTAAAATATATACACAGAAATATTCATACAAATATCTAGATTGGCCCAGCTCCCTCTGCTCTCTTTTTCTTCCCTTTTTGGAGAATGTGCAGGAAAATACTTGAACCACAGGACAAAATAAATATTCACAGACTATCACAGTTAGCACTATTAGAAATATGGATCTTTTTAAAAACACATTTGAAGTGACCTGCAAGAACCAATATCATATAAAAGTAAGTGCAAAATGCATTTTGGGGCGAGAGTAACATCATGGAGACGAGATGATCTCTCTGAAGGAGACGTTGACTAAACAAAACACTAGGTGGCAGTATTTGACCATGTCTCGAAATAATTGTCTATATGTAATATATATATATATATAAAATAAATATATGTAATATATATATATATATATATATATATATATATATATATATTACATATATTTATTTTGTATATTTCTGTAAAATTGGGTCGATCAGAGCATCATTTATCGTTTGGTTTTGTTAGTATTGTATTGTCGTTTTGCTGTTGTATTAATAACTCAATGCCTTCTGTCATAGCTTGTCTGTGGACAGCAAATTGTAGAGTAGAGCTTGTGATGTGTAAACGTGTTTACGGACCATGGAGCAATCATTTGGTGTGAGCGGTCAAAGCAGATGAGACAGGACTGTGTTACAGACTGCTGATGCCCTCAAAAGCATAATCCCCATATGTTCTGAGATGGAGAAGTCAGTCGTGTAATAGTGTGGGCAAGTAGAAACTTAGACAGCAAACAGGGAAACAGTAATTTTAGGAGAGAAGAACTTATCTGCCTTCCCTAGAAAAGGTATCTATCAAGACTGATCGCAGAGTTCATGGTTTAAAGCAGAAAAAGCCTCTCAGAGAAACGAAAGGACAGAAGAAGAGAGTCATCAGAGCATAGACTGGCAAGATGGTGGACGCAGGATGTACTAGCTGTGTATCATTTTGCGAGTCTCTGTCTCCCTGTGTCTTTCATGCAGAGCCAAGGAAGGGGAAAGTGACCGAGCCAGGGACGGCGGAGGGGGACTGACTGGAGTCAGGCTCTTCAGAGGATGCGGTGACACCGGCGGGGGGAGAGAGGTGACCGGCGGCAGCGCGCTCCCTTTCTTTCCCTCCAACAGGATCTGAGGCCGGCTCGCCAGGCTTGATGCCTTCCTCAAGCCAAACTCGTGCTCGTTTTCGTTGTCCGAGCTGCAGTCGCTCAGATCTGTGATCTCCAGGTCTGAGTCCGACTCAGGGTCCTGCTTCACCCCACCCCTCCTCTCCGTGGGGCTCTGCTGGTCTGCCCCAGTTCCGGCTGCCAGCCCGACCGCTCCCAGCCCCAGACTCAGACTCAGCCCAGAGCCTGGAGGACTGGCCGCCACCCGATCACCAAGTGTTGCCCCGCTGCCAATGTCCGTCCGACCCATCGTCAGGCTCCCTGGGTAGGGTGGCAGGCAGAGTCTGACTGCCTGACCACCCGCTGTGCCGTTTGTCCCTCCGGTTTGCCCTGCCGCTCCCCTTTCACCCCCAGCTGCGTCCCCAGGGGGGAGCAGGGAGGAGAAGGGGTGAGGCAGCTGGGATAGGCTGCTCTGCAACGGGTTGGGGTAAAACTGGGAGGGGTAGAGGGAGCCAGGGGGCAGTTTGGGGCAGTTATTGAGAGAGAAGGCCCCTGGGAGGTAGGGGTTGAAGCCCCAGGGGTAGTCAAAGGGTGGGTTGCGAGGGTACGGGCCCAGCAGGGACGGGGGTTTGGAGTAGCATGGGGCACCTAGGACAGAGAGAATCCAGAGACGGAGGTTAGAACTCAAAGGGGCCAAAGGTTTCTTGACATACAACATCCAAGAATGTTCACTAATTATGCTCGGTGGTATTAGCAATTCTAATCAGAAGCCACAGGGGCCAATTCTGGCATGGTTCCTTTCAACAAAAAACCTGATGGTTCATTTATGCATGCCATTACTGTGGAGCACCCCCACTTCACACTGCTGCAGATCAGAACTAAAAAGATTCTGCACTGCAGCAGAATAAGAAAAATGTCAAAACACCTAATGAAGTTTACATCTTTAAAATGTTGTTTTAATATTTCTGTATGTTGAGGAGGAATTATTTGGTGCCACGCCGTCACAGGGGGGGGGGCCCTCAACTTGTTGTAAAAATCTACGGGCGAAACAATAAAGAATGCAACAGCAGACCGGTCCGTGCACTTCCAGAGGTTAAATGACTGACAACCCCCCCCCCCCCCCCCCTCTCCCCAATGTTCTGACATGTGATCGTATCTTTTTAGATTACGCAAAGAATTCTAAGCTGTTGCAGTATTTCAACTCAGCTCCTTGTAAGCGTCGCTTGTTAAAAGAAAAAGGGAATAAATGTGAGCTGATGCTGGAATTCTATTTTTAATGAACAAACAATAGCATTGGCTCTCAAGCTACTGTACTTCCTTCCAACTGGAAATCAACTCAAAGATTCTCTCTCTCTCTCTCACCCAGTCTTCCTCCCTCTCTCTCTCTCTATCTCTCTCTATCTCTCTCTCTGTGCTTCTCTCTCTCTCACTCCGTTATTTACTATGCAGGGCTAATTTGACAGTGGTGAAGTCTCTGCGTGCTGGGCCAGGAGTAGCTGGCAGACACATGAATATTGAATCAGTCAGGCAGGCCTCACTTGCTTATGAAAACACAGTAATGGGCGCCCACAGGCCACAAACTGAAGCCTGCACCCTCAATTAGGGCCTTCCTGCCTGGGAAGGGATTAGGACAGCGGGGACACATGGGAGGGTGAGGAGGGTGAGAAGGGAAGAAGGGGGGGGGAAAGGACCTGAGGACAAACAAGAGCGGGGAGGGATGGGGTTTGGAGGGGGTGGAGGAGGAGGGGGCAGGTTGTGTGATGAAGACTGCATGTGAGTGTGTGTGTGTGTGTGTGAGACTACATCTGTTCACCTCTCTCGTTCTATACGTACACACATTCTGATGCTCATACAGCGAGTGCAACAAAGCAAACAAAGGTTGCTGCATTAACATATACGAGCGCACAGGCACTCACGCAAACATACACAGATCCACGCTGCATTTGTTCACTATCAGACGCGGGGAAAGAGGAGGACAAATGTGAGGATTCGTGCGGGAAGTGTGGAGGACCTCTCCAGCCTTCACCTTGCTCCTCACCCCACTGCTCATGTGCATAATTCACAAGCTAACCTGGCCTGTCTCACCTGGAGCGCAGCCTCACTGGTACGGCGCTCTGGGAAAAACCATCTCTCTTATTTCCTTTAACAATAAATGCTCTTGCCTCCCTATATCCTCATTCCTGCACTACCCTCTCCTCCTGCTCCCTTTGTTTAGGAGGGTCCACTTTCTGTGTATACACCGGCCACACACACCTTTGCACACACCCTCTGCACGAGCTGTCATTTTCTCCTCTTGAAGTGGGCCTCGTCTCTGGGATACTAAAAGATTCCTATTTAAGCACCGGCACTTAAAAGTTTCGGACCAAGTTTTCTCCTCCTGTCAAGCTCACCTGTACTGAGGAAAGGGAATGTGTCCAGCCGCAGCTTGTCTCCCTCAGCCCCCGGTGCTGTGGTCCCTCGATCAAACAGGGAAGTTCCTCTGCCGGAGTCTGGCAAGCGGGGAAACAGGGACTGTATGGCCTGAGCAACAGAGAGGAAGAGAGAGAGAGAGAGGAAAAAAATATATTTTTTAAAAACAAGTTAGTGCCATGAAAATAACTTCCTAAATAAATCAAACAAATCCCGCCTTATGGTGCTGCTGTGTTACTGCGGCACAAAGTCACATGTTGACAGCAGCACCCAGCAGAGTGTGATGCAAACAGTGACACAGTCGCAGCAAGGACAGGATAACAAAATAAAGGGGGTGCCATGGGAGTTGGGGGGGAAAAGGGAGGAAGGAGGACGCAGCAGAGGCTCAGGGACTCAAGAGATCTGCGTTGCTTAACAAACCGCATTAATGACCCGCCATTGATCTGATCTGACGCGACCCCGTTGCTTTCCATTTCTTTCATTTTCAATCGATGACAGATGGATACGCCATCGGAGACGGGGATGAGAGAGGGAGCGGGTTAACGTCTTCTTTTGTTTTAAGGACAAGTTAAAACCGTCCCCCGCCGCTGTCGTCTTCAGAGTCTCTCTGCTGATCCCATCTTAAGGACGGCGCAGACAAATGATGGATGAATCGCTCTTACTGTACTTTCAAGTTACGGGCTCTTTCTAGGGCATCAAGATCAAATTATCTGTACACGTGTGTAGTTAAAAAGTAGAGTAATCTGAAGTGTCCATAATACAGTGTAGAAGAATTTAAATAGATTTCTTCATTGTTTGATCTGCTCTAAATATCACATCACATCAATGGGCCTGCAAGTAAAATCACAACATTGTTTTTAAACTTAATTAAAACAATTTTGTGCATGTTTCCCTCTTTGTGTGTTCTGACATAATTGTACAAATTGTAACAACCTCACAGGGCAAATAATGACTTGTATTTTATTACAATCGCCATTAGAGTCAGTGAATAAAAGCTAGAATCCACAAATTGGACCCATTATATTGTTTAAAAAAACTAGGGCATGGACTTGTTAAAGATATTTCAATTAGCTGAAATAAGTTATTATTAAAAAAAATAAAGAAGGAGTAAAGCTGTGTCTTCCAAATTTCTCTTCCTTTTATTCCCTGACTTTTTAAATATAATTTTCTTGTCATCACTTTTCATACAGACATAAATATGGATGTATCAGAATTTAAATTTCAATCAGTATGAGTGGAATTTACCAGATGTGTCAGACTGTGAATGTATTAATATAAAAAAAATGAAAAGCAAAATATGTCTAAATCTTTCCCCCCCACCCTCTCCCCGTTCCTTTTCCTACCCGTTGTACCTCTGGGGTGCAGTCGGGTGCGGTGGTTCCCCCATTGAAGTGATTCTGGGCCAGAAAGAAGGGCGAGTTGGCCATGTCCAGGATGGGGTAGTTCACCAGCACCACCTTACTGAAGTTAAACTTGTAGGTGAAACGTTTCCCTTTGGTTTTGTGCAAAATGCGCTTGTTGTAATAATACCTGTGAAAGAGAAAGAGAAAGAGAGAGGAGAGGATATTGAAAAGGGGATAGAGTGAGGGGGATAAGGGATAAAGGAAAAGGGAAGAGGAAAAGGGAAAATGAAAAGAGGAGGAGAGGATTAAATATAATGCTCACATCAAGGTTTTCTATTTCAACACTAACAGAAAAGAAGAAGTAAACAAGTTCAGTGCTGCGGGCGAGTGCTATGCTGATTTCCCACTGTTTTTATTCATCTCCTTCTTCCTCAGATCAATTCATGTCTCGCTGCCTCCATTCAATACAATATGGTTCTCTAAAGGGGAATTTTATTCAGCTGTTAACAGATAAAAAGTCAAAAAGCTGAATCCCTGTAAGTGTCTGTCGACCTTCACATAGAGTCAACACACAACGACAACAAAACTAAAATACTCCTTTACTATTAGTATTTTTTTCAATCTAAATGTCCTGAGTTTGACATAATTCTTTATTATAATATGGATCATGGCATCAAAGTGAATGAAAAGATATCGTGAGCCAAACAATTAGAAATAAATTTCCACGATATACAAGGCAAATAAATTGATTTCATTCAGATGAACACAAATTTGTCACTGAAAATAATTTATTTTCTGAGAAGTATAAGAGAAGGAATTGTCTTCATCCTTGTATTTGATTTGAACCGTCGACGCAGATGGACTGTCGAAGCCGAGACACGTAAATGTTCACGACAACGAGAAACTGACACAGCGGCAAAGGAGGTGGGAGACGTCTCCATGGCTACGACCTCAGGTGTCTGCCGCCGGGCGCGTGGAGCCGTCGTCAAGCCGGTTTCCTGTGCCCCCCCCACTGAGGTGTCACAGCCGACAGTCTGCCAGGATGCCAGGTTGATCAGTGGCAGAGGCAAAACATGGAGCCATCTGGCTCAGGTAAGAGGAGCAAAGCGCTCAGGTGGGGATGAGGGGGAGCGCACAAGTGTGTGTGTGTCTGTATGTGTGTGTGTGTGTGTGTGTGTGTGTGCTTGTGTGCGTGAAGGGAGCAGGATGATGCAAACGGAAAAACCAACTGACGAGTTATCGCGAGATGGCGTGAACCTCAAATGCCATTCTTCTAAGTGCTTGGATTTCTTTGTTTTAAAGTGACCACAGTAAATGCGCCGCACTCAGGAGGCGTTTAACAACCTCAGCATTAAATAGTGGTGAGCGGAGCCTCATTATGCAGACGCACTATATCAACAAACACAGCAGCATGTACATATCAGCATGTATCCACAGTGGCTGCACTCGGTGCAATGATGTGTACGTGATTTGCTTTGCGTGGCAATTGTGCCGTGGCCCTTAATTGAGCAATTAAGTGAGGCTAATTAAGGAGGCTAATTGTGGCCCCAGCCAATTCATAACAATTAGACTCTGACGACAGCCCCCATTAAAAAGAGGCCAAAGGAAAGCAGAAGGAGGGGGGGGGTGCGAGAACAAGTTGGGGTAGCGCATATTTGCATAAGACAACTGAGTGCAGCCGGGGGTGTAAAATGCTAGAGGTATGGAGCGTGCACAATATTGTTTTAATCACATTCGGCAAAGTTCTGCACCGAACACTTTACCAGTTCTGAAGAACAAGTCCAAGCAATCTCAGGACGACGCTTGATTTTAAAATCCCTATTGATATTTTCTATTCGGCAGCTCAATGGTGAACTTTTCCATTAGGCTGTTCACAGATAAGGAGAAATTGAGGGTATCGACATTAGGTAAAGTCCCACTTTTATCTCTCCATTTTTTTTACCAAAATGGAAAATAAGTGAGGCTTCTGTCAGAGAAGAGTAAACAATCTACGTAAACCGAGGTAACTGTGATAAACATCTTTATCTGATACAAACAGCGTAATTGCTTGACATTCAACACAACACATGCACAGACGCTCGGGCGATGTTGTTTTTCCTTCATACCTCAGAGCCCTGCTCAGCTTGTCATAGTTCATGTGGGGTTTGCACTTCCTGGCCCCCCACAGCCGGGCCACCTCGTCCGGGTCCTTGATGACAAACTCTCCGTAGTCCCCCTGCCAGGCGATCACCCCCTGATACTCCTCCTTCTGTAGCAGCTCCAGGATGAAGTGCCACAGCTGGATCTGTCTGGAGCCGGGACTTGACTCGGGCTTGTAGGCCCAGTCTGGGAAGGCGAACCCTGGGCGGAGGGAAGCAGGAAAGAGCGCAGGATGAGGCTGGAGGCCTGTCGTTTGTCCCGATGCGCACAGGGAGCGGGCGGGTGGTGAGGGGTGCGCTGCCGTCTGAATGACTGATGAGTGATGGAGGTGAGGGATTATGTGTTTAATATCACAGCACGTGCCTTGAGCAATGTTAGTCTGCGCTAATGCCCCCTAGCCTGAACAGATTGGTCAGTGCGATGATGACAGCTCGCTGAGAGAGATCTGATTGATGCTGCTCGAGTCGGAATTCAAGAATCCGGCTGCATTCACATCACTGACCGAGTCGAGCAGCTTTTTAACTCATCCCTGAAGTGAATCAGACACTAACTAGCCTTGTAAAAACATTACAAACATACAACCAATTATCACCAGAGACTCAATTTGTTTGGAAATGTGACCATGGTTCATCTTTTGATATGAATTTTAACATCCAATACTGATGACGATGAGGATCACAACGTTTCTGAAGTTTTAATAAAATTAAATTTGCCTGTTTTCATCCAATTTACAAAGTTGACCCCAGTCAGGAATAATAGAAAGGTAGTGGTTGAACTGGGACTAACCTGGTGTCCAGAGTGCGGGCACCGGGGGGAGCAGCAGATCACTGACGCAGTTACAGTCCATGCCTCCACAACACCTGTGACAAAGAAAAGGTGCAGACGGGAAGGAGAGACACAAAAAGCACAATTAGTTTACTTCTGCATAAGGAACATGAAATTACATCATATCCAAAAGTATTTGCGAAAGCCAAGGATAAACACCCAGCATGGTTTATTTTCCTGGAGTTGAAGTTGAAGTTAAAAATGTATAAGTCTGTTGAAACTGACGGATTGCATAAGTGTCTGAAGGCGCAGCAGGAGTTCAGAAACATACCTTTAATCCATGTGCAATATGACGAGGTTATGTTTCGTATGTTTTTGGTTGCGATCAGGTGTTTGATGGATGTAATCGTATGTGGTCACCTGAGGCTGCGTCTGATGCAACAGGGTGGACATTCCTCCACTGCATTTACGAACAGGAGGAGTTAAATCAACTTTTGAAAACCAAGTCAAAGTTGAGTCATATTATACATTAAAAACAGGGGGTTTTCTTTTAATATATAAAACAACTTGGTTATCCCAGAGAATGTTTTAAGTCCAAAATATCTGCAAAAGTTATGTTCAAGTAAACTACCACTAACAGTTACGTTTAATGGTCGGCCTGAAGAGAGAGGGTTCAACTTGTTGAGTGATTCAAATGAGACAAAGGGAGTATGTCATATTTGTATTAACATTTTACTGTGATTTAAGGGCTATGCTTTTAGTAAAGTGTCTTAAATCTGCTGACTTATTCTTATTACATAATTTGAGTTGGGTTTAGATGTATTCTGTGTTGGGATATGTGAGAAGTTATTAAGAAAACTTATATATTATTGACGTATTTGTTCAAGACGAAGCTAAAAGAGGTTGGACAGATAATACGTGTTATATTTTGTACTAAATAGCAGAGAGCAGAAATTCTAAAGTAAAGAAGAAATACCTCAACAATAAGTGTACTTTGCTTTCTTGTTATTTTTAAGTAAAAATTGAAGACATTAGTGTCAGGTTATATATGATATAATAATTTAGAAGGAAAAGTAAAGAATTGTCCAGCAAATGCACAATGCTCATCTGTAGTTCAACTTGTTTCGACCACACCAACAGGGCACCACAGGTGTGCCCGGCAGCTGAAGGCAATCTGCTGAGTCCTTCTCCATCACATTGCTTCATTCGTCTTACACACAAACAAGTGATCTGAACACAACATAAACCACAGTCCATGTGAACGAGGGAGGCGTTGGTTGTTCTTATCAAATGACGGCTGATCAACAGTAACGTCTCCTCAACAAAACCCCAGTCTGCTGACGGGGAGAAGGTGAGCGCGGCTTCGTGACGAGCGAGGAGACTGGGAGACGGGGCCTGGTTTGGATATCCCAGTTTCATCAGGGTTGTTTTACAAAGCTCAGATGGAAGAGATGCCCTGCTGCTACATTGGTATCTGTAATGCTGGCCTCTCTATCTCTCCCTTCACTCTCTGCCTCTATTTAATTATGCTCTGTGAATTTTGGATTTTCCCTCCAGCATTGAAATGGAACGTGAATTATTAAGGTGTGTTTGTATAAATTATTATTGCTAACTCCAGGCATTTCTCACTCTCTCCCTCTCGCTCGCTCGCTCTCTGTCCGACCCTCTCTTTCTATCCATCCCTCGCTCGCTCTCACCCCGCTTCTAGCCTTTGGATTGTGGCCCCTCTCGCTCTCTCCTCCCTCTCTTCATCTTTCTTGTTCTCAAGCCGCTCCCTCTGTCTTCAAATATAGAGTTGGCATTCATCCTATCTCACTCACATATATTTTCCCTGTATCATTCATGTTATCTCTCCCTCTTTTTTCATCTTCTCCTCTCTTTCGCGTCTCTGGCTGCACCGCACTTTCCCATAATGAGACAAAGTTATCGTGAGGGTTCAAATAACAACCATAACTCATGTCCTCACACAAAGCTGCTGCCTTTCACGTGGGATTTTTCGTTACACAAAAACCTATCCTACACTTATAGCCTGTAACCGAGTGGGATATGAAATCACACGTTGGCCTTCATTCAATTAGAAGCGGCTCCATTTCAAAAACACACATCCTCCCATTAAAATGCTGATGTCTGGCTTGTTGTGCCGACTGAAGGCCACAGCAGGGATCAGTGGGAGTCTTTATAGAATACGATATTCTTTGTGTTTGAGGTAGTAATCTATAAGTCCTCTCCTCCCTGTGGGCTACAGGTCATCAGCGCTGCATCATCCCTTTCATTTTCCATATTCTCGCGGCCGGCAGTATGTGGAAGCTCGTCTCCTCTGAGGATGATGTATATGTTCGCTCCCATCTGTCAGGGTCTCCCCGGCTATCTCTCGTACCACCTACGCATGCACGGCCTCAAATCTATACCCATCCTCCCTTTTTCCGATCCAACAGCCCATCTATACAGGTGAATCCTCTTTTCCTCTTTCCCACCTCCTTCCTATTCACACACACACACACCTATCTACTGTCTTGTCTCCCTCCCTCACGCCCCACCCATCTCCTTCCCTCGCTTCCTCGCTCCTGCTCTGTGTGTTTTGCTTCGGCGCAGTAATTTTCCGTTTGATTTCGGAGGTAATGCATTTTTTACAAATCAAAGAGGAAGCCAGGCTGTCCCCCCCCCCCCTCCTCCTCCTCCTCCTCCTCCTACCCTCCCTCCTCCTCCTCCTCCTCTCTCCCTCCCTCCCCAGTCTCCCGTTCTCGCCCCCCTCGGCCCCCCAGGCCAGAGAGGAGATAAAGGAGCCCCCATCATTTCCTTGTTAGTTTTGATTTGGGCAGCGCAGGGCTTTCAAGTTCCCCCCATCACCCCCAGAAACATTATAACTAGCAGCCCAGGGAATACTCTTCCTCACACACACACACACATACATACACACACACGTACAGACTGTCAGAGACAGACGCTCACAGATTGTAATGGATTGTACATGCACAGTAAACACAGTCTCCAGCAGATATGGCACAAATACACAGGTATTCAGGTAGCTGAGACACACACACACACACTCACACGCACAACAAACACACACAAAAATAAGACATGGAGCCCATAGATATTGACTGAATCAATATAGACACACTAACACACATCTCAGCGAGCAGAAAGAGAGAATGCACTTTGTTTACTAAAGATGCCGGTGGACTGATAGAGCACAGAGACGTGCGAGGACAAAAACACAACGTGTGCATTTTACTCGGCACAGGGCGACGCGTGGACACAACAGTCCGGACAAAGGAGCGCTCTCCCCACAAAAGGCCACCCATACAACCCAGTGCGGATGATGGATCACACAGTTATCAGCGACAATGGCGAGCACACACAATAGGGCCGCGGAGTTACTGTACGCAATCACATCTTGATGAGAGCGCGCTCGCCGCTCAGAGGAAACCGTGGTTCCACACGTTGTGAGGCGTCGGGGCCTACTAGCAGACAAACCGCTGCTGTTGAAAACCCTCTGGTGTGCCGATGAGTCACAGGCTTTTTGGAAAATCCAGTCAACTGCTGAAAGAGTGTGCTTTGGGTGGAAGGGACAAGATTTCCTGAGAGAGATGAAACGATTCACACACTCGCGCGAGGTCAAGGACTGCGAAGGCCGAAAGGTGAACACGCTTTTGCTGTTTCTCTGCATCTTTCAAACAGCCTCCCACCAACTCCCCGAGAGGTCGGATCAGTGCTCAATCTTTAAAAAAAACATCTTTCAAACTGCAATAACTGATTTTTTTTTTTTTTTGTTGACCACTTGGGAACAGCGTAAACAAGCTGCAAATACAATATTGACATATTATCACCATGAAGTTGATATGGTAAACTTGTTAGCTCACAGTTGCTTATTTACACATCCAGCAGACACGGAGCAACATTATCATTCATTTGGAGTCGTCTTTCAAGCCTCTCGGTGAAAGTAAGACCAATACTCACTCTCATTTTAGCTCGGATTTTTCTCCACCGGCTCCTGTGCAGAATATGTTGTTTCTTTTCTTTTTTTTTATCAGCTAAATGCTCCACAGGGAGCAATTTTTGGGTGAAACCAGCTACCTGCCGTGGCTGAAACTAACACTGATGAGCCGAGACAGTGGGCTGACAGCGGGGAAAACACTTAAGTTGACAGGATGGTGATAATCTTCTGAGACATTATACTCAATCATCTGATCTCCTACTATTGGTAATAGTTGCTTTTATTTGATTAATTTCTTTGTGCTTTTCTAAATTTGATTGTTTTTTTATTTTTCTCTTTTATATGTCTCTATAGCTGCTTTCAGACATGCACTCAACTCCCAACGTTTTCTTCATATTTTGCAGCCAATCTGTATGTGAGAGAGCAAACGTCCAAATCTGTTGCTCTGAACTTTTCCCGCATGACAGTAAAAACTCAGGAGAGCTTGAATGCAGGATGGTGACGTTTTATAACGAGTGACGGCCGCAAAAGTGAACAAATCTAAAAGAACACAAATATCTCAGGATGAAAACAACAACAACTTGTCACGTCAACTTGGAAAGACAACGAGATCCGAGAGCTTTCCACGTGCTCGTTGTATAACACTCACAAGAGTACTGGTCTCATTACAGTCACATGATCTCACCTGCTAGGAGAATAGATAGAAAAGGGTCTAAACAAACATCTAATAAAGGTCGGACTTCGATGGGTTTCCTGTGTTTTGGAGAGATACCACCATAACATCTTTCTCTCCTCTGGTACACGTTTGCATCGGGGCTGGTGATGTGCGGGAGCGGGGCTGTCAGTGGAAGCGGTGCAGCCGTGGTTAGTAGGCCAACGACAGCAGCAAAAAGGAAACAGTGTGAAACAGCGCTGTTGTACCAACTCGGTTTTGAAATTCTGCAGAGTGACTGGGGTAGAGGGAGGAAGAGGGGGGGGGGGGTGCCTGACATTCAGGCAACATTATGTCTCCAGTGCTGTCTAAAGAAGGAAAGCGTGATGGGTCATGATATAAAAAGATGGAAAAAAAACTGAGAGGCATGAAGAGTCTGGCCTCTCCCGCTTTCTTTTTCCACTAGATGAAACGGGCTCTGTACATCTGTCTCATCTTCCTCTTTTTGGTTGCCCCTGAAAAGGGGCCAACTGAACCCTCTCTCTCTCCCTCTCCCCGGCTCTCTCCCTGGTTAGCTCTGACACACTGGTCAGCCTCAGGGTGGAAGAACAGAGGGACTGTGCTATGGGTTTGTTAGAGGAGATGGAGAGAAGGAGAGAGGAGAAACAAGGAAGGAGAGGAAGGAGAGAAGGAGGGGAGGAATTGGGAGGGGTGTGTTGGTCAGGGAGAGAGAAAAATAACCTGTCCGTCCAAATGAAAAGTCGATGTTGAATTTAGACGACAGTGGCCTATAATTTAGCTACATTTCTTATCTTAATTAGGAAATAACAATCCAAGGTCGTGTATGATAAACACTGCATGATTTATGTTTGGTTTAAATCTAAAGGTTAAAGAAAAGTGTTCATATATATATACTGTTTAAGAGGAGTACCAAAGGCTACCTTTTCTTAATTATTCTTTGTACCAAAAAGTAGGAATTTTCTCAGGGGAGATGCCGGTTTAATAAATGTTCATGCCTTCAAAAAACAAATGTATTATTCAATAACATGTTTTTAAAATCAAGGCCTCTAAGTAGTTGTCCTTGAGGTTAAATGATGTTTACAATTATATTTGAAAGGGCCGACATATTTTATGATTTGGAATTTTAGTTTTTTTCATCATATACGAACATACAGGATCAATTATAAACCACATAAATATGTGCTGATATAGTTTTGGTTGAAATATTAATTTTTCTTATTTTATATAACTGTCTTCACATATAACAGTTTAACCTTCGATTTGTGACCTTTTTTTAATCCATTAATGAATCACATCAATTACCATGGATTAAAAAGGAAGTTGCGACAAAAAACTATTTTAAAATGATGCAAACTGTATAACTTATTACTGTGACGCTATTGTACTATACTATAAAAACATATGTGCAGTGATTACAACAAAGAGCTGAACTCACTAACACTACACTGGCTGCGTTACATCTTTGATAGCAGCTTCAGTTCTACACCTTATAGTTACAGCAGCTCTGAGCATCTGTGACTGTGCTCGTCCTCCCACAGAGCTCCTCACTTCTCCTCACAGCTCCTCACTGCTTCTCACAGCTCCTCACAGCTCCTCACTGCCCCTCACTGCTCCTCACAGCTCCTCACAGCTCCTCACTTCTCCTCACAGCTCCTCACTGCTTCTCACTGCTCCTCACAGCTCCTCACTGCTCCTCACTGCTCCTCACTGCTCCTCACAGCTCCTCAGAGCTCCTCACAGCTCCTCACTGCCCCTCACTGCTCCTCACAGCTCCTCACAGCTCCTCACTTCTCCTCACAGCTCCTCACTGCTTCTCACTGCTCCTCACAGCTCCTCACTGCTCCTCACTGCTCCTCACTGCTCCTCACAGCTCCTCACTTCTCCTCACAGCTCCTCACTGCTCCTCACAGCTCCTCACAGCTCCTCACAGCTCCTCAGAGCTCCTCACAGCTCCTCAGAGCTCCTCACTGCTCCTCACTGCTCCTCACTGCCCCTCACGGCTCCTCACAGCTCCTCACAGCAGGAGCAAAACCTATACTGAGACCCTCACCCCGAGACGGGCCATCACCTGACAGGACCGGTGAAACCACAGGATCACTGAGACAAATTCAGTTTGGAAGATACAGGAGACATGTATGAGTGGGTGTGGAGGTCTAGGTTAAGGTGGGGGGATCAAGGACAAGGGATTATGGGTCAGAAAACACGTTTAAATATCCCAGACATGGGAAAACTGAGAATAATTAAATCATTAACCTACTTAGCTGAGATTTTAAGAATCAACCTTCAAATATCTTTTTTTTCTCATCTTTATAAAAAAATGTCTTGATTTCAGTATTGACGTCATTGTTCCATGATTTCTTGTATTTCCCTCATTCCTTATGTTCGATCTTTTTTCTTTCTTTGATTATGAGTTATTAAGATTGTCTGTCCTGACTTTGCTCTCGTTTGTCCCTTGTTTCCCATTTGGGTTTGGGACCCTCTCGAAAACAAGATCTCAAGGGGTTTACTAACAGGACACATAGTAACATATTTATTAAAATGTCCTTATAAACTATTAAAGATACACAGTTACACCACCTTTATTCTTCTTTTAGTTTTTTTGCATTTGCTATTTTACTGTTTCCTATTGTTTGCCTTCATGTTTGACTTGTAAAGCACCTTGGAACCTTGTCTTTTTAAAGGTGCCATATAGATAGGTCAATTATCATTATTATTTGTTAGTAGTAGTAGTAGTATTGTTAGAATTAGTGGTAGTATTAGTATGAGGCAGTTTCAGGGATGGAGAGAAGTTGTGGAGCTTCAGGTGAACTTCACTCTCCTGCTCGGGTCATAAATAAGCTCCCGTAGCTTCTGATAAACGAGGAAACCTGATTCCTTCAGATTTTCGTGGAAGGCGAACAGCTCCAACAAGTTCGAGACAGACGAGGTGAAGTGGAGACGAGGACGTGAGCGCGTGATAACGATATTAGTATGGCGTGGAACGGCAGCCTTAAGAAAATAAGGAAAAGAAGGGGGGGGGAATGAAAAAAAAAAAGTATCAATCGATAGGGTTAAATTATTCATCGTCATTAATTATCGATCGCTCTCCGCTGCCGGCTCGTCCGCCTCGCGCCAGAGTTGAAAGGAGGGAAAGCGCGCTTTATTAAAACCGGCTCGAGCCTCATTGTTTCATGTCCCGCGGCAAAGAAAAAGCTCGAGTTTGGCGCCAGTAGAAAAACACTCACTCACACACACACGCGCGCGATCGTGATCACGTACACACACACATTGCTCCACCTCCCCTCCTCTGCGTGCTCCCTCTCTCCCGCTCGCTCTCGCTCTCCTGACGCGCGGGAGGAGCTTTGGGGAGCCTCGCGCGGTGTTCGCGGGGCGGCTGTGTCTCGCGCGGATCGATGCGGGATCAATGGCTCGCGCTGACTAATAGCCAGAGAGCGCCTTTGATCTCGCGGCTGAGAGATCAAAACCCGCGCGAGAGGGAAGAGGAATAGGAAAAGAAACCGCGCTGGCGAGCTGACCTTCACACACGCACTCACGCACACACGCACTCCCCATTTACGCAAAGCACACCTATGTCCCACGCACGCGCACATATTTGACTGTGGGATATCCTACCTGCAAACAGAGTCACGCTGATTTGCATTAGACATATTGAGAATACTGATCAATCCATCCGTCTATAGGTGATGGCCGGGCCCCTCCACACACGTCATACCACACACACGCACTTGCTCAAGTTCTTGATTTTGACTTCCTCAGACAAGGTGATGCGGTGAGAACAAGGGAACCATCTGTTGTTCCCAGGGAGCAGATGAGTGTCCTATGGGCTTAGCTTCACGCCTGTAGAGGAGGAAGAGGTTGCGTGTGAGCGGGTGTGTGAGTGTTCACGCCTGCTTACATATGGGTGGTGAATGTAATGTCTGAAGAAGAACTTTGTAGTGAAATTGAAAAAGAAACTGTACATCATCCAGGTTAGAACATTATAATAAAGATCCAGGGGCTGTGAGGTCATTTGACTGTATTTTTTTAGATGACAGCAATGACTTTTAAAAAATATTTTTACAGGAACAGAAAATGACCAATTAGTTTGGTTTGGTACAGTTCTTTCTAATTGATTGTCATACGCTTTATTATTTGTGATAGCACATTGAATACCTCACAGGTTTTACCTATAGACAGTGTGTAAAATGACTACATCAGAATCGTCTTTATTGGCCAAGTATGTGCATATCAGGAATTTGGATGTATTGCTCTCAGTGCAGGCTACTCACACATAAGTAGACATACAGCTATGTGGACGAGGAAAAGAAAAACTATGAAAATAAGCTCAAGAAAGTAATAATAAATACTTTGTTAATACGGGTAACTGCAGTTATATGTATAAGACATGTATCAAAATTAATCGTAAAATATTTCCTAAGTATAAATAATTGGAGGATGACTTGTGTGATAAGCGCAAGAACAGTATTTTCTGTCATATAGAGGAAATATCTACAGGACCGATAAAGACAATTTGAAAAATATATGTTTCAATGGTTAATAATGTGTTGGTTACAAAGAATAATCAAAACATGATTCCTTGTAAACTAGTACCATATTTTCCAGACTTTTACCGAAGGAAATGCACCTCTCTCCCTCTTCCCTATACTCTATCCATCCTAATCACACTCTCTCTATCTCTCTCTTTATCCCCCCCCTCTGTACTCATCCCTCCCCTCTCTGGTCAGTGAGTTACTCTCTCTATCGCTCTCACTTCCCGAATTAACCACTCAAGAAGTCACCACCGACTCAATCAATAGCTCATACATAAACCCTGCTATAATCGCTCCCCCGCATGTCTGTCTGCCCCCCTCCCTCACCTTCTCTCTCTGTCCTCTCCCCTCTCCTCTCCCCCTTTCTAACTGGCACTCCTCTTCCCCTGCTCCTGTGTCCAACTGTTTGTCTTTTTAGGCACAATGTCTTCATCCTGACCTTTTTGAGACCACCCTAGAACCTCTGTCACAAACACAAAGGGAGGAGGAGGAAGATTCTTCTCTTTAAAAATAAGTCCCCATACCTCTGCTTGTGCAGCCTGTGCCCTGTCAAAAAGTCTGATCTCATAAAATGTTTACTACACGAAGAGACATGTTTTCTAGTTGACATATCACCAACCTCAACCTTACAACTCGGTTGTATGGAAAAGGGCTTTGCGTAAGACAAATATAGAAATGTTACAAATGAAACATCTCAATATGTGAACGTTTTTCAGCTTGAAGTGTCACAGGCTGATCCTTTGGTTTTATTAGAGTTGGATGTTTCTTAAGATAAAATACAACACATGAATCTTTATCGGGGACAGAGTGCTAAAGTCCTGGGCTTATTTCCATCTTTGTACCTCGAATATACACAGTCCATCAACCTTCATCAAGACGGTGACAGAGATCCAATGTCAGACGTAATGGAAATATATATTAAACAATTCCTAAAAAGCCAGAAGCTGTTCAGATTTTAGCGAACGCCCCGACTCTGTCTCACTGACAAAATGATGCAGTCCCCATGATCTGTGAGGCCACCAGCAGTTCCAAGGCGTCCACTGATTCTGAGGCCAGAAAACCCATCTTCAATCCGTCTTTTGAAAAACCAAATTGCATCAAGAAGCAACTCACACTATAACTAAAAATTCTATCACAGTCTAGTCTGCACTGGATGTCCGTCCTGGGCTGAATACTTAGTCTGAAAGGTGACCCGATGCTTTGGGAGTATTTTCAACTCCTATATGATTCCACTAACTCTGCTATATTCCTTTAGGGACTTGGTATTTGTGTAGCGTCCCTCTAAAATGTATTACAGGATCACAGTAATTCTTTTAAGTGCGAGGGCACTATCGGCCCATGTTAGTGTGTCCAGCCAGAATGGGCCCAGTATTGCGTTATAGCGAAGACAAGGAGACATCAATATTGCATTATCTCATGTTTAACTGTGAGACACAGATAGTTGTTTTGGGGGCCTTAAAGATATTGTATTACCACAGGAGATACAGGCAGACGTCCACACACTCACACAAGAGGAGAAGAGGAAAAAAAGAGAGGAGAATAACACACAGAATTTTAAAATTATAAGGCCTCCACACACCCTCTACTCGCTCTCTCTCTCCCTCTCTTTCCTCACTTCTTCTCTGCCTCTCTCTCCTCTCTGCAAAGTCTTTGATTCGTCCGTACGGTTTGATCTGCGAGAGAGCGAGTTTTGTAAACACATTTTTCACGATCATATAGCCATGGGCAAGGGGAGCGTGAGGCGCGGAGGAAGAAGAAGGAGAGGGAGAGAGAGGGAGGGACTCAGAGAGACGGAGAGAGAGAGAGAGAGAGAGGGTGTGTGTGTGTGCATGTGTGTGTACGGAGAGGGACGTTTAATGAGCGTGCAAGATGGACAGACAGACTGACAGAAAATGCAAGGATGGAGGCTTGAATATGGCCTGCACTGCACAGCAACAAAGACACACACACAGACTAAAACATGCACGCACACACACATACACACACACACACATACACCAGGGAGCCCAGACTGATGGCTTTGGCACAAGTAAAGCATCACAGGGGTTGACGAAATGTGAAGCAACAACGAGAAGAGGCAAGTTATTCAGTTTTCCTCATCATGCAGAGGAGGGTGACACTCCAGCACTGTATTTCCCGATATGACACTTCCTGACTGGTGAGCCCATGTAGAGTCAGACACAGACACACACACACACACACACACACACACACATACATACAGACTCACACAGATGCATCTCGTTTGGGATGATGAACAGAAAACAGCGTCTGAAAACCGATTATGGGTCGAGCCAATAAAACGCGCAGCACAGGCAATAAACACATCGTGGTGTAAAGCTGCTCTAATAAAAGTGCGAGGCTCTCGTTCCCTACATTTATTTCGTCTTTTTTCACTTGGTTGAAACACTTTCTTTTTTTTCTTTTCTTTTTTTCATCTGGCAGCTGCTAATCCGGTAAAGTTCGATCGGCTCCGGTAATGGCGCTAAAGCCGTCGCTTCGATACAGCGGCTCCTCTCCACGGGACGGGGCGGGAAGGAGGCGACTCCGGCTCGGGCTGACTGTCACGACGCGGTGCAGGGAGAAGCGGAGGAAGATGAAGATGAGGAAGATAATAAAAAAAACGAAAATGTGGCAAAGTGAAGTGAGTTTAACCAAAAATGTGCCACACTGATTTTTGTTGTATTTCAAGCACAAATACAATTTAAAACACAGAATTATTATTGTTATAGACTCATTTTGGGAAGTTTATATCATAAATTATATTTATATATATACACCAAGGAAATTTTGACTTATTTATAAAGTGAGCTTCAAAATTGCTCATATCTGAGCAGCCCTAAAAAATAAAAAAAATTGCATAATAATATTAATAATGTGCTAGACTATATCTGTTCAACTTTATGATTGGCTCCTTCCACTCCTGGCAGAGCACGGGCCGGGGTGAGATGCAGGCCATCACATTTAAAGTGCTTTTCCACTTCGAGATTTGTTTGTTTTCCTAAAAGACGGGGGGGGGGGGGGGGGGGGGGACGGGGGGGACGCACACACACTCAACAATTCTGCACACAAATCCCTCGTGTCAGTCGTTAAAAAAGTGATTTTCTTTTCATTTTCCTCTCCTTGCATTCTTTCCTCTTTTCTTCCCCTCACTTTACTTTGCCTTGCTGCTTTTTTAGAGAGAGAAGAATAGCTGCGAGCAGTGAAGTCAGAATATGCGTGTTAGTGTGTTAGTGTGTGTGTGTGTGCACTTGCTATATAGTGCAGTGTAGCGTTTCCTCTTCCTCTTTCCCTCTCTCTTTCTTCTCTCAGTCTTTTTTTTTTTCCGTCGGGGGAATTGTTCTCAACGTCCACAAACACATTGCAAATACCCGCCGGCCCAGCGCCATTGATTTCTAATTAGACGCCAGGATAATCGTTGGAGAGAGATGAAAAAAGGAGAGAGTGATAGCGAGACGGAGTAAATAAATATATAAACGAATTAGAGCTCAGATTAATTGAATGAATATGAGCGTTTAAAAAAAAAAGGAAAAAGAAACAAAGGTGATCTTGGCGGGGGAACCTTGCGTTGACAGAAATAGGGCTTGTGTACACATGCGGAGGAACACTGGCTGGGACATATAACATGCAGGCGTGCAGAGACGGGTGGGGGGGGGGGGGGGGGTACTAGGGACTATTTGTATTGTAATCTGGGAGTGGATTTAACATGTTTTGTGTGGAGGTTTGTTTGGGATGTGCAGCTCAATGCAACAACTTTCATCTTGCAACAAACCAACGATGCTGCAGGAAAGTGAAATTTAAAATGGAGGATCCCAGTATGAGCTGAAACAAATAGAATGATATATGCATGTAAGCGGAAAGACCTCTTAATAATAGTTGCATGGATGCGTTTCGCAGACGCACGACACCTGTGCCTGAAACAGTGACAGCAGGAATCAACCTTGAACCAAAGCCACAGCTGGATTATCCAACTTCTCCCCCTCTTCAGTCAAATTTCCTCCCTCCCTCCCTTCCTCCTCCCCCCCTCCCTTCCTCACCCTCCCTCCTGACAGAGTGTGACAGGGGGGGGTTAGCCGGGGAGGCTCAGGTAGCTCGTTTACTTTAATTAACGTTTCATCATCCTCGGAGCGGCACCGTGCGCCACATATATTCTTTCATGCTGCTCCGTCTCTCATCCCGGCTCTCCACACATTCATCATCAGCCCTCGCTATCTCTCTCTCTCCCTCTCTCACCCCCTCCCGAAGAAAAGAAAAAAAAAAACTTGCCATATCGCCCCGCGCTCTCTGTCTCACGTCCACTCATGCACGCAGAGGATAATAATTCAAACACTTTCCTTCCTTCACTCCTTCCTCATCCAACTTTGTTACTTCTTATTTCCTCCCCCCTCCTCCTCTTGCCCCCCCCCCCCCCCTAGTAGAAGTACTACGGGATGCAATCAGCTGATCCAGACCTCTGTAAATCAATTATTATCATGCAGCAATTTATAGAATCGATACGCGCATATGACATTTACATATAGCCTATAGAATAAGCGATAACTTAATGCGCATAAACTGACCTCTGAGTGCAGCTACACGGTTATTAGTCCCAAAAGGAATATCTCCATCATTACTGCGGTGCAGGACGTTATTAGGCCCGGTGGTTGTTCGTTAGACACGGACACGTCGTGCGTGTGTCTCTGGGAGAGATGAGGAGGGTTATTGAGCTCCATCGACCGCCTCCGATCATATAATGGAAAATAAACCTCCAGTCGATGATTAGCATCAAGAAAGCAAACGCGATCAATCTTAGGTCCCTGTCATGTACAGGCTAAAGAATCAATTAGTGGGATGTTTTTTTTTTTTTTTTTTCATCTCCATTAGCAGAACATCTAGTTATGTTTTTCATGTCTGTGCGTAATAAAGCAACAGATCTGCAGGTTAAACTGTGACTCACCCATGTTTCTGGTTTGTTTTTGTGTTTAGGGAAGTGGAGAGACTTTGCCGGGAAGTAATGAGACTCCTCAGATGAAGGTGCACAATCCACATTTAAACCGTAAATGGAAGCATGCAAATTCGGGGGGCAACTTTTACGCACGTTTTATGCACCACTTAAGAGTTCCAGCACTATTGTTATGAGACAACAAGATGTACATTATAGGGAGAATAAGAGGTGATGAATTAGTATCTTTAAGAAGCCATAAGGTATGTGTCCTTTGTGATTTGGCTTGTCTGAATTAAAAGGAAGGCTCCTCTCATTAAATAGTTGATCCCTCTTTCTTAATTGGCTCCTTTCTCTCATCTGACCTGTGAAACATTATCTTGAGGAGATAAAACAACGCTCACGTCAAGTTCACTAAACGTCTATTTGACTTATATTCACCTGTGAACCGTTTATGTTTTAGAAAACTGGACTAATTTATCTAACATAGGCCTAAAATGGTTCATTGTTTAAATTATAATGATACAACCTCAAATATGACTTATTTAAAGCCCTATGTGTATATGTGTGTATTATTAATGACAACATTTTTAAAATACATCAACCGTCCTTCAACGGACCCCACAGCGATACACAATCTGATTCAATTGCTAAACTCCAAAGATAAAAAGTTGGAGGACAGATAACATAAGAAAACTTTAAGACTTTGATAATGAAAAAGGCAAAATGATGAAAACGAATCAATAAAAGCAACAGGGAAAACTTGAGACCATCACAAACCAATAGAGCTGAATCCCCTCGGAGTTTGCTTAGAGCTAGAGTTTGATAAAGTGGTGGAAATGGCAGGTGTTATATGAAGCTAAAAAAAATCAAACGAGAGGAAAATGGTTCAGTGTGGTCTGGGTGGGACTCGAACACGGCTCGGGACTCAGCATGGACCAGTTTGATAGTTTAAACTGTTTAAAACACTTACAGTGGTAACCGGATTTGTAGCCTTGTGGGGTTAAGAACTTGATGAAATCCTCCTTGCCCGCTGGGACCACAGAGGTGAGCACTCACATACAAATTGCCACTGATAAAGAGAGAAGAGGAAGCTCCACCATCACAACCTTAAACCCCCATCCCTTTCACTCTAGTTGAAAAAAAAGAAAAAACTCTCCTACCCAGTGTGCAGTGCAGCTGACGCCCCCTGGGACCCCGGGGAATGACGTTATTGCATAAAAAATGTTTTTTGATTTGCAATTATGCTAACTGAATTTTTTTTTAGAGGAAACCAACCTACCACAATGTATGCAATCAATACTGTGTGATTTGGGACGATTGTAGCTTTGCTGAATTTCCAACCTGCTTGACCTTTGAGAGCGGAGTGCGGCCGGTGACAGCTGTTGCTCGGAGGTTCCGTCAATAACGGAGGAAAAACTCAGAGCCTGTTTGTCTGAGTTTCCACGAGTGCATCGAGAGTAATTAGTGTCACACCGCAGGTACCACAAAAAAACCTTAGTGTGACAAAATGTCACCCTTCAAACGGGAAAAGGATTTCAAGGTGTGACGGGGAGAGGTAATTAGGACTCAATACTAACCACTCAATAAGATAAGATAAGATTAACTTCATACATACTTGAAAAAAGAGGATGAAGTTGTTACGAGGTCCAGGACATGAGCCACCAGGAGTTTCAAAGTTTCAAGTACAAAGTACTGTAATCTTACAGATGCCTGTTTTCAACCAAATGCAACATTACTATTTATATCCTATTATCTTATAATATAATACCAACATTATTATTATGACCTTTTCCAAGGTCTTTTGTTTTAAGTAGGAATTACACAAAACTACGGCACCTATTTTATTGAAAGTTGACGGTAGGGTGGGGTATCGTCCAAGGAATAGCTTTGAGAGATCGGGTGTTAGCCTCTGAGGATGTATGAGTTGATTGGTAAGTCCCAACACTTCTACTCATAACTCTTTACTGGAGCTAATATCGACTTTCTGTTAACTTTCTGTCTAATGAAGGCAAAATACCAGAAGAAGTTGACGAAAAGGAAAGAAATTATGGGTATGACAAATAGTTAAATTTCAACAGCTTCTTGAACCTAAGTTTATGGATCGGATGGAATAAAAAAAAAAGACAAATTATAAATTAACTACTTTACAATATAAAGGTTCAAAAAATGTCCAGCGAACTGAAAAGAATTTCTCAAATCACATCCTTTAGAAGAGCATCATTTGGACAGTAATGTTTTATAGCCTGGTTTTCAGACAGCTTTATTTGCCTCGCTGGTGGTTGACTGGGATTCATGGAGCTATGGGTCATGAAATATGTTCCACACATAGAGAAACGCATGAAGTTTGAAGTCAAGAAAAATACATCAAACACAAACAAGACAAGCATAGATTCTAAATGAAATCAGAACACGTTTTTTTCTAAAATGAGTCTGTCTTCTGTTATGACTGCTTCCATATCTGCTGCCATTTCAAATGTCTGTTCCGTCTATATCCATAGACATGTTGGACGGCTGCTTTTCTATTGGAACCACAGAACAAGCTCATATATCCATGCGACACACTAACGTGCACACGCCAAAATTCAATCTCTCCCCCTTTCTATCTGTGTTTCCTTCCTTCCACTCTCTGTTATACAGGCACACTCACAGTCAAACTAATGCGTACACACACACACACACACACACACACACACACTCTCAGCACCCGTCTGCCCTGGCCCCCGTCGGCCCTCTCGCCTGTGTGTGCGTGTCAAATCGAATCTCCACCTCAGTGCGTAGTACACCTGCTGTGCTGGCGTATAATGCGCTGCATACAGTGAGTGCACGATGACGGATTACTGAATTAGACCAATAATGACAAGTGACACTTCTGTTACCGCTCCCTGAGCCACTGCAGAGAGCAGGGGAGAGGTGTAAATAAAGAACAGACACAGCGGCGGGCAGGGAGGGGAGGAGGGTAAGAAACAATAGAAGAGAGACAGAGGAAAGACGTGGAGGTGGATTTGAAATTTTGGGGCTGTTCTGTTAAAAAAATAAATAAGTTCTGTTTCAGCCGGGCGCAGCTCCTCCCTCCTGTGTCTCTTCTCCTCGCTCTGTTTCCACAGTGACACTCGGTTGTCGCAGACTCTGCAGATCTGTTTCACAATCTGTGGTGAGGTGAGGCAGTGTATCTAGATCCTCTCATGAGATGTTTCTCAAGCAAAATTGATTCCTCTCTGTTTCTCTTAATACAGGACCCCCCCCCCCCCCCCCCCCCCCTCCCAGGACTCAAACTGTGGGTATGTTGCTAAAAACTTACATGCAGTCTATATCAAAACTAAATCTAAGCAGTAAGGAGAAGCCAACAGAACTCTTTCAGAGAAGTTTTGCCGTGTTTTCTTAATGAATAAACATGAAATGTAGAGCAGGGTAATTTGTGTGTGTCCACCAGTTGTACACCGGGGCAGTCTGTCTGCAGGATGTCTGGGCCCCCCCGTGGACCCGGGTCTCTGCAGGGCTGTGTTCAGGATACTAAACCATGCCAAATGAGGAAGAGGAGGTGCACTACCTCCCTGGGACCACATGAATAAATCAGCCTACCACCCGGCGCCTCTGCACTTCATTCATACATGCACTCATGTAGAAGAGCGAGTGAAAAAAACAGCGACTGAAGTTGTACTACATGTAAAACACCACTGGCTGTCTCCCCTGTTTGTTGTGGGGGCTGGAGACAGACTTGGACATTACAACATGGACCTCGGTGAGAATATCCGTGCTGGCGCTTTGTCAGTGATATCAATTTGACTGCAGGCGTCTGCGTCCTGCCTGTATCATAGGGAATCATTGGGGGATATGAGCCTGCCAAGTCCTCAAGTCTTTGTGCCACGCTCATGTTTGGCTCATGAGCCAAACGCTCAGAGGTGCAGGGGACTTCTACAACTTCAACCTCCTTTGTATCAGCACCCACTTCAGAGAGAAAGCCGGAACCGAGGCAAACAAAGCTCCTGAGAGGAAGAAGCGAGCGATTAAAAACTCAGTGCGGGGATGATTGGAGTAGGAAAAATGGCGAAAGGGAGCAATAGGGGGGAGCACAGAGGAAGGAAGACAGAAAGAAATATTGACAAAGCCTAGATATACACATAAGTCACCCGACACGACCCGTCTGCTCCCTGTATTTTATAGAGCCGCTCTGTGCTGGCGGAACAGCATGACAGGCCAGTTCCTTCAACGGAAAATATGGTCCCTCTCTACGCTCCCGCCTCTCGCTCCGCTATCACTCCTGTTTTCTGTCTATCCCACCTGATATCATTCTGTCACCCCTGCGCCGGGCTCCTTTTTCCATCATCCCCCCCTATCTCTTCCCTCCCGTTCTCGCCTTTTTATTGGCGCTCTACATTCCACCCGTCATGTTTCACTCCCCCGTTTCTATCCATCTTCCGCCGCTCTCTTAATCCCCTCTCATTTGCTCTCCTCGGCCCTCAGCCCACCACCACCCGCCACCATCCGTTTCTCTTCCTGCTCTCCCAGAGCCGTTTCCTCGTGCTGTCCCATTTCCACCTACTCCTCGCCGTTTCCCTCATTCTTCCTGATACATTTCCTCTCGGCTATCCGTTCCATTCATCCCTCTCCCCTCTTCTATTTGTGCTATATTGCTATATCCCTCTCCATCTCTGGCTTTCCTATCACCCACTCGCACTTTCCCCATCTATATGTCGTCTGACCTCCCTCGTTTTCCTCCATAGGTTTTTAGTTCATCCGTCACAACCGACAAGGAACATGGCAAGTCTTTATTGGGGTTCTATGGGACTCAGACATTTGGTTGTTTGCCGTGTTGTAGCTTGGGTAAGCTATTCCACAAAAAAGTATAATATTACCCCCGTCAATCGCAAGCTGATGTCATCAACACTGTACTATGGTTGACCAAAAAGTGCGTGCTCCATCTCAAACCTACAGAACAACAATAGCAATCATGGAGGCAATGGAAGCTCGTCGTCTGTAGATAATTTCGACGACTCTTCGTCATCTCTTCCACAAACTTCATCCGTCTAAAAATCATTCAGTCATCACATGCTCTCTGTGGTGCTTTCTTCTGTTGACTGTTGGGTTTCCAGCTTCCGACATGTTGATCTACAATGGATTGGCTGCTGGGGCATTTGTGACTTAGAAAAAAAACGAAACTCCACTAGCTTTTTGTACTCGCTAATTTTGTTATGGAGGTATCTTTCTCTCCGTAACCCAAGTACATTTCAAACATCCACTTCTCTAAACTGGATAATTTATCTCATCTTTTTCCTCCTTCCTGCAGCATCTTTCTTCTTATCGATGCATCTTGTCTGCCCTCCTCCAAATAAGCACATCCATTCATCACATTTCCACTGTTTTGCCTTTATTCGATTCCTATGATGCCTGTATGTTCGCCTATTTTATATCCCATTCTTTTATGCCCTATTTCTCTCTCTCTGTCCTCTCCATTTCTTTCTTCCTCATGTCTCCCTCTGCATTCCAGCCTGCCCTCCCTCTCTCATCCGCAGCCTGAGCACAGAGCTCCATGTGTCGGAATCAATTAGGGCTGAGAGCCGTCGCGGCCGCTCTTTCACGGAGGTAAATATTAAACTGCACCAAGCACCGAGGAGGCAGAGAGGGGAAGAGAGGAGGGGAGAGAGGGAGCCCTCCGTCCCTAATCCACCGCATCGATCAGGCGGGGATGAGGGTAATATATTATTTTGACAAGATACGATCCTCCGACGCGCACCGCTATCCCCGGCGATCGATTTCTTTTTCTCTCCTTTTTTTTCTCTTCCCTTTTCTCCCCCTCAGCGAGTGGGACAGAGTTTGTGTGTTACTGTGTGTGTGTCTTATACAGAGTGTGCGTGCATGTGTGCCGCACGCATTTGTGTGATGTCGTTGTGCGTCTTTCAGCATGTGCATGTGCACTGGAGTGTGGATGGGTGACAATAGGAACAGCATTAGGAAATGTGTGGAAGAGACGAGGCTGGTGCAGCTAGTAGGTGTGCGCCTTTACAAACAAGCTGCTGTCTGAACAGCTAAATCACTGCTCATAGACGGATCGTGGAGGAGAATGTGAGAGATTGTTGTGTAGATTTTCCGGGTTGTGTGTATACATGTGCATATGTGTGTGTGCATGCATGCCGAGGCAGGACTGTCAGGGTTACAGTTAGTCAAATGGGCAGAGCTGACCTATTGTAAAGTTAAGTGTCCTTCCCCCCACACGGCCCCCTCTGCTCCCATGCCTCCCCTCTATATCGCTTTGTAAACTGTGTCTAAATGCTAAATTCCCCAGATCAATTTTTTTTATTCAACCTCTCCCCCCCATCAACGCACTCCCTCTGCCCCCCTGTACCTCTGTCAAGCAGACTCACGTCCTGCTGTCCTCCAGTGATGGAGTGTGTCCTTACACCTGCACGTCGGCTGTGTCTGTGTGCAACTAGGACTCGCGTGTCAAATTCTACAAAAAACTCAAGTTTTCACATCACATCCCAAATGGAGAATGATGCACACATAGCTGCTGCTGTGCTGATTATTTAGTTCCATCATAAAGCTGCAAAACTGCTCAAGATAAATGACAGTTAATAGTTTACTTCTGTTAAGTTAGTTTCTCTGATCCACGAGTAGACTTCACAGTTGAATCTCCCAGCTTTCAGAAAGATCTGTATACAATAATAAACTCAGAATACGTGAATGCATGCATGCCACCTAGTTTGCATAAAAGGGCAGAAAATGAAAGCAAAGTAGCAGCTGACAATGATAACAAGCAACTGAGCAAGTTGGTAGAGACCAGCTGTAGTGAAAATTAGACTGGTAACAAATTCTTATATGATGCTCGAGCTTCTTGTGTCTGTTCGATTTTTAAGATGACCAAACTTTGCTAACAGGTTCCAATTTACCGACAAGTTGATATCCAGATCTAACCAGGAGAGAACATAGATGTTCGAGGATTTGGCAAAACGTCAGAACGAGTAAGACGACAGCTTTTTGAAGCCATCATCTTTAACATGATTGCTTTCTATAGTGCGTTGGCATGGAAACTGATGTATGACTCCTCTTAGTGAAAGGTCCCATTTACAGTAACTATCTATACCGAGGGAATCACTGCTACGTGTCCATTCATGTCCAACCCAAAGGGTGCAGAGCCCTTACTTTCTGCCTTCGTACTTAGAAGGAACTGGACATTGTTACATGCTGAATGGAAATAGATTGGATATAGTTGGGCTGATACATCAATGATATAGTGTTCAGAAGTTTCTAAGTGCAGATTGTCTACACTACTGTGGATATGTGTAGAAGATTGCTCAAAGAAACGCTCAAGCGTGTTGGCCAGTAGGGGGTGCTAAAGTCAAGTACCAGAGATTGACGACGTGAGCATGTTCACCGGTATGAAGGCCGCCATTGTTCTTGAAGTGGGCATTTGCGAAGTAACGTGTAACTGTGACGCCATCTTTTCACAAATGCTACGTATTACATGTACACGTGGATACACAGAAACCAGAATTTGTTGGCAAGAGGCCCAGGACGCAGAGGAAAAGTGTTTTCAGGGGTTAAGATTATTGTGGGTAGGGTAAGGGTAACACATGTTTGCCCTACAAAGGCCAAAATGTTCCAAAATATCACAATAGTAAAATAGAAACACAATGAGATCTGACTTATGCATGCGCCTGTGATTGTGCGTGTAAGCACTTCCATAGGCAAAGACAATGACCTCCAGCAGGCGGCAGAAACACAACCGATAGGACACTATGTTTTTCCAATACAGATTATTGCGGATACACAGTCCCTGTGAGTATATCAAGAGACTGCACCATGAGATAGTTTCTATTTTCTATGAGTGTGTTTGTACTTTGTATGGATCTGTGTCTTTTGTGTCAGCTATCCCTTGTCCTCGTGTGGGTCTATAGATTCAAACACTCACATGTCCGCTTACACACACCTGCACCCAACCAGTTTCCTCTGAGACAAAGCTCCGTCCAAACAAGTATGTCAACACCTGCTGGTGTCTCCTCCGGCTCCCTCCTGCTCTCTCTTACTCCTCGTCTCCCACTTACTCTGTTTCGGCGCACCGCGACTTAGTTTTTCCTCTTTCTTTCTGTCCGCTCTTGCTTTTATTGTGCCATTTTCTGCCACTTTGGTCTGAGAAAGGCAGGCCATAATGCAATCTCTTCCCCCTCTCCGCCCCCTGCTGTGAGGGAGAGTAGCTTGGCCTGTGTGCTGGGCCGGGGAGAAGGGGGAGAGACGGGGTCAAGGTGAGCTCTAATACACTATTGATCTGCCCCAATTGAAAACCTGATGGAAATTTTACCCCCCTCCCCTCCCTTCCTCCTCGTAGTTCTCCCGCAGCCCTCTCTCTCCCTCTCTGCCCCCCCATTCATCGACCCCCCTCTCCCTTCCTATCTCCCACTTCTCTCTTCCCTTATGTCTTTTTTCCTTTCCTGTGTGTATCCTCCCTGGTGTCTAGAGTCTTCCTCTTCTTCAGTGTCTATCCCCGTTCACTCCAATCTGTTTTCTCTCCCAGCTGAATGTCTCTTTCAACCACTGACCACTTTCTCTCCTCGCGATCTATCTCCGCACTGGGCAGCATTGCCTCCACCTCTTTTCAAATGTGCCTCTAATCATTTCCTCTCTTCTCCTCCCCTCCTTTACGTCTCTCCATCTCCCCGTTTTTCAAGCTTGTTCCCCTCATTTTCCCTTTAAGAATCGCCTGCTACCCAACCACACCCCTCCCCACTGTTTCTGTCGCTCTCACTCCTTTTCCCTCATCCCCCTCTCTGAGTGTGCATCAGATGGTCCATTTCTCTCTAACCCAGTGCATATTGATCCCTATGGCAGTAGCATGCAGGGTGAGGGCTGCGAGGACCACTGCTACAGTATATTAAACGCCACAAACGCTTTGGACGTGGGACCTGAGACACGCCTCCCCGGCAGGGCCCTGTCAATAGCTGCTCCCTCCTGTCAACAGCAGCCAAATGGCCTCTCAATCTGGGACTTGTGATTGGGCTACAGATTGGTAGAAACTGCAATGGATGCGCCACAGAAAAATAGAGGGAACCTTGACGGGAGAAAAGCCAGTATGAGAAAATGAAAGAAGATAAGGAGATGTGCATAAGCTACTTTCCCCTGTGATGGAGAGCTGCTTAAAAAATACAGATGCATTCAACACTGATGCGAGTCAATGAAATCATGTAAAACAATTTCCATTCAGCTGTCTAAAATGTTGCTGAACAAAATCTATGACCTCGGTGTTCAATTTGCCCCATTCTTTGCCTTAACAGGTTTCATAATAACACACTGTTGTCCTGTAGTTATGTGGAGCAGCAATTATGGACGCAGTCGAGTGTGCTATACACTGCTCAAGCTTGTCAAACAAAAGAGGCACAAACATTGGAAAGGGCCTGAACAATGGAGATGGCAGCGGCAGAAGTAAACCTTTTTACGGCTACCCATTACTTTCCCACTTAACAAGACAGACCACAACCTCTCCCTCGCTCTGACTCTATGCAGAGTTGGCTGCTATCACCGCACTGCTTGAGTGGGAGATAAATGGAGTGAGTGCGTGTATGTGTGCGTTTGATTTATGTACTGTTGTGTACGTGTCAGGCGGCCTGGGCTATCAGGACCACCATCTCCCAATAGACACAGAAATGCTACAGCAGTGGAGGGACCTCTCTGTCGACCCCGAGACCTCTGATACACATCTGGAACAACAGAGCACACACCGAGGCAGGGATTGGAGGGGTTCGGTGGAGTAGGAGGAGGAAGAAGAAGAAGAGGAGGAGGAGGAGGGAGGGTGGGGGGGTACCTTCATCGCTCCTGCTTTTGTCTTTTCTTCATTTTCATTCAAAGAAGATTCCTCCACTTCCTGCCTCACGTGGACGAGAGGGAAGCGGCCACCGAACTCCCACCGTAAACTCACCTCGACAACTTCTGTCCGCTCTCCCAGAGATAATCTCACCGGTTGCGAAGCTCCATCATGCAAACTGAAGGTCACGTTTGGTTGTGTTCACATTAAGCTTCTGTGAGCAGGAGCCACAGCTGTATGATCCTGATCTCACGGGACATCCATGAAAGAAGTCCGTTGTTCAAAAGATACCGAGAGAGCTGCGACCAAAACCTCATCCACACTTGAAAAAGCACAGATGGAGGTTGATCTGACTTTAAGGGATATTGTGTGTATGTGTTAGAATGGGTGAAATATGTAGGAGTTTAATGAACAGATGTTTTCTGTTTGTATTTCTTTAGTCCATTGCCTCTAATTCGTCCACTAACTGATACCAAGAGTTCAGACACCTGTTTTATTTCCCCTCTTTCCTCAATCACTCTTTTCTTCCTTCCCTCACTGTCTCCTCTTTTTCTCCCCCTCCTCTCTTCACCCTCTCCATCTATTTCTTTCTCCCTAGGAAGGAATCAGTCTCACCTTAATTGCTCTTAAATCGGATTAATGACTGACCGGGGACAACTTGACTTAATCTCTCTTCTAGTAAATCTCTTCCTCTTCTCTCTTCTCGTACATCACTCTTCCACATTTTATCCTCTCTTGCCCTCCCTCCTTCTCTTCCTTTGTGTCCTGTCTTTTCTTTTTCTTTCCGTCCCCAGCCCTTTCTCTCGTTCAATCCCTGTCCATCCTCCTCTCTCTACAACTTTTCCCTCTTTCTGCTTTGCTCTCTGTCCTTTCTTAATTCCTCCTCCCTTCTTCTTCTCTACTCTTTCACCATCCCTCTCTCTGTGAGTCAATCATTCTTTCATCTTTCTGGACGTGCATGTCACGCTTCGGCTCTGGCCGTCATCCGAGTCCCCTCATAATTTCTCTATTCTTCTTTTCACGCTCTTTCGACAACTTTCTATTTTCCTTTAACTTCATCATCCTGAGACTTTGCTCAAACCCCTTTGACTCGGCTGTCACTCTCTCTTTCCATTCTCCTCCTCGTCCCTCCATCATGTGTGTGTGTGTATGTGTGTGTGTGTCTTAGTCTACAAGGTTGGCCAGTCGCAGGTTCTTGTTGTGTATGTGTTAGCGCATGTCGATGTGCTCCTGTCATTGACTCCTAAGTGCTTTGGCAATACTAGGCCTGCTGTCAAACCAGTGCAACTAATCTCAATCGAATAACATTGAACTTGTATTGAGATGGAGATAAAGGACATGAGCGGCTGTCTGTATGATTACTCAGGCAGATCCCTCTCACCCATGTGAAAAGAGCACATGGATGAAAAGTGCTCCCCAACAAAAACATTCCAGGAATCCTTTTATATGACAGTGACACATTTTTGATCTTTACCCTTAAAGGTATTAACACCAAATCCAAAGCAAGAAATAAAAAAGTTCATTACAGTTCAGTAAAAAAAAACAAGTGACACGGTGTCATACTGAGGTGATACCGAGGCAATGGAATCGTACCAGCTTCCAAACCCCTGCAGTTCAAAAAACTGAGGGGAAAAAAGAGGCCAGCCTTGTGGACAAAAGCTCATTTTCCTCTTGGTTGCACACTGCTGCAGGCGGGCTAACATGCCACAGGAGAATTCAACCACTCATACACCTTTGTTTTCCTCTGGTTTTTCTCAACTTTACACACAGCAGCAGAGCCGTAAACCGAGAGTGAACCAGGATTTCTGTCAGCCCAGAAGGGAGATGTGCCCGGCCTGTCTGGCCCGAGGCGAACTCAGTGATCTGACAGCCAACAAGTCGCCGCTCTTTGGGTTTGGGACTGAGAAGAGAAGAATCTGTCATTTCCAAACATGGTGCACATTTGCACAGCTTCCAGTTTTGCTTCGACCACTTCCCACCTCTCCATCTTTCTCTCCTCTCCACTCCCCAACTCTTCCAGTGCACCCCCACCGGCCCTACTCCCAAACTGTCGGCGTGCCCATCTGCTTCACAGCGCTCCTGTGCTTGTCCTCCCTCGATCTCACTCTCTCTCTCACAGTGCAGTCAGGATTAAGCATTTATCTCGGTGGTCCTCCTTTCGGCCCTAAACGCCCGTGAGGATGATAAGAGTCGCTGGGATTTGTCAAATTGTGTGCCATTGATTAACTGACCTTTCACGCCTGCAAGTCTCTCAGCCACTCCACTAACTGCCGACAGGCTAGATAGAGAGATAGATGGATACATCTGGCTGTTATTGTTGTGTACAAGTTTGTAGTTACCAGGTGTGGCGGCGAGAGACGACACGGGGTATGAGGGCCACAGGAGAGAGAGGTGTGGGAGGGTGAGGGAGGGAGGGAGGGAGGAAGGGCCCAGGCTCAGAGATGGTGGGAAAGATACAGGGGGAGTCCTTCAATTGCCCTATAGGCACGGAGTGTAACAGGCAGAAAGGTCTACCAGCAAACATTAATGAGTCCTGAATAATGAATAATGAAACCCAAATTTTAAGGTGTGCCAAGGGGCTAATATCAGACAGGAAGAATTAGGGGGAACAGAGGAGCCAGAGGAAGAGTTCAGACATTGGCTGGCTGGAGGTGAAGCTCGCATGTGATCGGTAATGGCCGAGGGCTATTGCATGGAGAATTGGACACTTTTGATTTTTCACAGACAGGTTTGCACGGCTTCACCGCCAACACGTTTTCAAGATCCAAGAATTACAAATTCCCTAAAATTTACTGCAAATAAAAAAGTAAAAAAGCCTCCAAAGCCAAACATATGAGCAAGACATTTTTGCATTTAAAAAAAAAAGGCATTTAAGATTTGTTCTGTATCTTTCAATGTTCACTGTTTGCTGCCCTGTGAGTCTCTAAGTAACAGGGTCTCAGAGCTTTCAAATTAAAATGTTACTCTTAGCAAATTAATAAAAATACAGCGCAAACTTAACGTTTCACACTTGTTCGCCCCAATGGATAAATTCACTGGGGTCTTCAATGTTAAATTATCTTTACCTCCTCCTGAAAACATCTTGATCTTAGTTCAGCCCCTCACAAAATGATAGATGCGATGGATTTGTTGGTGTACATGAGTTGTGTGTTTCTTTTACACTCATGTAAGAGAAACAGGCAAAGGAGACTGAGACATTTGGAGGCTTTTTCACTGATGAAGATGAGGAGGAAGTTCACCCACCTGGACTTCCGCGTCGCCCCGCCTCAGAGATGCACCTGAGGCCGAAGCCCGATCACTGTGTCTCGGACTGGATTCGGAGTTCGGTCGCTGCTGCGCTTGTTCCGACCCGTGTGGGAGGGAGGGAGGGAAGGGGGGAGGTGGAAGTGCCTGTGTCGCACTGTACGGAGGCGTCACTAAAAAAAACACAACAGATAATAGAGTTAATTCTATTTAGGGCTGAACAAAAATCCTCCTTCTGCAGGACAAGAACTAAAATATAATAACATAATAAACCAGGGGACAGGAGACGCATCGTGTCCCGCAGGATGGAGCCGATCCCGGGGCTCGTGTTGCGCTGTTTTCCCGCAGGACCACTTCTGCCCCATAGACCACAGATCAATCACCTTATTTACTCTTTACTGCCTGTACAGTCACAGAGACACAGAGAGGCTGGAAGAGAAGCCAGCACGAGAAGAAGAAAATCATTATAATATAACCTATACTCATGCACTCACTTAAATTGTGCGTCTTCGGCACATCTTAGCGAATGACCTCATCGCAATTGATGATATTTATTCCTCTTCTCGAGTTGATGTATCTATTATTTCCAAACAAAATTCCCCCCGGTGACAAATATTTTTTGGTGTATTGACATCGCATCCTCCCGTTATGTTTATAGGTATTAGCGCCTTTTACGCACGGGATGTATCCCGGTGTGTGCGCACAGAGAGCGGGCAGAGGCCCTGAGTGCAGCTCGGTGAGAGGCTCCGGCTCCGCTGCCTTGTTATCGATATATGAGAAGCTGGCTCGAAAGGATATTGACCGCACTAACTAGCCGCACTTTGATCATACGAAATTGCTTTCCAGATGACAACACATTAAGGATGAGAGCATTTTAAAGAAGAAGAAAAAAATCAAACCCGCCTCTCGCACCTGTCAGAAGTTTCTTTTCCGAGTGAAGTGGAGGTGAGAGCCCCAATAGATCGACTGGCGTGACGGAGAAAGGGAAGAGAAATTGTATGTTTCCAAACGAGACGACAAGATAAATAAGTTGAGGACAAAACAAAGACAAGGAGGTGAAATTCAGGTATTTTTTTGAATTGCAGATGAAAAGAATCCCGATCACAATCCGAAAAGTTATAATCTGCGCAAAAGAAAACTCAAATTACCTCAAACTAATTGGGAATAAATGGCCAGATAATAAAAACGACTAAAGAGAAAATGATCATGAAAGAATAGAAAAATATAAAAGAAGCAGCATGACAAATATTATTATGTTTTGAAAGTACACGTCTACGTTGGTTGTGCCCATGAAGTTGTTTAGCAGTTTACAGGCGAATATTCTTCTTCTAAATTTATTTATTTAAAAAAGAATCTGTAAAATGAAGCTTGAATCGTCGCAAATTGAATTAAAAAAAAAAAAAAATGAACAATATTATAACATACTTTAATATCTGAGTGCAGTTTAAAATCAGGAGGCTTTGAGAAATGAACTGCAGATTATTCGTTCACATATAATTTGTATTATTATTTTTAATATGATTAATACACAATAACAATTATAATTAATACAATAGTAATATAATAACACTAACAAAAATAATGCCCGAACAGGCCTTTAGGCTTGATTGAAAATATTTGTCATACTGTTGGCTACTGGATTAAATCGATTATTATTAATATTATGATTTAAATTATTATTATTGTTTAGGCTGTAATTTGTATTACTCCTGTAAATAAATGGGAGTTTTATCCGATACATATTTATCATTTCTTCCTCCTTCTACTTCGCAGAGTGCACAAACAGCAGCGGGCAGCGTTAAAGAGCTGATATTAGAACAAATGTAATTGGACGGGTTAACGAGTTCAACGCGGCCGAGCAGAGGTGAGGCATGGCGGAGGGGAGGGTGAGTGACGTGCGGTGGGGGAGAAAATTTCCCCGAATGCCATTTAATGTCGGAAATATTTCCTGCCAGGTATTGACAGCACGGAGACGGATGAGGCGGCCGTCGAGAAGCGGCGCCAAACCAGGGAGTTAATCCAATTAAACGGGGGTGGACTTGGAGAGGAGAGAGGTTCAACACGTTGGCCTGAAAGTTCACACACACACACACACACTCAGAGGGAGGACACGGGCATGGACGAGCTGTCTGTGGCCCAGACACTGGGGCTCGGGAGCCGGGCAGAGTGAAGCTGGCCGCTCGCTGTGGAGCATGGACCAAAAACCAAAGTGACTTCAAATTGAGCTGGAACAAAATAATTAAACTTGAAATTTAGCATTTTATTCTATTTAGTCTGGTCGTCTTTTTAAAAACACTCGCATCGTCGTTATCACAATATTATTATCATCAAAATTATTATTATCAGTTATTAAGTTGGGGTGAATTATTTGTGGTCAGCTGTGAATTCAATAATTATACCTAAACCATCCTCACTTAACAGTCCTCGATATTCCACGCGCACGTTCTCCCACTGCACGCACGTCTTTTAAACTTTACTGAGGAAGGCTGGTGCGGTGGAAAGTTAGATGTGAATAATTGACGCCGGGAAAAAACAACAACATTGGTCGGGGTTAGGGGTGGATCCATTGATCGATCTCTTAATCTGCAATAGTTACATGCATGTATTGATTTACAGACACTGTTTATCTGGAAATATACAGGCACAAATAATTGATGGAGTTCACCCACGGCACACATAAATATGCATCAAAGTTGTAAGAGGGTAAACACCTAAAAACAAAAAAGGAGAAGACGGAAAAAATCTGAGGCAGAGAGCAGCGAATCCTCACAGAGATTATTCCGAATATGTGTTTTCTTTTTTTTTCAAGTTTGACTCACTGTATCGATGCGCCCACTACTTCTGAAAGTAACTCCCATGCGAGTCTGAACTAACACACACACACACACTCACACAAACAAACACACACAAACACACACACTCAGAGAGTAAACTTCAGCGTTTTGTTGGGGTGAACATATTGACGCATGGCCACAGACAGTAGCTGCTGTTTTTGGAGAGGAGTGTTTCTGTGGAGAAAAATACTGAGGCGTAAAAAATGTTGCAGGAGGAAATTCTCTGAAAAATAATTTTGGTGAAACTTAAATGAAGGGAAATAAATATCAAGTATATGTGTATTTATTTGCACGTGCAAATACATCCCGGAGTAGCCAACAGAGCACGGACACATTACGCACGCACGCACACACCAACCATCCTTATAAAGGTATTTAGACGCGGTCATTCACACACGCGCGCAGAGAAATGGACGAGAGAGACAGAGGGGAAGGGAGGGAGGGTTTGTGTGTATGTGTGTGCGTGTGTGTGTGTGCACGGCTGGAGTCCCGTGCAGCGCGCAGTGTGTGTGTGAGCGGTTGTTTAATTGACTGATTGATACGGCGGTGCGGAGGTGAGGTCTGGACAACTTAACAAATAGAGACACTTAAAGGCTAATCCGGGCCAACGCCGGCAGCTGAACGCATCAAAGTGCTGCCGTACACAGTCGAGACTTCCACACCTGCTTACATGCGCGCCAAAAAAACACGGTATTCATCCCCGTTTCCAGCGCGCGTGTTGTGTGTGTGCGTGTGAGAGAGAGAGAGCTGCAAAAAGATGTAATAGTGTCTAAAGTTACAAAAAGAGGAGCCAAAAAATGAGGAAATTACATCCAAGTTTCCAAATAACGGTCATGCGTAAAGTACGCACGGTCCAACTTTTTGGTACAAGGCTGCACCGCACACTGATCGCGATACAGGCAAAACAACTGTTCCAATAACAGCACAATTATGGCAACAATCAATAATAATATCGCCAGCACCAATCGATCACCATATACATTTCAAACCCACTCGCAAAAGGACACAATAACAACTTTTTCCGAGTTCATCTTCTCAATAAAAAATAAAACAACTCTATCACTATTTGAAAAAAACATATATAATTTCAGAGGCCTGTGTAATGGAAATGTGCAAAAAGAGGACCACGTACCTCCAGGTATTATTTTCAGGAAGCGGTGTTAAAGCTTTCACGGCTCAAGTGCGACCAGTCTATCCACACGCGTTCACCCAGACGGCGCAGCGATCCAGCGACCAGAGAGGCAGCATCACTACCAACCTGAACCCGGAGAGGAGAGCACAGGGAGGGAGGGAGGGAGGGGGGAGGAGGAGAGGAGGTGTGCATCCTTCCCTCCCTCTTTCTCTCTCTCTCACACACACACACACCCACTGTCTCTCTCTCTCTCTCACCCAGTGTGTGTGTGTCTGTGTAAGTAGTTAATTAGTAAATCCCCATTCGCTGTGCCTCGGGTCGGTTTGTTTTCCCCGGTCGACAAGCCGAGAGGAAAGAGAATTTGAAGTAGGATTCGACCCGTTTCCGCTCCTGAGTCTCATATAGGAGGGTTTAGTGTGTGTGTGTGGAAGAAAGAGGGTGTAATGGTGTGTGTTTTTGAATCTTTTGGGGCTCTATTTGGCATCACAAGAGGAGCCCCCCCTCCTCATGTGCCACCTCTCAGGAGTGACTGTTTTGACCCAAGAATGCTGAGCTGGAATCCCCCCCAGAGGACACAGTGAAACCGGCCACAAGGAGTTTCTAGTGCAACCGAAACAAGTGATTCATACAGTGCCCAAATCTAGAGCTGGATTCAAGTCTGGAGCTAGAAGGAATCACTCCAGCTTCCTATCTTCATGGTGGAGTAAACTGTGAGAACAATATTTTCTCTAGGAAGCGTATAAAACACCAGTCACCGGAGGTCGAGCCCCACCTGTCAGCCTGGCTTTAGCAGATCACAGAGAAGAAACTCAATGCTGTTGTCAACGTTTTCACTTGTGACCCTGCAGCAAGATCCACATGACGAGTGAAGCTCGTTATCTGTCATCAACTCAATGCATGGCTTCTAACACACACACACACACACACACACACACACACACACACACACACACACACACACACACACACACACACACACACACACACACACACACACACACACACACACACACACACACACACACACACACACACACACACACACACACACACAGGGGGAGAATAGGTCCCTGCTCCCATGCCAGGAAATTGACTCGGCCCTTAATAAACTTTAATTATTTAATTGATCCCCAATCAGCAACTTAATAATCAATTAGGTAAACCAATGGAACTCACTTGAGTGCAGAGAACCAGAGTCTATATGACAAGGGAATCAGGAGAAGAGAGGAGAGGAGTGGACCGAGGGATGGGGAGAAGAAAGCTATGTGCTCGCTATGTGCTCGCTCTCTCTCTCTCTCTCTCTCTCTCTCTCTCTCTCCCTCCCTCTCTCTCTCCCTCCCTCTCTCTCTCTCTCTCTCTCTCTCCCTCCCTCTCTCCCTCCCTCCGATGGGCATCTTAGTTGTTGTCTTGTTGAGTCTGACAGTGGAATAAGGTCAGTTTCTTGTGCTGCCAACATGACCAGCTGGTAAACAAAGAACCGGGTGAAAGTGAGAATGACCACAAGTTGTGGATATGTCTTGTATCAGTGATGGGAAGCTGTTTGGTGATGATCAGTAGACTTACATTTATCAGGGAACCTCCAGTTTTTCACTCTTTGTTGGATAAGGCAAGCAATCGAAAGAGGTCACCTTGAACTCTCGGAAACGGCAAATGGAAAATTTCCCACTGCTTCCTGCCATTTAAGAGACTAAATGTTAGATCACTTCATAGAGATAATAATCAGGAGATTAATCAATAAAGAAAATAATGACTAATTGCTCAAATGGACACATTTATTTGAAAAGTATCAATAAACCCCAAAAAAGGGAACAAAAACCTGTTTGACTGAATGAAGTTATACTGGTAAAACATGTCCATGGTCATGACCAAAGCAACACACTCACCATCACCACACACTCAGACACAACCCAAGCACCTCTTTATTGCCCTCTAGTGTCGACTGCTAATGTGAGCCTTCCATCGCTGCTTGTTAACCCTCCAGCTGACACCTTCTCAACTCCTTGCCCTGAATTTGGAGGTTCCCATTTGCACACAGCTTCAACAGTGGGTGTACAGGGTATGTATTTGTTTGTATGACCAATTGTTCTTTCTTACTGTATGCAAGGCGTGTGTGTGTGTATTTGTGTGTGTGTGTGTGTGTGTGTGTCAATAGCAGGGAACATCAGACACTCTCACACACTCTGCAGATGAAAGCTTTGCCAATACTCACAGTCCCCCGAGGGTCACGGCAATATTGATGTGACCACTGGTGTGTTTGTGTGTGCATGCTGCCGGTGCATGACAGTATGCGTACATGCATGCGATATGCGTGTGTGTTGCAACGGTGTATGTCACCTCTAAAATCCAAAAGGGCATTAGCTGCTGCGGACACACTGAAACATGTCAGTAACCTCTAACCACTGATCTCAGACCAGCTCATTCGAACATCCACCATCGGCGGTGGTCCCCCCCGCCCCCCCCCTCTCCCCTCCCTCCTGCAGAGCTCTGTTCAGCAGATGGAGCGTCTGAACCTCTGACACCTGGGAGGTATATGTGACAGAGTGGGGAGGCGCTGGAAGAGGATGAATAACTGACCTATCACATCCCCATTGACTGAGTTAATTAATATAAGTAGAGCAGAGGATTCTTAGCTCACTTTTCACTGTATGGATTTGCTGTCTCCTGACATTTGGTATGTTTTATATCTATTCGATGCAAATCCAATGTGTTCCGTCCCGCGGCCCGATCATGACAGCTAATTTTGGTGTGAGGGCTATTTTGATAGGGCGGATTTTAATTGTGGCACAACACAGGGCCTCAATGTGATTGATTGATATAACATCTCATGTGAGTGGATGTCCAATTGAAGCAGAGTGAACGGGTAAAGGCTTGTCCTGTGCACTCTACCATTGTCTCAACTGTATACTTATTGTCCACGCGTCCTTTAAGCTACAAAGTGGTGTTTGTTATTTGTTCAGACGTAGGACGAGAGGTTAGAGGAGATTCTTGTCGATGCAGACATCGGCGGGGGGGAGGGGGGGGGGTAGCGAGAGCCAGAGAGGAGGAAGAGAGGAAGGACAAGGAAATCCTCATAGACTCTTTACACACTCTTCTACATGCAAAGACTCTTTCTTCCTCTTTGTGGCTGTGAAAGACAAGAGCGTTAGAGGAACACAGGGCAGAGTGTGTGTCGGTGTGTGTGTGTGTGTGTGGGGGGGGGGGGGCTGACACAAGCAGGACAGACAGGAAGACAGGCAGAAGAAGGTGGGAAATGGAGAGAAAAGGAGGGGAAAGAGAGCAAGAAAGAGCTCCACTGCCTAGTCTTAATCTGAGCTGTTCTGATCAATAGCCCATTTCCCATTGTTGCCAGAGCTGTTCGATCGCTACACCACGGAATTAACACACCCACTTTAATCTAGGGGGAGAGGAGCGAGGGGAGGGAGGCGAGGAGGAGGGGAGGCGGGGGAGAAAGGGGAAGAAGGGGGTTAAGGGGGCGAGAGGGGAGCAGCTGTGGAGGCATTCTCAAATGAAATCAAATCTAATTGTTATCACTGTAGCCGCTGCACTTATTACTACCACTGTTACAATTATCCACCCACCATATAGCTCTTCTTTTCCCCCTCCTCTCATACCTCGCGTCATGTGGTGTAAACTGGACGTAAATAATCCAAATTAGTGTTTATTTGTTTCATTTTGCCGGCTGTAGATTGGATTGGGTTGGGAGGTTGGGGGGTGGGGGGCGCGGTGGAGTGGAAGGCAAGGCTTATTCCTCGGTGACAGGGAATGGGGTTTGTGGTCAGGTGTATATATACAGTGCCGGATACACTGAGACACATCGGGACGTCTCAATACAGCTCGGCTGCTGTGAGGCTGTTTGTACACGGCTTCAGGGGGAAATGTTGTTCATGGGCACAGTGTTTTATTTATTAAATGTAAGTAGGTTTGACGCTGTGGCACCAATCAGCCATTTGTTTCTACTGTTCAGCTCTCGGGTCACGTCTTTTTATGTGTAGAAAACTAAAATATGTTTTTTCTTTTAAAGTCAGTTCAAACAAGGTACTAATAAACATTAATATTATAAATTTTAACAAGTGTTATCTGAAAAAACAGATACAGTAGTTTTTGTTTGATGTGGTCTTTGAGGTTCTCTACTTCTTCCCAAAACAGCAGAGGTGAATTGAACTTGAGATTCTGAAAGCATAAAATTCAATAGTAGCGAATCATTTCAATTAAAATTACTGGTTATTCAAGATAGTCAAATCCTTGGTTTTCAATTTGAACTATTTCCATGGAAAGTGTTCATGGTGAGGTTACTGTTGATATCTTCAGCCAGGTTAGTAACACAAATCCATGGATGACGGTCTGTCCGTCCAGCTCTTCGGACCAGATTTAAAATATTTCTGCAACTACAGACCTTTGTCATGTCAGGAGAAGCAAATGTGAATTAAATTGGTGCTGCAGTTATTTTAAATTGTATCAATTACACATGTGCTTGGCCCATTACGACAGGCCGACATTTTGCCACAGTATTTCGTACAGCTTTAGTACTGAAGAAGAGGAAAGTTGTTAAATACATTAAAATCGTAGTCATTGTTTTCTCTGTCAATATTTACAGACCTTTTATCTGGTTAAATGTATTTTTTTTCTTTAAGAACAAGAATGTAAACATCATTCACCTTTATTGTACCGGGGCAGAGGCAGAAATGCCAGAGACAAATCTGTGTAAATGAAACACCACTGATTCCATTGGTAGAGATAAGAGAGAAATTGATTTCTTTTCTCACATTTAGGTGAATTGACACTTTAAAATCTTGGATTGTGCACATAATGTAAAAGTATTTAAGTAAAAACATGTGTTTTGTTTAAGGTCACTTGAACCTGATATTCATCATGGTGACAATATTACTACACATGCTGCAGGGCTGATATGGTATGTCTGTTATTATTCATGGGCTTCCAAAGACCATGGCGTGTACTGTACAGCTATTACAGGTTGCCACTTTCAATAGACCAAATGTAATAAGCTTCAGCTTAGACAACGACCGTAATGTCATTTCATACACAGTGCAGGCAATCTATTTGAAATCCATTGGTCACATGAGCTACATCAGCGTTATCGCCGTGTATATGAAACATGATGTGATGTGTATTTCTTTATGTCAGGGACATGAAATGCAAGTTAAGGTACGGGGGACTAACAGAATGTTTTTGAACTGCTGTGGTTAAAGAAACCCCAACTGGAAACCAAAGTCTTCTCCCCTTTTAAAACTAAGCTTTCACACATTTTCTCCTCCATTACACTGATGTGAATACTTTCCCATCAGTGCCAACACTTGAGTTTAGCTGTTGAATATTATAGTCTACAGCTCTGGGTGATGCCCGTGGAGTCTTTGCTTACTGACTTCCACCGAGACCGCTTGAGGGGGGAAACGCGGCACAGAAGCTCTCCCCTGCCACCCGAGGCTACCACCCAACTTTTCCTCCAATCCATTCTACTTACTCGAGTCCTTTTGAAGTCATTTCATAACAGAGCAATTTTCTCGTTAGCGTTGGCTTTAATTGTGGGTAATTAAGCGTGCTCCAGCAGTATAGAGAGCGCTGTTCGGAGGACTGGGGGGAAATTAGCCGTAGTTCAGCTGTGAAATACGGGGTTAAGTGGGAGACGGGGTAGGGAGAGGAGAGAGCCGAGGGGGGTCAGTGATTCCAAAACAGGGGGTATTGCTGTCTAAAAAGAAAGCTGCTTTGGGTGGATGATTGGGAAGGGTGCGTGGCAAAGAAAATCGGGAATACAAATGGGTAGTTTCAACAACAGACACAATTCAAATAGAGACTCAAAAGGGGCTGAAGGTGATGAGCTCCGAAGGTTGAGCTGGAACCAACAGACTAGAAAAGGAAAATCAAAATGGACAGCGGGACAAAGAGCGAGAAAGAGGAGGCTCTTCAGCATCACCTGAATGTCATCATGCAAAAGTATGTAGGTGTCGTATGGTACAATAAGAGTGCATGTAGTGACTTGATATTGTTAGCTAATTTGGAAAGTTTGATCGTAAACTTGATACAATCTGAAAAACAATCAGCATCAAGAATCGATCTGGGTCACGCGTCAGATAAGAGTCTGAAAATGTGTTATTATTTACAGATACAGTGTTGCACGTTTTCACTTCACGAATCTAACAACAAATTGCTCTTGCACATAATATAAGTATTTTTTAAAGCTGTGTAACCAGTCCAAAGGATTCAAAAACTTAAAGTACTTGTCTTTCTGTTGTTTTTTCACAATGACGAACCAAACCGTTTTTAATAAATTGTATTTGTGTGATCGATAGATTGCACGACCTTTGTCCCATTGGAGGGACTAAAATAGCAAAAGAGAATTTAATTCATCGCCTTCCTCGAAGCAACAAGCGGTTACCCTGAGATTGCACTTATTGCCACCAAGTGGATTATGGACTTTACACAGAGTAACCCTTGATTAAATGTAGCACCATGTTCAATAGAGCCGCTGCCCTTCACATCCGCTAATGCTTTTATTTTAACCCCATAACAGCGATAAACGTCGGTGCGACCATAAAGCACATGAGGAATGATTGGAGCCATTGACTGTACTGTCAAATACTCAGTGGATGGGGACTGACTCCGCGGGGCCCTTTATGAGCGCTCCATCCCCCCAGTGGAACCATCCCCACTGACGATAATGAACCTGTTAAAGCCTCTATAAATAGTGGCTCCCGTGCTTAGTGGTCGTTTGAATACCTCCGAAAGAGAGCACGGTTTGCAAACAAGTGGCTGGGCGTTGGAGGTGGTGCAGCTAATACCTAATCAATGGAGGGATGCTCCCTTGCAGCGGGGCCGCACAAACACCCTGATTCATGCAGAGGGTGCGGATATAATGTGGTTTAGAATAAGCACAAAACTCCGGTATTGATTAACAAATTATCAGTGTCTATTGGAGGTTCTTTCAGGAGGAGGACTTGAAGACTGCAGGGACGTACGGCTATTTAGGAAAGAAAAACATCCAGACTGCAGCGGAGGGTAAACATCTTCCTACCAGCTTTAGAGAGGAATTCACACTTAATAACTTTGACGGCAGGACCAGTGTCACCATGTTGAGCACTGGTGTTACAGATGGGATGTGAGTCCAGGTTCTGCCAGGAAATCCAAACCCCTAAATCCATCCTGTCGACGATGAAGGGAGGAATTTAGGTTTACGGAGTTTTAAGCAAGTCTGTTCTGCTACAGCTCAATTGGTTTGAAAAGAAAAACAATGAATTTAAATTCTCAACTACATTATTAGAAGATTTTGATCTATACAGTGTATTCACAGACATAGCCTGTGCCGCCATGACACTCCAAGGATGAGTCCATGTGATTTGTGAAAGGGATTTTTTTTTTTCTCTACACTTTTCTAAATAAAAGAAGAGACCAATCTCAACATGCCGCTCATCAGTTGCATTTTGGATAATTTGTAAGTATCTAATAAATGCAATAAATAATACAGCTTGTCAAAAAAGAGGAGAGAAGCTGCCTCTTGTGTTGTTGTGCGGAACTCTCACTGGCAATCGACAAATCACTGTTGCTTTTTAAGGAATAACAGATCAGCTGAGGCTGCTAAACACAATGTATCTCCACACACTTTTTTTAATTCAAATGTAAACTAGCTCATGTGATGCAGGATTATCTTTGTGTTCAGTCACATTTAACAGCCAGTTCACAGAGTCCGATTTGAACCTACAGTTAAAAACTGCGGTATACATTTTGTCACATCAGTTAATGTTGATTTGACAATCTCAGTACTTTGCAAACCATTTGTTCTAATAATTAATTTGACTGTCTAAAAGCTGTATAATGGTCCTATTATTATACTGTCAGCAGCAGTGTTACACTGCACCGTCACCGGCTGACATTTTTCCCGTGTAGCCGTTTGGTATAACACACACAGATGACATGAGGAGTTGTATAAATTCACGCTTCACATTGGATTTTGATTTATAAATGAGGAAAAAAAGCAGCTGCCGCCATCTCAGTTTAACAAGGGATGTTTTTCACCGCGCGCGACATGAACTTGAAATCAATGAAAAGGTCATGCTGACAGTATCCATGGGAGGCTTTGGACACAATGTGCGAAGGGGAGATGATTCTTGAATTGGGGAGCGTGGGAGAAGCAGTTTTACAGTTTTAACAATTTCAGGGTGAGCATCAGTGCAGGATTTAATTAGTTTTGACGAGTCGATATCTGAGAATATAAAAGCATCCGACCTGAATTCAAAGACTGGAATGGAAGGGATCTTAGAATGTTGTCATAATAAAACTGCACAAGTCACGGGGTAAAATAATTATACACAGCAAACTGCTCAAGGATGTTAAAAGAGCCTGTCTGACCTTGACCTCTCGGGTACACTAGCTTGTTTGGCAAGTGACCCGAACGCAACATGGAGCTTGCAAAGCGTGCTCAACCAAACATTGTGAGTTCACAATGTCGCGGTCTCCCTTTCCGTATCAAAGCAGCAGCTCCGAGTGTATTTCAGCCGGACATCAAAGATCCGTGTCTCCCTTCTGTGCTCTGTGGGTTTGGGATGGAGTCCTCCACAATCACAAAGACCGAGTGGACCACCCCGGGCCACTAAAGATATGATGCTGGGTGAAATTCTCTTTCATCACAGCAACCAAAAGTTCAATTAGCCCAGATTTGATGCGATCTATGGAAAATAAAGAAGGTGTTTTTGCACCATGATGCACAACAGATGTTCTGTGTGTCTTCAAATAAAAGCAGCTATCATGGTGTTCTGCTGAAATCTGATTTACTGCAAATAATTAAGGACGTGGGGATGCTCCTATGTATAACTGAGTACATGACACTATCAATGCATGGCTATGCTTCCCTTAACGCATACAGAGGTAACAAATCACAGCATGAATAGGCAATAAGTAATAAAATACTGACATATGTCCTAGTGCACGCACGTGTACGTGCACCACCACCTGTAACGTTTAGAGTTGGATAACTTTTCGAAGTGAATAACCTCAGTCCACCAAGTTCGAGCTCCACTCCCCCCCCGACCGCTCTCACACTTTCCCTCTCATGTTTGTCTCCCATCATCCCTTCTTCCTTTTCTCGTCTGCGTCCCTGAAGCTGCAGCAGGACGCATCCATCGCACGGACACGTTTTCACACTATCACACAGAAACCTGTTAGGAATTGTTGCCGATCTATTTGCGGGAAGACGCACTGCGTACTCGACAACTCTCCAGGGCACACACACACCGGCTGTACATCAATCAGTTTCTGCAGGAGGCGCACACGTTTACATCTCGCCAAAGTGCATTAAAGACTATTTCGTATGAGGATCTTAATCCGGATTCAGGGCTTAATTATGAATGCCGCTTGTCGGTATCAGAATAGGCAGGCTGCTTACCTTCACCGATGCATTGACCTGACCAGTAGCTCCCACTTGGGTCGCTGGGAATCCTGTGGAACGTGGGCAGAGGACTGATGGTAACCGGGGAAATTTAACAGGTCGTTCCGCGCATCCTTCCTCCAGCATGAAACAACACTGGTGAAGAGTTACACTGGCGGGATCTATGAGCAGCGTAGTGGAGAGACAGTGGGACGATCAAGACGCGGGAGACGGAGAGGCGCAGCGCACAGGACAAAAGTTGTCCACGGACCAACACAAAAAAAAGTTGTCAGGAAAAACAGGGACTCCGCTGCAACCTGCAATCGTCCTAAAGTGGCGGGATGTACTTTACATTAGGAAAGCGAAAGCAAAGTCTGAAACAGGGAAACGCAGGCAGGTGTGAGCGCGCAGGGGAGAGATCCGGGCGCAGGGGAGGGATGAGAGGAGGAAGAGCGCCCACAGAGTGGGAGAGAGAGGGAGAGAAGGGGGAGGTAAACCAGAAGGTGCTGAGCCCGAACCTCCACCTCGCATCAGCCAAACTTCAAGTTTTCTATCAGCTGCGGGACTTTTGTTTACGAGACAGCGAAATTGACCCGCACATTGAGGGGAGCGCACAAAGCAAAAGAAATATATGTAGACGGCTGGTGGCCGGAGAGCGGATCGATCTGGTTATAATTTTGTCCAAAGTCGGGGGGGGGCTGAAGTTCATGGAGGAATGAAATTTGAAAACAGATGGCGAATCCCGTCGCCTCTAAATAAGATTCGATCTTTGGGAATGGAGTGTAGATAATATTTGGTTGGACGTTTGATGAAAATGACGGGTTTTTCATTTCGGACAGGTGGGGGTACACGGAGGGGGTGCTGAGGGGAGGAGGGTGGATGTGTTGTGGCGAAGGACAGAAACTAAACTTGGGGGAGAGTGTGAGAAGAGGACGCAGTGTTCTACCCCGCCCCCCCCCCCCCTTCAGATTTCATCCAAAAAGGACCTCATCCCCATCCAAGGATCTCATCCCCGTTCCCCATTTGCGCCCAGTGCGCACACAAGTCAGACACACACGCGCGCGAGCACACACCTCCCCTCACTTTTCTCCAGCTCACCCTGCAAAGGGGGGGCAGTCGGTGCAGGGGGAGGAAAAGGAGAGAAAACAAGAATACCAAATAAATGAGAAATTTTCGTACAGGCCCCGCTTCCGTGCGTTCCATGCTAGCAATAACAATTAAATATCGACCGCTTTCCCGGCCAGAGAGAACCTGAGATACCCAGAGACTGCCAAGTACCGAGACCCCCCCTCCCCACCACCACCACCCACCCCACCGTACCCCTCCCCTCCACCCCCACCGTCCACATATGCACTCACTCACTCACTCCGTGCTCCTTTTCTCGTCATCCCCTCCCTATATACCTCTTTTCCTTCTAATCCAAGTCCATCAGGCCAATCTCTTCTAATTTGGTGTATCTCATTTCTCTTGATTCCATCCCACAGCCCATTTCGGCTCCACTTTTATCATTGCTGATTTGGGGTGGGTGGGTGGGTGGGGGGGGGGGGGGGTGTGGCCTCGCTTACGCAGTCCCATTTTCTCTCAGCGCAAAGAGGACTTCCTCACACCATGCATGTTAGTTTATCAAAATCAATTACGGGATTGAGATTCACGTTGCTTTTCCCCCTGGATGTTAAAACACACGCTCATTGGAGCTTTATTGGCACAGTCTGCCTCAGCCCCCACTCTGACGATGGACGTGTCCTGTTCAGCACATGCATGTGTGGGTCTGCTTTGCATCACTACATGCCCACAAAGACATTTATCTGACCCAGCGTTGTGTTATTAAGTATGCTGCGTTTAAAAAGGAAGCACAAACGCAGGTATAAATGTGTCGGAAATGATCACAAATGTTCTACAGTTGTGTCAACCAGTCTGACAATCACAGGCACACCAGTAGAGCTGTTCTAAGATCCAGTTACAGCCTCTTGCACTGAATATTAGGGCAGTACTTTCTTCTCTGATGAATGAAATCTGGGTACTTTTCTGAGTTATCCGAGAATCATTGTAAATGTTCCGGAGGTCACAACCAACCGAACTAAAGAAGTTAATATGACGAATGGCATGCTTTTGGCTATGAGTCGCTATATAATGACAAATGGGCTGAGCTGCTAAGATCCAGTGAATCTGTGAGAACCATTTACTGGATTGCATTGTTTTCCTTTATGAACAGATTTTCTTTTTTATCATGGATGAATCCATGTTTGGCATTTTATCTGCGAAACATTTAAGGCTCATTGTAAAACAATGGTGAGTGAGCTATAGTTTGGAGGACAGAAAAGAGGACAAAATAGATGTTTCAGAGGATGATCACAGCGATGAAAACTAAAGAAATGAAAATATGGATCACGTCTTTGTCCACGGATCTCTTCTCACGTGACGTCTTTCCAGCAAATCGTTCTTGTGATGATGAATGTAAATATGGACCCCTGTTATGTCTGTATTTACGCATCTCCTTTCATGCAGTGTCTTTTCAACCAATCATGCTTGTGATGATGAACTTGACCATCAAGTGTTGAGCTTGTTCTTCCTGTCTCATGTTTCAAAATAAGAGCCTTGTGTCTTGAAAATGTTCGTCTCTGCACATTAAATCGCTTCCAAATCTAGACACAGCGCAGAGACGTCGGTATTGAGTGTCCTATTCTTAGTCTAGTCGCGTACGCACATTTCCCTCAAATTACGACAATTTTAAGCTTCTGGTACGATACTTCAATATTCTACATCTGGCAACCCTGGACATGAACCTTGGTTTGGACCATGGTTCGGACTTTCAGGTGCTAAAAGTTCATGAGCAATCGGAAATGATGGTGAGCGATCCTTGTGCAATATGCTGACCTACAATGTGTGCTCTATATCCAGCAGGGAACAGTGAGTCTGGGGGGTTGAGTGTTGAGACCACAAGACAAACAGGTGAACTCCATTCCTCTGCAACAACCTCCTTGTGTTGATTGACGGGGCCCCTGGATTTGTGCAGCTCGTGACAGGACTGCCAGAGGAGTGGCATCATCACGGACTTACAAGTCCTGAGCACGCCGGTGCCAACTTTCCAAACGAATTGCACAACTATCAAAAGTTTCTCCATCATTGTCGTTGTGTCTTCTCTCTCACACTCTCTCTTATATATTTTTTTTCCGCCTCAGAACTTCTCCCTGCTCGCACCCGAGCCATTCAATTTCTATTTATTCCCCCCCCCCCCCCCCCCCCCCCCCTTCTCCTCCGCTCCTGGAGCTCTCCCGCCCCCGCCGCCACCAACACCTCCTCCCGGTCTCCCCCATCCTCCCTCTCATCTCTCCCCCTTTCACAGCTCCTCGCGTCGCTATTAAAACCCACTCTCCCCCTGTTGTCGCCCTAATTCTCCTCTCTCCGTCCCGCCGTCTTTTCCCTCTCTCCCCCTCGTACTTCCCTCCACCTCGTTATCTCCCCCGTTTGACTTTAATTAGTTAATGCATTAATTATCTACGCCCCAATACCTGCACCATTAACATACCCTCTCCTCCCCGTGGCTCCCCTCTCTGCCTCACCCCGAGGCCTCTGGGCTGGAGATGCTTTATGGACACAGGGCGCACCGACGCACACGCACAGACACACGCAACCGCTCTCTCCCTTTTCCTCCCTTTTCTATTTTTTTTTTTTTTTTACCCCATGCCTCTTTTTCACTCTATTTCTCGCTCTTCCACTATTTGCCCCCTACCTATTTCCCCCCAAGTCATCTCTCTCCCCCCGTCTATCTTTCTTCTGCCCCCCTATACTCTCCTCTTTCTCTCCCCGTGCCTTGCAGTCGCCTCTGCCGGCTGGTCTCTCTCCCCGGCGACGGAATTATGAAAAATGCGCCCATCGACAGAGCGCCTCAGCTTCGATTAGCCGAGATGGGACATGACAGGCCGCGATCAATACTTATACCGTCCTATAACGTGTCAACTAATGAATCAATCTCGGCTAAATTTTCCATTTTTCAAAAGCCGACGCGAGAGACTGGAATATCCTCTTTTGTAAAGATATTATTATCGATTTCGTCGGCAATTTGACATCGGGGGTAGTTAATTCCACTCTAGAATAAAATTGAAAACACTTGAGATTGAAGTGAGAGAGGGAGAGAGGGAGTGAGAGAGAGAGGGAGAGGGAGGGGAGGGGAGGGAGGCAAGGGCAGGCAGGAGGGGAGGGGGAGACGGCTGTTGACTTGATAAAAGAGAATGGGAAGATGGAAGGAAGGGGAAAAGGGGGTAGGAGGAAGAGATACTAGTGGTGGTGCTGCAGAGACAGCAGCAGTATATCTATTTATCCATCTTTCTATCTGAGATAGACAAAACTGAAACAACCTAAACACACGCAATTCAATATA